>NC_047038.1:40147315-40460708 GCF_011762595.2 Tursiops truncatus
GTACAAAGCAGGAAAATGTCACATTCTGATCTTCATTTTACAAAGTTCACTGTGGCTGTAGAAGGAAAGATGAACTCATGAGAAAGACTGGAGGCAAGCATCATAGTTATGCAGGAGAGATATTATGAAGGCAGAAATTAAGGAAGTGCAAATAGGATGGGGAGGAAGGGATGCTAGATATACTAAAGGGATGGAATTCTTGTGCTCAGTCACTGATGACATGTGGAGGATGAGCCGAAGGAGAAGCCAGGATAACTCTATGTCTATGGCTTGGATGGCTGAGTGTGTGGTGTTATCATTGCCTTATATTGTGACTTTAAGATGAAAAACAGCCTGCAGCAAAGAGAGTAACATAAAATGTAGACATCTTGAGCTTAAATTGTCCATGGAAATTTGCACTCACTATTTAATGAGGTGGTCCATATTTGGGGACAGTTAAGGATTAAAAAGTTATCTTGGTGGTTCACCAATAAGACTGTGGTTCGTAGACTTCAGAGTTGATGCTGAAATAATTGTTTTAGGGCTGTTGGGATAGAATTAATGTATTTTGCATGTAAGAAGGACATTAATTTTGGGAAGCTGGGGAGGAATGCTATAGACTAAATGTCTGCATCCCCCCTCCATATTTATATGTTGAAATGCTAACCACCAAATGTGATGCTATTAGGATGTGGGACCTTTGGGAGGTGATTAGCTCATAAGGGCATAGCCATTATGAATGAGATTAGTATCCTTATAAAAGAAACCTCAGAAAGATCTCTTGCCCCTTCTGCCACGTGAGGACACAGCAAAAGACAGCCATCTATGAACAAGGAAGCTGGTCTTCACCAGACATGTAATCTGCCAGTGCCTCAGTCTTAGACTTCCCAGCCTACAGAACTGTTAGAAATAAATTTCTGTTATTTATAAGCCACCCAGTCTATGGTATTTTAAAACAAATAGTTTCTGCATAAAAAATGTATTATCATACATTATATCACTGAGAAAGCAAATGGTCATTCTGTATAAAATATCCCAGAATGTAACTTGTTAATATTTACATAATAATAACTATTATTATATTCATATAGCAGCTAATATTGCTGAACATTTTATATTTGGCAGCCACTGACTAAGAACTTAACATACACTTTCTCATTTAAGCATTACAATAACCCTATGAGGGAAATATTATTTTTATCTCCATCTTACAGGTGAGAAAATGGAGAAGTTATAAATTGTACAAAGTTAATAAGCTGGTAAGTAGCAGAGTTGAGATTTGAACTCAGGGTTGTTTGCCTTTTTAATCTAACCTTTTATCTTCTTTGCTAGAGCAACCCAAGGGCAAGTCTGACCAAGTCTGAGAATAAAGGAATTATCGTACACTTGTTCATTTCCAGGTTCACTATCTCAGTAACTCTCATAGCAACACTGACAGGCTCGTATTATTATCACTCCCATTGTGTGGATGATGCAACTGATGACGAGAGGAAGAGCAACTTGTCCTAAAATGCATATTAGAGAAAGAAAACAGTAAAATGGTTTTGCTGTATTCCTGAGTTTCAGGAAAACATGTATGCAGAACTTGCAAAAATGGTGTCACTAAACTGGTCTTCCCAACCTTAGCTCATTACCTACCTCCAGGATATATAAGGCGAGATAGAGAAGAATTCATTAGGAGGAAGCTTGGTGATGGGAACTTCTAGGAGAGTGCTATTTTTGGAGTATAATGCATTTCCTTTCCTTTTTCTAAGGAGTAGGGTGTGTTCTCCTTCTCACATGTCCAGCCTAAAAGTTGAGTAAAGTTAGGAAGGCTTCAGAAGACCAGTTGGACAGCTCAACACATGTCTTGAGTGACAAAGGAACCCATAACTTAATCATGCCTAAAGAAAAACAAAATAACACTCTAAAAGAGAAGAATCTGACTGGATATACCTTATAACCGCAGAACAAAGAGAGAGGGCTCCATTGAGAATGTCTACACATCCAGATTTTGGATAATTTTCCAGGTGTGTTTTTCTGTTGTGCAGAATTGTCAGAATTTAGTTCCTTGCAATTGTAGTACTGAGGGCTCCCACTTCTTGTTCCTTGTCAGTTGAAAGCCACCCTCATCCTTGTGACATGGAACTCCCACCTTGGCTACTTGCTTCTTCAAGGTTGGCTAGAGTGAAACTCTCAAAAGCAAGTCTACTAGCTGTACAAAGTCCATATGATGTAATATAATCACAGAAGTCACATCCTATCACCTTCAGTATAGTATGTTAGTTATAAACAAATCTTGGATACTTCTGACACTCAAGAGGAGAGGCTTATATAAAGGTGTGAACACCAGAAGTAGTTCATCCTTGGCGCCACTTTTAGGTCTGTCTGCCACAGGATCTATTATCTTTGAGTTTTGCCCTATGACTTACTTTGGTCAATGGGAGGTGGACAGAAGTATTAGAATGTCAGCTCCAAGCCTAGCTACTAAGAGATATCTTGTGTGCTCACTGCCCTCACCTGTATGTCTACCATCAGCATGCAAAGTGGCTTCCTGAGCAGCCACTTGTCCAAAGAAATTGAGAAACACGTGGAGCAGACTTGGACACAAACTGCATCTTAGAGCCAAGTACAGCCTAGATCAGCCACCTTCCATTGGACCCACAGAATTATAAGCAGTAATAAATGTAGTGTTAAGCTACTGACTCTTGGGACAATTTGTTATGCAGCATTATTTTAGCAATAGTTGACCACTATTATGCCTAAATACCCTGAGATCTTCCTGGGATTTTGCACTACAGAGTGGAAGAAATCATTACAGAAGAGTTTATGAAACAAATGAGAAAAGATGATATTGATTTCTTTTTCTCTCTCTGATTTGGTCTATAATTGATTCTTATTCTTAAAGCTAGAACTCAGAGGAAGGGACAGGGATGATTTGATATGTATTGGGTGTTTATGTATTTATATGCATTTGGTATATATTGATTTTGGTCTACCAGGTTCTATGTTAGGAGGTTCCCATGACATGATTTCACATTATATGCAACCACTCTGCTCTTTGGGTCCTATCAACTCTTTTTATCAAATGGAGAATCTAGGTATTGGAGGTTCACTAAGGTGAACAAAGTCATTCCATCTAGTCAGTGTCTGAACCAGAATTTGAACCCAAATCTGAAAAAATCTTCACAGTTCATGTCTATATGGGTTAAGAAAGAAGAAAATTCAACAGTGACTAAGATAATTCAGGGCAGCTCTTGCTTTGGAGCTTACAGTTTTTCCCCATAAATAAATATCTAAGTTAAAAGTTCAGGGATGGAGGAGAGAATTGAATTGGGCAGTTTGCCCAGTGGTGATTAAACAAACAGACAGAGTCAGAAAATCTGGGTAAAGAGCCTAGCTCTGTTGTATTCCAGTGATGTGACCTTGGGCAAATTATTTAATCTCCTTGAGCCTCAGTTTCTTAAACTGTAAAACACACCCCAAAAAAATAGGTGGAGGAAAATAATCACATTTGTATCTTAAAGGATGTACTGAGAATGCACTAGCCTTTAGCCAAGTGCTTGGCACACACTAATGCTCAATATATTATGATAATTATCCAAATGTTCTATGTCTGCTGCCCAAAGTCAACAGATAATTGTTCATCTTCCTATTTTCTTAATGTTTAGTAGATGCAAGATAATATTGATTTCTAATTGCACCCAAGTCAATATAGCTTAATCCATAATTAATTTCAATATTGAGTAACAACAATGTGACTTAAAGCTATCTCTTCTGTAACCAACTCTTGGCTATTTCCACTAAAACATGTTATATTTTATATCTGAATAGGAAATAGTGGTGTTTGATCAAAACCATAGCTATTTCATGATGATACACACATTCCCTTTCTTTCAGAAAAAATGTATGAAGCAGGTGCTAAAAGAGCAGGGTAGAGGGAGAAAATAACATGGGCCTTGGAGCTAGACAGACTGTTTGAAATCTTAGGTTGTCTTCTTCAGTTTTCTCAATCTCAGTAGGGGATAATAGAATTTTCCTCCCTTGTCACTGTGGAAATTAAGTGGGATAACACGGTAAGTGTATGTCACAGTAATAGATGCATAACAGGAGTTCAGCATATGTTTGTTTGTTTCTCCTGCACTTCTTTTCCTTTGAATCTACTTTTGTTCCAGGGAGGATGGACTTCTTAAACTGTCAGTGCAAAGAATTTCTGAAAGTTTCTACCTGTGGAGAAAATGTGTTTAAGTAAATGTTAAAAAGCTTAAGAGAGAGAGGAGAAAGGAAGGAAGGAAAGAAAGACGGAAGGAAGGAAGGGAGGGAGGGAGGAAGGGAGGGAAGAAGGAAAGAAAGAAAGAAAGAAAGAGAAAGAAGGAAGGAAGGAAGGAAGGGAAGAAGGCAATAAGGGAAGAAGGAAGGAGGAAAGAAAGAAAGAAAGCCCACATTAGGTGGGAGAGAAAAATCTCTTCATTCACTCGTTGTGGTTGCCTTTTTGGAAAGCAGGTTTACTTGCTTTGGATAATGGAGAGCTCATCCTGCTGCCTTTAAACAAAGCTTCTGAGGAATCCTAAAATATCCACCACCAGCGAGATGTTTATCTGAGAGTTTAGGCAGCGGGGGGCTGAGAAAACAAACACTTTGAATGTGTTTGGGGTTAGGATGGGAGGCACCAGGTCCCTCTCTTTTGACTTGTGGAGTCACTGCCGCCACCTTGTAGCCCCCAGTATTTAAGAAGACCTGAACTTAGACCCTGAGTGGAAGGGGAAAGTGTGTGCTGTTTGTACAGCTGAAAACAAGATGAAAAACCCCAGGCCCCTCTCACACCCCATTAGGCCCTGAAGTCCATGGAGTGTTGCACTCAACACATAAACACTCTGCTTGGGGAAGCAGTGGTCAGGGTGTGAAATGGGAGGGACGATGTCTCAGGGAAGAACAATGGCATCTCTGTGAGGAGGCAGGCATCCCGGTCCTGCAGCTCCTTGTCCCAGGATGCATTAATCGTTACTCCCACGTTGTGCATTTCAATACACCTCAAGACCTTTTGGGATTGATGATGGGACCACAGGTAAGAGGATAGCCCAACAGAAAATAAACACTCTTGGACCAAGGAATGAACATCACTCTTTTCTTCTCCAAGCTGACAGAGGGGAACAAAAGGAAGTTAGAGTACAGGATAGTGGGCTCCAACACAGGGTCCTAGCATAGACGGTGGTGGCACTGTGGGAGGATGAGAAAGGTCTTTGGCTTTTGTGAAACCCTCCTCCTTTGCCCATTGCTCTGTCTGCCTGGGATGTTCTCTTCCAACCACACATGTTTTCTCTGGGGATATTCTTACTTATCTTTCTAGTCCTATACCCTGTCCTCAGAGAAGCCCTTTTATTCTCTCAGCCTATGCTGAGTTATCTACCCCCCCTTCTGTGTACCCACAGCATGGCATAATCACACTTTTATTAAAGGGCTTTTCATGGTGTGTTGGAATGTATATGCCTGCATTTCCCCTCTGCCTCTCAGTAGATGACCATGTATTTCAATTTTCTGAGATAATGTAGACTATGGGATATGAATTCCCGAGTTTCTCACCTTAATCTCTGCAAAAGTAGCTCTACACAAACACTCATTGTGTCTGCCACTGTTGTAGGTTGAATTCTGTCCCCCCAAAAGATATGTTGGAGTCTTAACCCCTGGTACCTATGAACATGACTTTGTTCAGATATTGAGTCTTTGCAGAAGCAATCTAGTTGTGAGGAGGTGATACAAGGCTAGGATGGGCACTAAATCCAGCGAATTGTATTCTTATAAGGAGAAGAAGATTTGGAGACTGCTATGGACTGAAATGTGTCCTCCCCCAATTCATATGTTGAAATCCTAATTTCAGATGGGATGCTATTTGAAGATGGGGACTTTGGAAGGTAATTAGGGTGCCCTCATGATGGGATTAGTTTCCTTCTAAGAAGAGGTACCAGAGAGCTTTCTCTCTCTTTCTCCCTGTAAACACAAAGAAGAGGTCATCTGAGCACACAGCCAAATGGTGGCCACCTACAAGCCAAGAGAAGAGTCCTTAAAATGAAACCTTCCTTGCTGGCACCTTGATCTTGAAATTCCCAGACTTCAGAACTATAAGAACTAATTTCTATTGTTGAAACCACCCAGCATATGGTATTTTGTTAAAGCAGCCTGGACTGACCAAGACAGAGACATACACAGAGGGAAAAAAGACATGTCTAGTTAGTGGTAGAAATTGGAGTGATGTAGCTACAAGCCAAGCATTCCCAAGGATTGCTAGCAACCACCAGAAGGTAAGAAGAGGTAAGGAAGGATTATTTTCTAGAGCCTTCAGAAGAACATGGTCTTGCCAATACCTTGATTTCAGACTCCTAGCCTCCAAAACTATGAAAGAATCAGTTTCTGTTGTTTTAAGCCCCCCAGTTTACGGCAATCTAGGAAACTAATGAAAATGTAAATCCCTCTTCGTTCCTTTTTATTTGATCCTTCTTATCTTTCCTTTGGGATCTAGGACCAGAACTGACTTAACATTTCCTTTTCTACGAGTTCCTACTCTGTAGCTAATGTAAATGCTCCAGGCTCCCACATTTAAAATAACAGCAGCAGTGCCTTTCTGGGCCTCTAAGTCCCTCCTTTCCTCACAGCTAAATTCCTCAGTATGAGACTGCTCTTTCTGTCTCCAGTCCTCAAATCCCATACACTCTTTATCCTACTAAAATCAAAATTTGTCCCCACTTCTACGTTAAAATCACTCCGCTAAAGTCATGAATTACAAAACTCTATAGTTTTTTTAAACATCTTTATTGGAATATAATTGCTTTACAATGATGTATTAGTTTCTGTTGTATAACAAAGTGAATCAGTTATATATATACCTATGTTCCCATATCTCTTCCCTCTTGTGTCTCCCTTCCTCCCACCCTGCTTATCCCACCCCTCTAGGTGGTCACAAAGCACCAAGCTGATCTCCCTGTGCTATAAGGCTGCTTCCCACTAGCTATCTATTCTACGTTTGGTAGTGTATATATGTCCATGCCTCTAAGTCTATAGTTTCTTTTTAACCTTTATCTTACTTTGCTGCTTTGGGTAAAATCTACCCATCTCTCTTACTGTCTTAGTCCATTTGGACTGCTATAACACTAAAGAGTGAGTAGGTTATAAACAACAGAAATTTATTTCTCACAGTTCTAGAGGCTGAAATTCTGAGAGCAGAGAACCAGCATGGTCATATAAGGACCCTCTTTCCAGTTGTAGACTTCTTGTATGCTCACATGGTGGAAGGGATGAGGGAGCTCTGTGGGGTCTTTTTTATAAAAGCTCTAATCCCTTTCACGAGGGCTCCATCCTCATGACCTAATTACCTCCCAAAGACCCCACATATTAATACCATCATTATTGAAGGTTAGGATTTCAACATATGAATTTGGGGAGACAAAAACACTCAGACCATAGCACTTTCCCTTGGCTTCTTTTTTTTATTTTTATTTATTTTTTATACAGGGGGTTCTTATTAGTTATCCATTTTATACATATTAGTGTATATTGGGATTGACATTCCCTTGGCTTCTGTGACACCACTTTTACTCCATCTGCCTCTATGCTCATTTCTTCTTCAGTCCCTTTGTGGACTCTGTTTCTTCTACCCTACCTTTATCTGTTCATAGGACAGAGAGTTCTGACCTCTGTCCTCTTCAAATTCTGCTCTACATACTTTTCTTAATCAATTTCATCTGTGGGATTTCTTCAATGACCATCTATTTGTTGACTAATCTCTTTATCAAGTGGTCATTTGGCCACACCCTTAAAGGTCTTTCCTGAACAGGCTTTCTCATTCTTTTCAATATGGATAAGCTGAGAATGTTCCAAAGCTTTAAGTTCTGCTTCCCTTTTGATGAACAATTTGAACTTTAAATCATTTATATCTTCCTACATTTTACCATAAGCAGTCAGAAGGAACCAGGCTGCTCCTTCAATACTTTGCTTAGATAGTTCCTCAGCCAATATCCAATTTTGTTGTTCTACCTTGCACAAAACAAAAGCACATGAGCACAATTCAGACAAGTTCTCGGCCATTTTATAACAAACATGGTCTTTCCTCCTTATTCAACAGCATGTTCCTTATTTCTGTCTGAGTCCTCATCAGAATGGCCTTGATTGTACAGTTTACAACTGTCTGTTCAAGATTACTTAGGTATTCTATGAAAAGACTGAGGCTTTCTCTACAGCTCTCCTCTTTTCTTTCTGGACCTTTGTCAGAACCGTCCTTAATGGTGCATTGACAGCAATGAATGATTTTTCTAGAATGCACCCCAAGATTCTTTCAATTTCTACCCATCACTCAGTTCCAAAGCCAATTCCACATTTTTAGGTATTCGTTATAGCAGCACCTCACTTCTTGATATCAATTTCTCTTTCAATCTATTCAGGCTGCTATAAAAGAATACCATCGACTAAGTAGCTTAAAGAACAGAAATTTATTACTCACAGTTCTGGAGGCTGGGAAGTCTGAGACCAAGGCACCTGTAGATTAGATGTCTGGTGAGAGCCAGCTTGCGTTTGTTCAGATGGCAGTCTTTTTGCTATGTCTTCACATGGCCAAAGGGGCAAGGGATCTTTCTGGAGTCCATTTTTTAAGGGCACTAATCTTATTCTTGAAGGCTATGCTTTCATGCCCTAATTACCTTCCAGAGGCTCCAACTCCTCAAATCAACATATTGATGGTTAGAATTTCAACATATGAATTTGGCTTGGGGGTGGGGGAGACATTCAGCCTACAGTACTATTTATCCCAAAAAGTTTGAGCTCTGTTTTGGGCACTATTAAGTTTCTGGAATATAAATGCATTAACTACCATGTGGCATTGTACGTGAGTTGGTTGGGGGAAACCAACTCATGAAGAAATATCAGTGCAGTGTAGTGTTATATAAAGTAGGAACACAGAAAAGGGAGCCATGAGGAGCAAAATATAAACAAGTGCAAAGATGTGTGTGTGTGTCCTAGGGATAGAATATTCAACGCTTGCATTTGCCTATGTTAGATAAGAGTGTCATAGAAGATCATAATATCACGTGGTCTTTTAGCTGGCCATGACTTTAGTCATCGTCCATTCTAGCCTTCTCTTCTAGAAAAGTTATTTGCTCTGGAATAGGCTTGGAAAAGTGTTATGGAAGATCTGGAATTGAGCAACAACTTGAAGTGCATCTCAGACCTGAATACATTCAAAAGTGGAAAAGGCTGTTATAGAAGATTTCCATGCATTAGGAGTTTAGATTCAATAAAAACAAACAAACAAACAAAAACCTCTATTATCACTCTAAATTAATCATATGATTTTTTAAAAGAACATTGAAAAAAAAATCCTGCAGTATTAACCAGCATTTTAAAACTTACCGCATGTCCATTATGGCATTCTTAGAGATGAACTAGCCTTGTTTTTATTTTTTTTAACTTATATTATTTTATAATACATTAGTAACATAAAACTATTCCTACATTAGTAAAAATTCTTACAAAATAGGAAATGATCAGCTTTATTAGATTTTCAAAAATGTGCATAAAAATTTGTATCAGGAATACATGGAAAGACTGGTGGTTAGATACATCATTCCACTGGTAACAGTAACTTGGATTTCAGTCTTAGCAAAACTGGCACATATAGGAATTCTTCACAGAGAATGGAACAATTTAGCATTGTTGGAAACAACAACCACCTGATCTCAAGGGAACAGCCTTCCCTTTGATCACTCCAGAGGAAGGTCTCATTCTTTATCATCTTATAAACCTAAACTCTTAATACATAGCATCCTTAACAAGCCAGCTCAGATCATATAGATGCCCTGCTTTTCCACTGGTACTACCTTCAGTTCTCATGCTGAACACAGTGCATCAGCTGTGGTCAGAGTAGCACTCTCTCAGCACAAAGGACAAAATGCTCTAAAACCAAACAAACCAACCTGTGAGGCCTGCAAGCTAAGCTCGTTGGAGGCATCAAGTCCTTAAATCCTGCTTAAGGGTTCTTGGAGAGCTCAGTAATATCTTCCTAGGTGTGATGGAGGATAGCATTGTGTTTCCTTTTAGATGTCTCACAAAATAATGTAATTTTCATCAAGAACTGACTCAGAAGTTCATCCAGAACAACTTTCCCTTTAATCGACTCAAAATTAACATGTTTTGGAAACTGCAGTTCCCAATGGTTTACAAATAAAATTATTGCCAACCACATTCTTTGCTTAACAAATGGCTCAACTTCAGAAAGAAAATATTAATACAATTTGGTAAATTGTTTTTGAAACAGTGTATTTAAAAATATATAACCCTTTATTCCCTAAGGAACAATTTAGAGCTGACCAAGTACATTGTGTGCAATATGTTTCTTAACTTTGAAGCCATGTGAATTTCCAAGAAAACCCAATCTCTGTTTTTCAGAATCAT
This sequence comes from Tursiops truncatus, assembly GCF_011762595.2. NCBI lineage: Eukaryota > Metazoa > Chordata > Mammalia > Artiodactyla > Delphinidae > Tursiops > Tursiops truncatus. Next base: position 40,157,708 of record NC_047038.1, read on the forward strand.
TTGCACTATAGTCTTTCATGTATTTTGTGAGTATTGTTTTATGTCCAAAAAGCTTTCCCACTTTAGCAAAAACATTTTTTTTTTGGATCAAAAAATTCCCACTTAAGCATTGCTGAAATGGAACACAACCATTAAGCTCCCCAGGAGGCTAATGTTCAAGTGTACCATAAACCTGCAAAAATACATCAGCATCTCTGTTAACCAAAACATCAAGTGGAAGAGTGTGGTCAAGGGTGATTTAAAGGGATATAATAAGTCTTTTTCAAAATACTACATAGGTTGTAGAAAAATAAAATTTCCTCAGAAAATGCACACTTGAGTTTATTTGATATAAATAAAAAGATCATATACTGTATAAGTGACAGTCTATTTTTCAGTTGCTTCAATATTTGAAAGCAGATTTTCCTTTCAAATAAAGACTCAAGAACATGTCCACTTTTAGCTTTCATCTGCTTCTCTAGAACACCAATTATAACATACAATAGGGGTGAATATAGATAATCCAGCTACATAAATTGTTGGCACACCTGAGTTGAATATTGCTATGCCAGGGAGATAAGCCATACATACCAGAATCCAGCAAATAAGCTTCAAGCTTTAGAAGAATTCTTCTGTAACAAAGTGCTACTTTCCCAATATCTGTTCCACTCTAGCTGATTAGTCTAAAGTCTCTTACTCATAAATCATTTTGTGATAAGAATGCCTAAACCATTTTGGGCAGATGAGCAGTCTTGTTTGGGGCTTCTAAGAGAAATGTTTTCTGACTTTTATGAATATAAACCAAGTTTATTCTCTTTTCCAAGTTATGAATGAGAAAACTGCACTCTAGGCTACTGACAGGCATATTATAATCATGGGAGAACTTACCTTAGGACAGGACTAATGAGTGACCTTGATGATATCATTAAGGACTGCTGGATAACCAGTCTTGAAGCTCACCCACCTCTGAAATCCTTCTCATCTGAATTTATGTTTCCATAATTTTCAAGTCTGTTCAACTTTAAATTTCTATTACTTGCTGATGAAAGCTTCCCAATAGATTGTCTTTCTTTTCCTCTCACTGTATTTTTACATGAAACCATAAAATGACAAAAACTGCCAAGATTTCAGCCTTCTCTGGAAAATATGGAGAAGAATTCTATGCTATTCTTTCCCCCTTTTGACTCCTCTGTATAAGAGGAGCAATGATTATCTGAGTGGATAGTTAGCATGAGTGAATGTCCAGATCTGGAGAGCTCTTAATCTCTTCTACACTGATGGGGGCAGGGGAGACCTCCACTCCCCATGTTGCTGTATGATACTGCATGGGCAGAGGTCTGCTCCCCTTATAGGCAGATCCCAGGTGCCTGACTGAAGGGTAGGAGAAAGTAGAGAAAGTCCCACAGTCCCTAATCAAGCTTCACCAGTAAGAAAGCTGATAGTGTACATTATATTGTATTCTAAGTACATGAGTCCAGTCACAGTTGGTTCAGAATCAGGGGAGATTAATTAATACCTTCAATACCTGGCAAGAGTGGTTACATGTAAGTACTAGGGGAAGGAGGAGGGGGTCATAATCTGCTTTCCAAATAATAATAATAATAAGCCTTTATTGGGTACCTTTTATATAGCAGGACTCTTCTAAGTATTTTATACACATTGTCTCTAATCTTCACATCATGATAAAAAAAGTTTTTTTATGTATACCTGAGCTAAGGTTCAAACAGTTGGATAACTTCAGGCTTAGCTGCTTTTCTTCTGCACTCTCTCACCCCCATACAATCTCCACCAGGGCACTTTGATTGGATTGCAATTGTTTGGTACCCATCTCTCTAGATCCATCATGTTTCAGGCATCTTACACAAAGGGATGATGTGGTAAATAATTTGCAGCCAGAGATAAATAATTATTTTTAGTTGAACTAAATTTGTTAAGTAGATGTTTGGGGTGGATTTTGTACAAATGACAAAAACAAAATTTGTGACCTACTAATGCAGACTGACCTAGAAAAATAGAGGTGAGAACTAAAGAAGCATCAACAGATGATAGAAAAATAGCATTCTTGTTTGATTTAGAGCTAGAAAGAAATGTTCTATGGATTCTCCTGATTTGCATTTCACCAGCTCCCAGTACTGTTGATAAAATCCCATGATGTCATGTTCATAATTTCATGCAGATGTCATCCTTATTAGCTAAAGTGTAAAAAACTATGTATAATACTTTCTTCGTATTATAGCTTCACACATTCTTTAAACTTCCTTTTGTAATTGCTAACATAAATCCCAAGTTAAAAAAAATGTTCTGGAAAGTCATCTTAGACTAGCTAGCCCCTACCTAATGATTTCAGACAAGAATTTGGAGCCGGGAGTCAAGAAATACCTCATGTAGACTTCTTTCATAGCCAGACTTTCATCCATCCAGGTGTGGTATACAAGAAAACATTACTTAAATGCTACTTCAATATTGGTTTTGTGCATTATAAAACTCTCTTACACAAGGAAAGTTTTAGAAAGGTGAAAGTCATTGCAGTCCTGGGCATGAGAGTTCCTCCCTGTTATTGTTATATTCATATTCAGTTATAAAGATATATTCATTGTGTATGTATATTGCTCCAGATTATATCTGAGTTTCTGTCTCCACTGCAATATTTACCACACTCTTCATACTTATGTCTATATACATCTACTAAATTGATTACATTATAATTAAGTTTGACTGTATATTAAGAGATGTTGAGGAAGCAATAGAGTGTACACGTGTTATTTGTTTTGGGGTTTTTTTTTGTTGTTGTTTTATAATGAGATATCTCTTGAAAGAGTTCCCCTATTAGACAATAAGGTATGGCTGTTTATTTATTTGCTTGTTTATTTTTATTTATTTATTTTTTTGGCCACGCTGTGAGGCAGCCAACCAGGGATCGAACCCAAGCCCCCTGCAGTGGAAGCACAGGGTCTTATCCGCCAGGGAAGTCCCTGTACTGGTGTTATTTGTTAAATGACGACTTCATCCATCTATTGATTCAGAAAATAGACACCTACAAATGCCATCAGACCAATGTTACTAAAATGCTTCTAAGTGTCAGGCACTTCGGTGAATTTGTAGATAAACAATATGAAAGATAAATAATGGCCTTGCAAACAACACAGGTTGACACACTCTCATTGAAACACAGTAAAACATGATTTCATAGAAGTGTGTCCAAAAGTAAAGAATCCAAGAAGAAAGAATCTTCTGTTTATCTTTTTTCATGGGCTTGTCTCTTCTCCCCTGTGAGAGGGGAGGCATCATCTTAACGGAGGACGAGGAGTTTGTCCTATTCAACTTTGCATCTCTGCATAACAGAGTATTAAACTTTTTTGAACTGTGATTTTCCTGTGTGTGTGCTTGGATGTACAGTGGGAGGGTGACACAGGAAGCAAAGCATTAAATATTTTTATTTATTTCCTTATGTATATGGGTATGTATAGAAGGGAATAGGAAGGGTGACAGAGGGGTAGGGAGTGAGAAAATAGGGATGTGCCATAGATACAAGGAGGCAATGTGACATTGAGTAAAAGGCTAAGATAAGAGTAAGAAATCCGGCTTCCCTGGTGGCACAGTGGTTGAGAGTCCGCCTGCCGATGCAGGGGACACGGGTTCGTGCCCCGGTCCGGGAAGATCCCACATGCCGCGGAGCGGCTGGGCCCGTGAGCCATGGCTGCTGAGCCTGTGCTCCGGAGCCTGTGCTCCACAACGGGAGAGGCCACAACAGTGAGAGGCCTGCGTACTGCAAAAAAAAAAAAAAAAAAAAAAGTAAGAAATCCAAGATTTGTGCCCCAGTATAGGAAAGCAACTTGTCTCAACTTTATCACAAAATCAATCACTTCCTTGTCCATGTCTCATATTACAATTGTTGGGAGGATTAAGTAAGTGTATATCCCTATATTACACACACATGTATGTGTCTATATATCAGTACCTATATAAATACTTAAGAAACTGGGACAAAAATGCTCATAAACTAGGAGAGCTGAACTTCAGTTGGTCTAATCCATATGAAAATAAATTTCAGTCCATGAACCACTTAATCATAAGTTGTAATTGTTGACTTTGAAGGAGAGCATCTAAGAAGACAAAACAGCCAACAGACTGTATTTTTAGTGCACCTTAGAGCTCACCAAAGATTTCCATGTGTGTTACATTATTTGATCATCATATGAATCCCATAAGCAGGGTTTAGCTGGGATGGCATTTGGTTAAGAAATATTTAATTGTTGACCTGAGGCTGAAAGCACCTCTGATCTACCAACAATCTGGGACTCTGTTAATTACCTGTTTGTTTTTGTTTGCTTTTCTGCTGTTGTTTTCCCCTTCACAGATATTATCAAGCAGTCCTTTTAGTGTTTACACAAAACAAGAAAAGGGTTATAAAACTGTTGCTTCCAAAGAATCAGTTTTGTTCTTGTTTCACAAAAAGATTCCTATCATGTAAAATGTGAATTCCTGCTCTATTTTTTTGGTTTTTTTTTTCAATACGCGGGCCTCTCACTGTTGTGGCCTCTCCCATTGCGGAGCACAGGCTCCAGACGCGCAGGCTCAGTGGCTATGGTTCACGGGCCTACCCGCTCCGTGGGCATGTGGGGTCTTCCCAGACCGGGGCATGAACCCGTGTCCCCTGCATTGGCAGGCGGACTCTCAACCACTGCGCCATCAGGGAAGCCTTTTTTTTTTTTTTTTTTTTAATCCTGAAACTTCTTGGAACACAAAGTATGGATTCAGGAATATAATAAAGCTTTGCCAGAAATTTAAGCCATCAGAGGCTGGCATAGTTTCCACTTCAAGCTCTTATCACCAAGTCTTTAAATGCTTACCAAAAGAAAATGCCCTTCAGTGTGTAATTTTGCATCCTCAAATCATTTTGACGTAAGTTGTTATCAGTTAATACATGTCAACAATACACACTCACCAAGCATCTACTCTTGGTAAGGCCTGGGATGAAGCCCTTTCAGAGACGTGGATCAAAGCATAAACTGGATTAGAATTAAGGACTGGGAATTCCCTGGTGGTCCATGGTGCCAAGGGCCCGGGTTCAATCTTTAGTCGGGGAACTAAGATCCCACAAGCTGCGCAGCGTGACCAAAAAACAAAAAACAACAACAGTGAAAAAAAAACACAAAAAAAAGAACTAAGGCTTATTTTGGCAATTTCTATAACAAAAATGGAAATCACAGATACAAATTTTCTATGTTTTAATTTTCCTGTATTTTTTTCTATTATGACAGCTCTACTGAGATATAATTCACATACCATAGAATTTACCCATGTAACGTGTATAATTCAATGCTTTTCAGTGTATTTGCAGAGTTGTGCAACCATTACTACAATCTAATTTTAGAACATTTTCCTCACCCCCCCAAAAAAACCCTACCTGTTAGCAATCATTCCTCATTCTCTCTCTACTCTTCCTCATCTACCTCAGGGAAAACACCAATCTATTTTCTGTCTCATGGATTTGCCAGTTCTGGACATTTCATATAAATGGAACCATTCAACATGTGGTCTTTTTTTTTTTTTTTTTTTTGGATAAAATTGAAACTTTATTCTTCATAACGTATGCAGATATTAAATTAAATGCTAAACATAGAAAGCTTCTAAAAGTAAATGTAGATTATGAAAATATCTTCAGCAACTTGGAATAGGCAAAAATGCATATCTTTTTTTTTTAACAATTTTTAATCTGAGATTGGCGTCAAGATGACACGGGGTGAGGAGGGTAAAGAGGATGCTACCTATTATTTATGAATCAGAATGCGTATGGAAGAAAAGGATAAGATAAAACCAGCATCGCTAACTAGAAAACAGATTGTCAATTTGTACCGAGCACTTCTTTTTTTTGAAGTATAGTTGACTTACAATATTATATTAGTTTCAAGTGTACAACATAGTGATTCACAATTTTTAAAGATTAAACTCCATTTAAAGTAATTACAAATCACAGCCATATTTTCCTGGGCTGTGCAATAGATCCTTGTAGCTTATTTTATACATAATAGTTTGTACCTTTTAATCCCCTACCCCCATCACATCCCTCCCCCGTCCCTCTCCCCTCCCCCCTCCCCCTAACCATTGGGTTGTTCTCTATATCTGTGAGTCTGTTTCTGTTTTGTTATGTACCTTCATTTGTTTTGTTTTGTTTTGTTTTTTTTTTAGTTTCTTGGATCTGTGGGTTTTTTTTTTTTAACATCTTTATTGGAGTATAATTGCTTTACAATGGTATGTTAGTTTCAGCTTCACAACAAAATGAATCAGTTATATATATACATATATTCCCATATCTCTTCCCGCTTGCGTCTCCCTCCCTCCCACCCTCCCTATCCCACCCCTCCAGGCGGTCACAAAGCACCGAGCTGATCTCCCTGTGCTATGCGGCTGCTTCCCACTAGCTATCTACCTTACGTTTGGTAGTGTATATATGTCCATGCCTCTTTATCGCTTTGTCACCGTTTACCCTTCCCCCTCCCCATAGCCTCAAGTCCATTCTCTAGTAAGTCTGTGTCTTTATTACTGTTTCACCCCTAGGTTTTTCATGACATTTTTTTTTCTTAAATTCCATATATATGTGTTAGCATACGGTATTTGTCTCTCTCTTTCTGACTTACTTCACTCTGTATGACAGAAATAAGCTCAAAATGGATTAAAGACCTAAATGTAAGGCCAGAAACCATCAAACTCTTAGAGGAAAACATAGGCAGAACACTCTATGACATAAATCACAGCAAGGTCCTTTTTGACCCACCTCCTAGAGAAATGGAAAAAAAACAAAAATAAACAAATGGGACCTAATGAAACTTCAAAGCTTTTGCACAGCAAAGGAAACCATAAAGAAGACCAAAAGACAACCCTCAGAATGGGAGAAAATATTTGCAAATGAAGCAACTGACAAAGGATTAATCTCCAAAATTTATAAGCAGCTCATGCAGCTTAATAACAAAAAAACAAAAAACCCAATCCAAAAATGGGCAGAAGACCTAAATAGACATTTCTCCAAAGAAGATATACAGAGTGCCAACAAACACATGAAAGAATGCTCAACATCACTAATCATTAGAGAAATGCAAATCAAAACTACAATGAGATATCATCTCACACCAGTCAGAATGGCCATCATCAAAAAATGTAGAAACAATAAATGCTGGAGAGGGTGTGGAGAAAAGGGAACCCTCTTACACTGTTGGTGGGAATGTAAATTGATACAGCCACTGTGGAGAACAGTATGGAGGTTCCTTAAAAAGCTACAACATGTGGTCTTTTGTGACTGGCTTCTTTCATGTAGCATGTTTTCAAGCTTCATCCATGTTGTAGCATACATTAGTACTTCATTCCTCTTTATCGCTAAATAGTATTCCACTGTATGGATATAGAACATTGTGTTTATTCAACTCATCATTTAATGGACATATGAGTTGTTTCCACTATTCTCTATAACGTTGCTATAAGCATTCATGTACAAAGTTTAGGTGATATATTTTCTATTATCTTGGGTATATACCTAGGAGTAGAATTGTTGGATCATATGGTAACATTTTAAAGAACTGCTGAACTGTGTTTCAAAGACATTACACTATTTTATATTCTCATCAGCAATGTATGACCTGTTATTTAATCTAATATTATAAGTTAAATAATAAAACGTACCTATCCTTATTTCAAAATAAAATAAATTTATTAACTGACCTCCAATTACTCTGACAAACCTTCAATTACTCTGATATGGGTTTTAAAATATAATATCCTACTCATTATTTTCAAATTTTTTCTTTATTGTGTCTTTAGTTACCCACTATGATCCAGCTTTCATTTTTGAGAAATTTTTCTTTTTTAAATGTTCATTGTTTGGGGCTTAAACATAATAGTCGATGGTCAAAATGACATAAAATATCTACCCTTTGAATATATTGAGATTTTGTTGTGGTTAATTTTGGTAAATAAGCCAATCTACATATTGGAAAAGTGAATGTAATTCTTCTTAATGAGCCACAGAGTTTCTTAGAAAACTATTAGCTTAGTATTATTAACAGTATAATTTCTTCTCCCACATATCATATTTACTGTCTATTCATAAGTTTATTGGGAAGATATATGCACTAGCTCATATGTGGCTTGGGGAGAAAAGACTGGCATGTTGAAAAAATTCAGTATTATTAGCCATTTTTATCCAATCACATTAAAGCAAAAATCTCCTTTTGCAATTCTACCCTCTCCATTTCTTCTCAGTTGTTTAACATGGTTTACTCATGTATTTAGATTATGTGCTATTTAACTTATAACTGATGTCAAAACTTCATTACTGAATATCTTTCATCTTGACTTAATAACAATATCTATTAATATTGTTAATTTAACTTTCTTTTTGTTTTAAACTTGAGTGAAAATAGAACTTTGTTCATTTTTTAAATATTTTTCTGAACCACTTTGATAGTGTCTATTTTTCTAAGCAGATATTGTTTGATTTTATATTTTAATCCATCCTAGAAATTAATGCCCATTGACAGGATAACTTTGATTAATAATGTTTATTATTGTGATTTTTATTTGTTACCTGTAATATCATTCTATGTTATGCTATTTTTGCTTCCCTGATAATCCTTTATACCATGCATTTTAAGAATGGAAGTTAAAATTTTCACATGACTTGAAATTTTATTTTTACTCTATTGTGTAAGTGGAAACAAATTTAGAAAAGACAAACAAAAAGGGTTGTTTCATTTTTTTTAAAATTTATAATCTCCTAAAATTTTACTGGCTGTGGAAATGGCTACTGAGGATATGCATCAAATACATTTATTGCAAGCTGCTAGCCGGTTGTGAATGAAGGGTAAATAATTAGAATTTCCCATGAAAATGCTGACAGACACTCTTAAAAGAGTCATTTTCATGGAAATTTTATATCATGCCCATCTCATAATAATTTGTTGTCAATTTGACTATTTTATGATGGTTTTCACAGAGATCTAGGGTGGTCAACTCACTGGCTCCCACTGACACTTCAGTTCTTGGTTCACAGCAAGGGTTATATATGAGTTTGGGCACAGCTCAGTTATCCCATTAACAAGATAGAAAATAGCATAAATAAATTAGATGACCCACCTACTGTTGAACAGTCAGTGTTTGCCAGTTCTTAAAACAATGGTTGTCTCCTTCAGCATACAAGAAAAATAATGTTTTTTTAAACAGACCACCTAGAAACAATTTAGAGTCATGAATACAAATGTATAACCTTTATAAAAAGTATTTCTGAAGTAAAGACAATAAAAAGACATTGTCGCCCAATATCCATTTCTATTCCTTCCCTGGTCATGAGACATTTGTAGCCTGAGGGCCAGGATCCAGAATGGAGACTACATTTCCAAGCTATCCTGCAGCTGGATGTGGCTGTGTGAAAGAGACATGTCAGCAGAAGTGTAACAAAGGAAGTGTAAATCATTTTACAAGTAAAACTACTCGCACAGATATTCTTCACCTCTTGCTCTGTACTGCTTCTGGAATGTGGAGACCATGCTGCTTCAGGAAAATAAGGGCTGCTCTAGAAAGAATCTGTGGACTCCCAACTTCACTGGGGATGGTTGACCTCCAGGCATTGAGTGAGAACAAGTGGAAACACAGGGTCTGCAGCTGGATAGCCCATGTTCAAGTTCCGGCTCCTCCACTCACCAGCTGCAAAATTTTGGAAAAGTTAACTCCTTTGTGGCTCATTTTCCTCATTTACAAACTGGAGATAGCAAGATCCCATAGAGGTCTGTTAACAATTAAAACAGTCAGCAAATGGCAAGTACTCAGAATAATGTCTGATACATAGCTGAAACTAAAAACTATCAGCCATTCTTGCCCACTTGAGAGAACAAACTTCTATCTTGTTAAGAATATTGCCATTTAGTTTTTTCTATTAGTCACAGCTAAACTTACTTTTAACTAAAATATCATGCAGACATCACTTGCAGTTATAATAAAATGTAGGTTTTCATCAAAGACTAAGTCCATAGTCTTTCCAACTTCTCCAAGGATACCAGAAAGAAAATATTGAGAAAGAAAGGAAAAGGAAATTAGCGTATTTAGTATTTGTAGACTTGTGTTGCTATCAGATAAACAATAACTTTGTCATGCCATGTTTTATTTCTCCATTCCTCCTGAGAGCCAAAGCTGCTGTTGGCCTTTTTCTAAGTCACTTTCCACCTATTATGTGCATTATGTACACACATACATGTATGTATACACACATGCTTACAAGAATGTATATGTATGCATGTATACATACATGTAGATACTGTCAAGGCATTACTTGACCTTCAACACTTAGAGTTTAAAAAAGGAGAGAAAAAAGCAGAAGTCATAGATTGTGCTAAAAATATTGTCAAAGACACTTTATTTTAGTGAAAAATTTTTGGTTCTATTCTCTTAATATAAAAAGACTGTATCTTAGAATAAATTCTTTAACTGAAACTCCAATAACATATTATTTTAAATGTGTGGTAAATATACTGTTTTTGTAACAAAAAGAACAATGATCACTTATTACATTTTTTCTGTAACTATTTGCTTATTTGCTCCTTTCCTGTTTCCCAGACTGAGAAATCTTGTAAGGATTTTATTTTGTTTCTTTTTCTATCTCCCATGAGTGGTGTTGTACCTGACACATAGGTAGTGTATAATAAAGTTTTGAAGAATGAATAAATAAATGGGTTTCATAGGTTTCCAGATCTGGTAGTGACCCCATTATACTGGGAAGAAAATCAAGGCTCTGAGATGTAAAAACTTTGCCTGACAACCTGTAGCTACTTGGAGGTAGAAACAAGTCAAGAGTTCAAGCCCCCTGCTCCTCAACCCCATAGAATCTATTTAATTCCCACCATATGTCTGAAATTTTAGGAGTGAGAGGTTTTTTTTTTTTTCTCACTTTTTGTAAGTGGTGCTGAATGATGAATAAAAGTGGGGGGAAAAGGGGGATACAATTCAAACTGCCAGTGATGAAAATAAATTAGAAGGAGGCATCCTGAAGGTCCAGGAACTAATATCCATGCATGGCAGCAAGCATATGTTTTTCCTGGCACACTTTGAATGTAAGCAAGCACAGAAGTTGGTATTTCATTACTTTAAGCATTTGTATTAATGACGTTTGTATATGTCAGTAGTGTGTAGGCAGAAAGATTAAAAAGAAATTTCTTGTTATTACATATTTTGAAATGTTCTATATTCCTACAGCATGGTTTATTTTTAGTTCCCTTTCTCAGCATGCAATTCTGACAATTTGGAGATAGAAAAACCTCTAACAGACACAAATTCTTAGGTACATAGAATATGAGATATGGGCTGCCTATATTTGAATCTTGGCTTCATTCCATAGCTGTGTGGCTTTGAACAGTGAAATAACATTTGGGGTCTTTGTTTCTTATCTGAAAATGTACTGTTGAATTTTTTTAAAAATACAGTATCTCATCATTTGAGTGTTAAACAAGATAATATATGGAAAGCATCTAGCACAGTGCTTGAAACTTTCAAATATTCTATCAGTTAGTTACTTGTGTGGAACAAATTACCTCAAAACTTAGTGGCTTAAAACAATAGGCATTTATTATTACAGTTTACAGGTCTGTGGGATTGCACAGTGTTGACTGACCTGGACTCATCACGGTAACTGTTGATCTTGGCTGGGCTAATGTATACATCTGAAGGTTGGACGTGGCACTCTACTCTAAGCTTAGACTTGGCTGGGGCAATTTAATTGACGCAGCTCTGCTCACAGGTCCTTCATCCTGCTCCCAATATTAACCCAGCCTGGTTAATCCAGGCATGTTCTTCTCAAGGAAATGGTGGAGTCAAGGAGCAAGCAAGCCTAACATGCAAACACCTTTCACAACTTTGCTTGCTTCATTTCTGCAAACATCTGCTTGGCCACATCAAGTCTCATGACAAGATAAGGAGTAGAAAGTATCCCTCCAGCCCGCTTCCCTTCGTATGGGTGTGCTGCAAAGTTAAAAAGCAAAGGGCACGGATACAGGGAAAAGAGACAAGTTGGAGCTGATACCACAGTCTTACAAACACTTGATTGTACAACACGGAGTAATATTAGTTCTATCATTTACTTCTCAAATCTTTGCACATAAAATGCCTTATTTCTTCCTAAACTGTTGAATTGCACAGAGTACTTGTTCAGACTGTATCTAACTAAGGTAATCTGAAGCTTCATGAGTGGTATAGACAGTATCGAACTTCTTGGTGAAGCTATGCTCTTTCCAACCCATCAGAAATGGGAAATTCAACAACACATCTCTCATTATCTCACTTTCAGGTGCCTTCCTTTCAGCTTATTCTCTTTTTAAGTGCTTGACATTTTTTTCATGGCTCACTCAACTACCTTAGCCTTTTTTCTCTCTGTTCTTTGGAATAAGTAATTTCTATTGATCTATCTTTAAGTTCACTGAATTTTCTTTTCTTTAACCTGTCTAGTGAATTTTTCATTCTGTTTTTTTACTTTTCAGCTGTAGATTTTTATTCATTTATTTATATAGATTTGATTTCTCTGTTCAAGTTTTCTCATTTATTTGTGAGAATAAATATACTCTTTCCTTTAATGCTTTGAACATTTTTTTCTTTATTTTTTGAATGCATTCATAATATATACTTTGAAGTCTTTGTCTGCCAAATATAACATAAGGACATGCTTAGTGTCCATTCTATTGACTGTCTTTTTCCTGAGTATGGATCACACTTTACTGTCTCTGTGTATGTCTTAGAGTTTTTTATTTAAAACTGGATAGTCAGATACTATAGTATAGCCACTTAGCACTCCATTGTATTGTTCTGACTATTGTTATACTTTTATATTTTGTTTTAGTAAGAAGGTAGTTAACTTGCTTGGACCAAAACTGTGATGTTTGTCTCTTCCATGATATGTGGCATCTCAAATCTCTGCATACTTCTTACAACTTCAAACTGTTGCTGTTTTAGCCCAATCTCCTTGTGTTTCCCACTTATATTTATATTTGGTAATTTTCAAAGATGTAGGCAGTGCTTGTACTTTGGTTTTTGGGTTTATCCTCTCTTGGTTTGCTTAACTCTGGAAATTCCTCTTCTAGTTGCTCTGTTTGCCGCAGTCTCTGTCCTCTGATCTCTAAAGCCAAAAAGGCTTTAGCTTCTTGTCATGTGACCTACAGATTTGGAAAATGCATTCATTAAAACAAACAAACAAACAAACAATACAGGACATTCATGGATCTCACCCAGTAAAGCTCTATCTTTTAAGGATAGGTTCTATTAGGTCTCTGCTTGCATTTTCACTGAGTCCCCTCAGTCTATCCACTAGCATGCATAATCAAACAAGGATTTACACATAGTGTATAGTCATATATTGGATGCAGTTCTCTTCTGGAATTAGATTCTGTTTTTTACACCTTGAGTAATAAGGTTGTGAGTTTCTGCTGCCAACTCATGATGAGTGCCCTGCAACAACAAAACCACAAACTTGCAATCATTTCCATTTCCTGTTGAAGTTTTTTCTTAAGAACAAACTATCTTCTGGCTTCTGTCTGATTTTGGATACTTTCCAGTGCCTTTAAATATCTGTTTTTTTATGCTGTGTCTAGACTTTTTACCAGTGATCTGCAGAAGGATTCCTGTGAGCACTTCACTTTATTGCCATGCCATAAGCTCTCTGCTTTGTCAGAAAATGACAGCAATGCTGGCTCATTCCCCCAGGGTGTTTTTAAAAAAATAATAATAGCAGGACTTGAATTATTTTCAACAACATAGATAGACCTAGCAGGTATTATGCTTTAGTATTCTAGAACATAAAGAGAGTATGAGTGTAGAGAACAGAGAATGGCATTCTTTATATAGAGTAGGGCATCTTTAAGCCTAAAATTGGCATCTAGTTGTTAAGAAAACTATGTGGTGTAATGGCTAAAAGCATTGACTAGAGAGCAAAACATCCTGGGTCTGAATTCGAAATTTGCCATTTAATAATTCATTTAACTCGTTTACATCATTTAAACTCTTTATGCCTCAGTGTCTTCATCAATAAAATGTAGATGATGATAACAACCACGCAAAGTTTTTTTGTGAGAACCGGATACATTGATATATATAAATACATAGAACATTAAATGGTATATTATATGACATATAGTAACTACTATTTTTATTTAAAAACAAGGAAAAGATCATGAATAAATGATAAAAGCTCATTAATTCCATGTAGAAGAATTATCAGAATCACCATCATAAAGCACTGGATTTGAGTGTTAGCCCATCCACATGCCTGTTGTATGGTATAGGGTTTACCACATCCTCTGGGTGGATCTGATTCTCTATCCACAGAATGGATAACTTCCTGCCCCACATCTTTCATGAGGGTGTTATGAAAGTCAAATCAGAGAGTAGGTTTGAAAGATCTTTGTAAACTGCAAAGTGCTGAACAAAAGACAGGTGCATTGATAGGAAATATCTTTAGATTAAAAAAAGAACCTTGGGAATGCTCATGCACTATTTGTGTGTGTACACCAACAGTGAACCCACCAAGAGTGGTGCAGCCACTATGGAAAACGGAATGGAGTTTTTTAAAAAAATTAAAATTAGAACTACCATACGATCCAGCAATTCCACTTTTGGATATTTATCCAAAGGAAATGAAAACACTAACTCAAAAAGATATATGCACTCCCATGTTCATTACAGCATTATTTAGAATAGCCAAGAATATATATATTATAATATATATTATATAATAATATATAGTATAAAATGAAATATTCTGTCATGAAAAAGAAGGCTATCTTGCCATTTGTGGCAACAAATATGCAACTTGAGGGCATTATGCTAAGTGAAATAAGTCACACAGAGGAAGACAAATGCTGGATGATCTTACTTATATGTGGAATCTAACAAATAGAAACCAAACTCATAGATGCAGAGGACAGATTGGTGGTTGCCAGGGGTGGGGGTGGAGAGTGGGTGAAATGGGTGAAGGTGGTCAAAATGTATAAACTTCCAGTTATAAAATTTTAAAAAAAGTCCTAGGGGTGTAATGTGTAGTGTGGCAACTATGAATATTAGGGAATTGTATGTATCTTATAGAAATCATGTTTTCACTTTTTTCCAGATATATACCCAGAAGTAGAATTTTCAATTATATAATAGTTCTATTTTCAGTGTTTTGGGAAACCACCATACTGTTTTCCATAGTGGGTGCACGAATTTACATTCCTACCAACAGTGTTCATAGAGCACTGTTTACAATAGCCAAGATATGGAAGCAACCCATGTGTCCATCAACAGACAAATGGATAAAGAACATGTGGTATATATACACAACATAAGGTTACTCAGCCATTAAAAAAGAATGGGACTATGCAATTTGCAGCAATGTGGATGGATCCAGAGAATATTATTCTTAGTGAAATAAGTCAGACAAAGAAAGACAAATACTGTATGATATCACTTCTATGTGGAATCTAAAAAATAAAGCAAACAAGTGTATTATATATAGCAAAACAGAAACAGGCTCACAGATATAGAAAGCAAACTAGTGGTTGCCAGGGAGGAGAAGGAGGGGGGAGGGGCAAGATAGGGTTATGAGATTAAGAGGTAAAAAACTATTATGTATAAAATAAATAAGCCACAAGGATATATTATACAGCACAGGGAATTATAGCTATTATTTTTTAATAACTTTTAATGGGGTATAATTGATAAAAATATTGAATTGCTAGGCTGTATACCTGAAACTAATATAATATTGTAAGTCAACTATACTTCAATTAAAAAATAAAACAAACTGGATAAAACAATAACAATTTAAAAATCCTGTATTGTATATTTAAAAGTTTCTAAGAGAGTAAATCTTAAAGTTCTTATCAAAAGATTGTAACTCGGTGTGGTGTTGCATGTGAACTAAACTTATTGTGGTGATCACTTTGCAATATACACACATATCGAATCATTATGTTGTATACCTGAAACTAATATAACGTTGTATGTCAATTATATATCAGTAAAAAAATGAAAACAAAATCATGAGGAAATTTAGATTATATTTTGGACTCAGTGATAATAATACATATCAAGACTTGTAGGATTTAGGCAAAACAGTATTCATAGGGAAACATATAGCTTCTAATGCACATATTGGTAAAACAACAGCAAAATAAACAGAAAGAAAAGAGAAGGAAATAATAAAGAAAGAGAAGAGCTGAAAAAAATACAACAGGAACTATCACCCTAACTAAAATTGGTCCTCTGAAAAGTTTAATAAAATTTATAAATGAATACACAAAAATTCAGTAAAAACATTTTTGTCTTTACAAATGACCACATCCTGGTACATAAATGCATTCCTAATATTCAGGCATCAGGGGTCCTTTTACAAAAATTCTGGAGTGTTTCTTGAAAATCTCTGCACATGGTAGATGCAGTACAGACATAAAACTGAGCTTGGCCTTGTGCAAGTGTTCTTAGTGGGTTCTTAAGATTCAGCACTTTGAAAGTCCTCAGAATGCCCACAATATCTTAAAACAAGGAGATGTTAAGTAGACAAAATGTCTTTCTGTTTTCTTAAAAATTCTAACCAATCCTTGTGGTTATGAAGCCACATATTAATAAGCAAACTGATCATTTTCCACAGGAAATCTAACACAGTGTTTAAATGATATTATCCTAGGTTATGCTTTTCCAAAGAGATGGCTCACATCTTTCCTGTTTTCATGGAAGAGAATCCTTCCCCAAAGGCTTCCCAGTCATTGCTCTTACATCTCATTGTCCAGAACTGGGTGACATATTGACTACTTTCTAGATTAAGTAGTTGAGTTACCTTTTCTGATATCTGAATAAAATCACAATTGGTGTTAATTTGGAGTTAAGCAAGCACCAGAGTTGCCCATGTTGGTTTTTTTGTTTGTAATTTTTTTCTAGTTTTACTTAATGAAGAATTCAAAACAATAGAATAATTTCAACTATAATACAAGAGGTCTTTCAGATTCTCCAACCGCTGATATTTACCACATTTACTTTTTCATTCTCTCTCTCTATTTCATCACCTATGCATACATATTGATTTATTTATTTTATTTTATTATTATTATTATTTTTAGTGGTGCGTGGGCCTCTCACTGTTGTGGCCTCTCCCGTTGCAGAGCACAAGTTCCGGACGTGCAGGTTCAGTGGCCATGGCTCATGGGCCCAGCCGCTCCGCGGCATGTGGGCTCCTCCTGGACTGGGGCAAGAACCCACGTCCCCTGCATTGGCAGGTGGACTCTCAACAACTGCACCACCAGGGAAGCCCCTACATATTGATTTTTTATGAAACAGTTGAGATTAATTTGTAGACATGGTTCCCTATTATACCAAATACTCCAGTATATATTTTCTAAAAACAAACAAGCAAAATCTCTTACATAAGCACATTATTGCCCTCTAAATTGGAAAGTTCAAATTAACACAATAATTCCTCATAATTAGGTTTGGAGCTGCAATATCACAGAAATAATGCTATGCTCTCCGTATCCTGATGGGTGGTATACAATATTGATTTGTCCCAGTGTTGACAAAGGAAACTATGACCATATATGGTTAAATTGGTGTCTGCTAGGTTTCTACCCTGTAAAGTAATTATGTCTTTCTTTGTAAGTAGTAAGTATTTTGTTAGGGCATACTTTGAGACTATGAAATTATCCTATTTCTCATTAAACTTTCATCTTTTAGTTTTTGCATCCATTGATGATTTTTACTTTAAACAGTTATTGTTATAATGGTTATCAAATGGTGATTTTATCCATTTATTACTTGGAATTCTACTCTTCAGGAAAAGTTTTCTCTTTTTTGCATTAATTTCTTTTATCAGTAGAGACATGGATTCCTACTTTATTCAGTGGATTGAAATTCAATAGTATTAATTTGATGCTCATTTTTTCCTAAATTTGGCTAATGGAAGCCCCTTCAAACAGACTTCTGTATCCCTTTGATGTGCCATTATGATTCCTTGAACACCTCTTTACCATCTGTCAAAATAAGTTGTTCCATGTTTAACATGTATTTTTGTAGACCAATCTCAAAATCATCCATTTCTCTATGGGATCCTCATTCCTTTTAGTAAGTCTCTACATCAGAATGTACTCAATGCTTCTTGGGTCTCATCACCTTCAAGCCTTCTTAGTAGACAGAGCAAAGAAATATGTATGAATATACCTATATATTTATATATATAAATTTACTTTTATATTTGTGTGTATATATATATATATATATATATATATATATATATTTATATATATATATATATATATATAACCATGAATTTACTCTAGTACCTCCAATTCTAATCTAAACTTTAAGGTGGCCTAGCTTTCCCCCTTTTCCATATTTCTAACTCCCTTCTTCAACAGTGAGAATAATCATGGCTCCCATTATCCTTGACATACTAATTTATTTGCTCTAGTCTCTTTTATATAACCAATTTCCCAGCAAGACTAGTTCTTGACCTTGATTATAGTATCACCTTCTGGCTCAGTCATGACTACACCATAGTCTTCTTGTTGACCTTCCCCTACCCCAGTGTATTGGTCACCTTTTTGCTTGTTTTTTAGAACTACTTTGGCACAAATCTACAGAAATAAACTGATTGACCCATCAGATGAATGGCACATAGATTAATGGGTAGAAAAATAAGAGCACTCACAAATTATCAAAATATTTGTTCAAATCTTACTATTTTTTTTCACCAGTGAAACATTGTTAAACATTATACCATGGACATTTTCTCAAACCTTCCATATTTAAAACCTGCATCATTTTATAGGTTACTATCACTGGTGCCTACTTTTGTTCAGGTACTTGTAACCTTCTACCTAAATGTCTGTCAGTTTCTCCAATCAGCTTTGGAGCTCTTTGAAGGCAAGGACTGTCATTCATTTCCATAACCCCAGAGCTTAGCCTAGGGGCCAACACACTGGTGTTTGATAAATATTTGCAGAATCATTGAGTTATTTAATGACTAAATAATGCCATTAGTCAAAATGAACAAATACAAACATTGAAAGAATGTTCTAAAATGTTTGCCTATTTTTTTTTAATTTTCAAGAATGTTTTGGTTGTTTTCCTCTTTTTTACAGCTCTTCAATACATTTCAATAAGCTTCTAAAGAACATCTTCTCTGCATAAGGCTCTGTGTTTGTAACTGCTACCTGAACTCATTTTCCTATTTGTGATGACTCTTCAAACTCGCAGAGCCCAGACACTTGACTCAGAAATGGAGATTTTATCTACCTCCAATATTCTGGTTGGAGTTGGACTCAGAAAGGCCAACTTTTACAAAAACTGTACAAAACCACCATATTAATGACTTTTCCAGAGTTCTCCAAAGTCTATTCACCCTCATATCCTGATAATCCACATTTTTTTAAATTATGGGAACCAGAAAAAGCAGTCCTTGGTGTTGATCTTTTTTTCCCGTCTATAAACCAAATTCTAGACACCACTTTTAACTGTTTAAGTCAATTTTAGCATTAAATTCTCACAGACCCCAAATCTCTTAAAATTTTATTATCAGAGGTTTCTGTGTAACTATCTGAGAGAAGAATATCATATAAAATAAAGATACTAAATAATAAAATATTTCTGAAGCAATTATATAAGACACCATATTCCCATCTACAAGAGAAAAATATTCCCAGGAAGAGATGATTCCTGAGGGATTTCTGCTCTTCCCTTGACCACAACAACATCTGGAACAGGGATTCCAGGTCTCCCTATATCTGTGATGTCTATTACAATAGTCAGTAGACATATGTGATCACTGAGTGCTTGAAATGTGGATGGTCTGAATTGAGATATGCTGTAAAATACACACCAGATTTTGAAGACTTGGTTCAATTAATATAAATGTAAATTATCTTATTATTAATTTTAAAAATCAACTGTGTGCTAAAATGATATTTTGGATACATGGGTCATAATAAAATATATTATCAGTTGCCATTTCTTTTCTGCTCTCTTTTATAAGAAAAGTCTTGAAAACATTGCCTATTTTTGTCTCCACTTACCTTACACTCTCTCCTCTATAAGCTCCAATCATTTCACAAAAATACACCAAGACCTCAATTACCAAGGTTTCAAATGACCTCTGTATTACAAAATTGTATAGTCAGAACACATTTTTAATGAATTTGATCTCACCATTATCTGACACAGTTGATGACACCATTCTCTTTGAAACCCTCTCTTCTCTTGGCTTCAGTGACCATATATGCTTATGGTTTTCCCTTTTACCTTAATGGGGCTTTTCTTCATTGACTCTTTTCCTTCTCTTTGACCTCTAAATATTGGAGTGACCCTAAGTTCAGTTCTGGGACTTCACCTATCCTCAACATTCACTCTCTCACTCACCCAGTGTTTTAGTTTTAAACACCACTGGCATATCAAAGAATCCAAAATATTTCCTCCAGCCCTGACTTATGTCCTAGAGTCATATAAACAACTACAACTATCATTTGGTATCTTTACCTGGTTGCCGACTACACACCTCAAACTTAACTCAGTTCTCTCTCATTCTCCCTTGGCTCTTCCTTTTAGTACACCTACCACAGTTCTCACTCTTGGTAAATGGCATCACCATCTGCCCCATTGCTTAAGCTTCATATCTAGGGTCTATTCCCTCTTTCTCTTAGAGTAGATGCATCAGTGTATCTGATTGACTTTACCTCTGAAGTACATCTTATCTTTCCTGGCTGCTCCCTGGTCCAAGCTACCATCTTCTATCACCTGAACTGTTTTAATAGTCTACCAACTAGTTTTCCTGTTACCACTCTTACTCCACTATGATCCAATCTAGGTATCATGGGCAGAGTCATCCCTTATGTTATCAATTAGGTCGTAGCATACTCCTACTTTAAAGTTTTTACCTTAAAATTTTCCCACTGCTTTAGGATAAATTCAAACGCCTAACTCTGGCTTGTCCCTGCTTACTTCTTCAACATCTAGAGCTATTTTCCAACTTAAAAAAATTATTTAATTGAAGTATAGTTGATTTACAATGTTGTGTTAACTTCTGCTGCATAGCAAAGTGATTCAGTTTTATATATATATATATAATTATATATATTATAATTCTATAAAATTATATATATATATTTCACATTCTTTTTCATTATAGTTTATCACAAGACACTGAATATAGTTTCTGTGGTATGCAGTAGGACCTTGTTGTTTATCCATTCTATATATAATAGTTTCCATCTGCTAATCCCAAACTCCCAATCCATCCCTCCCCTACCTCAGGTCTGTTCTCTATGTCTGTGAGTCTATTTCTGTTTCGTAGATAAGTTCATTTGTGTCATATTTTAGATTCCACATGTAAGTGATATCATATGGAATTTGTCTTTCTCTGTCTGGCTTACTTTACTTAGTATGATAATCTCTAGGTCCATCCATGTTGCTGCAACATGGATGGACCTAGAGATTTTTTTTCCTTTTTATGGCTAAGTAGTAGTCCATTGTATATATGTACTACATTTTCTTTGTCTGTTCCTCTGTCAATGGAAATTTAAGTTGTGTTCATGTCTTGGCTATTGTAAATAGTGCTACTATGAACATAGGGTATTTTCCAACTTTTAAACTGTGATCCAAACAAGCTTTCCTTCTGAAAGTTCCTTGAACACACCAAGAATTTTCTTTCTGGCTGTTCCCAATGTTTATATTGCTCTTCACTAATCTTTTCAGGGCTGGTTCCTTCTTGCACTTACATCTCCACTTAAATATCATCTGACCAGAGACATCTTCCGAACCACCCCATCTCAATCATACCTGGTCACTCTTTAAAATAGCAGCATATTTTAAATTCTACTTATCCCTAATCATTACCACATAATATTTTCTTGTTCATTTTCCTTTAACTATTTGACTCTCCTTGGTGTAAGGCAGGATCTTGTCTTTCTTATTCACCAGTATATGCCTAGTGCCTAGAGCAGTGCACATACTGGACATTCAAATATTTGTTGATTGGATAAATATTTAATTGCATTGTCTTATTCACCAGCACAGGGCAAAGAAACTGAGAAATCAGTGCTATTGGGGAAAGATATCAGGTTTCATAATAAACTCAATGCTGTGTTTTCAAGTCTGTCTACTCTAGTATATATTCACCTCCTTGGGCCCATTTACTTGTTTTCACTCTATACCAATTTTGTCCCAAATAGCTTTCTGTGATGTTCAATATAGTAACTATTAGTCACATGTAGCTATTGGGTACTTGAAATGTGACTAGTTTAACTGAGTAGCTGAATACTTAAATTTATTTAATTTAAATTTAAAAAGCCGCATGTGGCTAGTGGCTATCATATCAGATAGAGCTGCTCTAGAGGGAAAGCTCAAGGCAGTTTCTATGTTTTAGCTCTTCTCCATATCCTGAGTACCAAGCAAGTTTCTGATGTAACACAGATGATCATTAAGCCTGGTTAAAATTCTTGAGTCAAAGGCAGGATAGTGAGAATTTGAGGCCTTGCTAGAGAAGCGGCAGGGAACCCAAGTGATGTCTCTGTGGGAGAGAAAGCCCCATATGGTGTCTCTCCTTCAGTGTAGCCATGAAAATAGTACAGGTTTTAGAAATTTAGAAATTCAAGATGCTCACCTGATTTATACAAGCTGTGTGACCTCAGCAAGCCACATAACCACCTCTGAGTTTCTTTTTTCCTCACCTGTGAAATGATGACATAAAAGAATGTAGCCTCTAACTCAGTGGATTTTTATAGGTATCAACTGAGGCCAAGAATAGGAAAACCTAGCTGTAAAGTGTGAAGTGGTCTGTAAGTATATGGCTCTGTTATTTGTCCCACAGATTGGTCCTGTTGGCAGATAAATATTAGCAGTCGGTTATCAAACATCACATCATCTAGACAGCCCTGGCCCTAGAAAAGTTGGCATCTACTCATTTTACTCCATGATGGAAAAAGAATAAATAAATCATAAATGATTAATTTAGACTTCCCTCCACGCCTCCCGTTAACAGCTCAAAGTCCCCACCACACAGCAGGCTCAGTGATGAACTGGTGTGGTAGAACCTTCAAGACGGCGGCTAACCCTTCTCCAAGTACAACCAGCTGTGAAAACAAATTTAGCTCCACCAATATTGCAAAGGAGCAAAGCTTTTTCATAGGTTAGAGATATAATGTTCACCCCATTCAGAGGAATCCAAACCAAATACCAATGGCTTGTGGGGGTAAGAGGAATTAAGCATAATAGACAGATTATCTGCTAGTTTACTGAAGGTGAAGGAAGAGACATTTGTCATACTTTTGCTAGAAAATGAGACTTTATCAAAGGGAGACAGGGTGAAAGGTCACCAGTTCTATTGGTGCGATTATTATCTTTACATAGCTGGAGTGGCAAAAGAAATGATCCCAAACAGAGCAAAACAAAACAGACCTCACCGAAGCACTTCAAGATGAGCCCCAAGAAGCCATCACACCAGACCCACTGGCTTCATCTTAATTTATCATCCTGGGCCTTGTTGACAAGAGTTGATTGGGTTCTCCATCTCTCCACGATGCAGCAGGTTTCATCATGGCAAACCACTTGGTGGACACTAGGGATGGTTAACTTTTAGGAAACAATCATTATAATAAGAAAGATACTACATTTCTGAGCATCTACTAGAGCCCTGAGACTGTGTTTTTTATTTATTATCGCAAATGACAATCCACAAGTAAGTGTTACCTTTACTGCTTTGCAAATGATTCAATTAGTGCTTAAGTAAATTGGCACATCATAGATGTGTTGTTTTGGGTATTAATAAATACAGTAATGAATATTGTATCAGAAGCAGCTACTTATATAAGCACCTTTCTTGGTGTCTCAAAAATGTACACTTAAGGGAATTGATAGCCAATGCCTATTTGTTATTTCTGAAGACATTTTTGCTCACATGTCTACACAGTTTCTTTTTTTTTTTTTTCGTGGAAAACTTATAACTCTCAAGAAATACTTCTCTTCAAGTTAGGTTTATTTAGCATTGACTTCACTACCTATGTCAGCCATCATAGCTGCCCCAGACAAAGAAGCTAGGGCTATCTGCCTCAGTCAGAGCAGATTGAGCAGAGCAGATTCTCCCTCTCACTTCCCTTCCTCTCTCCTCTGCTCTGAGCATCCCACTCTCACCTGGATACCTCACAGCATGCCTTAGCCTCTGGATGCACCCTCTCTATCTATCCTCTGCCATTTAGCAAGTGCCTTGGACAGTCTGCCTAGTTTTTGTTTTACCTTCCTCCAGAAACATAGCTTCTTGAAGTTTCCCATTTCTTTAGATTAAAAAAATGTGGCTTTTTCACATACACTTCTCAGAGCCAGGAACAAACCCAGGGCTGCTAGTTCCCTTTCCACTACATTGATCCTCATATTTTACTGGAAATAACTATGACTTAATAGACACCAGTGTTACAACATGAATTGAAATTTTTCAAAAATTGCAACCAACATTTACTGTTTTCTATATGACAGATAATTTACCAATTCACAGATAGTATCATATCTAATACTTAAAAAAACATAATGAAATAGGAGTTATGGTCTTTTCATTTAACAGGTGAGGAAACTGAGGCAGAGAGGCATCAAGAGATTTGTCTAGGACCACATAGGGGCCAAGTAAGAAACCAAAGTCTAACGCTAAACTCATGTTCTTATGTGGCCTAGAGTAGTAGGATATTAAAAAGTATGCGAACTTTGAAGCCAGGGCTTTGACTCAGACCACTATCTACTACTTCTTGTGCACCAACCTCCCCACCCCAAGCAAGCATTCAACATCTTTGCATAGTGGTTATGTGTATGAGCTTGGGAGCTGACCTACCTGAGCTGGCTCCATTTCACAATATGTGAAAACTTGGATAGTTGATGTAACCATTCTGTGCTTCCGTTTCCTCACTTATAAAGCAAGGATAACAGCAAGGTATCTTATTTCTGTAGAAGATTAAGTATGCTGATAAAGGTAAAATCTTTATAACGGTACCTGGACCAGAGTAAATAGTTAACAAATAGTAGCTAGTACTATTGTTATAGATTAGAATCAGTGCCCTCATCTGTTAAACAAGAACATCAAATTGGTCTCATCAGAGTGTGGTGGGAACAAATAAGTTAATGTAATCAAAATCATCCAACAGCATGCCCTTCTCTCCTTCTGCTTCAGTAGATATTTTGGAGAAGAAGTCACTGAACCTCGTAAGTAACTTTTAGAGAGAAGTTGGATGGGAATATTGTTCTAGCATCCAGGATCTGTATCTGCTTTGTTTCTGATTGTTTTTGCTCTGGGTCATTTGCTGACTTGGTTCATCCACAGCCTCTCCACACAGGACAAAGATACGGACAATCTCTCAGAGCTGGGGAGACAAGAGGGATAGTAGAAGCAGCAGACACATGGATCTGAAGGTCCTCACTTCTACAATCAGTCTGTCTCCTACAATCAGCAGGCTGACCTTGGGCATGTCCCTCACATCCTCAGAGTCTGGTCCAATATCTTTAAAATGAGAGTGATGGCACCATTCTCATGGGCTATCATGACACATCCTAAATGTAACATTTGCAAAGCACACAGGAGAATGGTTAGCTATCCAGTTTCATTTACCAGATCCTGAGCGTCAGACCAAATCTACAGTTTCCCAGTATTAAAGAGCTTTAGGCCTGGATTTTTCCGTTTGGAAAAAAGGAAATGTGTGTATATATATATATATACATACATACATATATATATATGTATATATATATATGTGTATATATATATATAATAATTTAAGTATATTAGAACTGTAGTACTGACTCAGCTTAAGTAGAGATCTGTGCTAAGTTAAATACTGATTTCATTCAGGTAGAGTATAAATTTAAGTATTCAGCATAAGTTTTTTTTTTCGTTTTTATTGAAGTATAGCTGCTATACAATATTATACAAGTTACAGGTATACAACATAGTGATTCACAATTTTAAAGGTTATACTCCATTTATAGTTATTGTAGAATATTGGCTATATTCCCTGTGTTATACAATATATTCCTGTAGCTTATTTTTTTACCTAATAGTTTGTACCACTTACTCCCCTACCCTTCTATTGTCCCTCTCCCCTTCCCTCTTCTCACTAGTAACCACTAGTTTGCTCTCCATATCTGTGAGTCTGCTTCTGATTCGGTTTAAGTAAACTGATTCATATTAAGTACAAACTAAAATGCTTAGATGAGCCCTGCTACAGAAGAAGAGCTAAAGGATGAGGTTGTCAGAGGAGGAAGAGGTTTCACCTAGCTCTTGAGTTATGTCCCAATTCTTTCACTATTATCTCCCATCTCCACCTTCAAGACCACCACCAGTCACCAACAGGATCCCAAATTCTTCAAAAATTTTAAACAAAGATGTGTAGTGAAATACTCATCAGTGTCATTCACTCTAGCAACATTTAATAAGCACCTCCGATATTCTAGGCTCCATGTTAGCTGCTCAGGACATAGTCACAGTCCCCCAAAGCATACACAGAGATGAAATAAAGAGACAGTTTTCCTCAGGCTTAAAAAGTAAGAAAAGATTAATCAGATATGGATCCTTCCCTTAAGGAATTTGCTTGAGTCTAACAGAGGAAGAGAAAGCTTGGGCACAAATAAAACTACTGATAACAGCCTCTGGAGTTTGGGGCAGAATGGCAGGTTTGGAAAGAAGATGGCTGGGACAGTGGAAACCACCACATTCGAGGTAGAAAAAGGGCATGAGCAAAGGTACAGGAGAGTAGAAAGTGCCCAAAAAACAATAAGCACAGGGAGTAGAGCTTCTGAAATAGCTTTCTGGGTTCAGTGAACAGAACCCAAGCCACTTGATTTCAACTTTCACTCCATTTTTGCATTTGATCTTTCCAGGTTAAAGTACCACTTTGAAGAGAACAAAGGCACCAAAGCAGCAGAATGTCATGGTAGAAACATTGTACTGGCTTCAGCAGCCCATGTATCCCAGCCCAGTGCTGCATGACTGGACCACATCACCTCAACAATAGGCACCTCTTGTTTCCTAATCCACAAAACAAATGGGTTGGATAATATTCCAGACTCTGCCAGCCCTAACAGTGTTTGATTCTGTAAATTCTCCAACACAAACTGGCCAGAGAGAAGATATCTTTCTCCCTGGCTTTCCTGGTCCCTTTGGATTCCTGCACACCCTTGTCTCTTTAGATTCCTGCATGGCCTGTTTCCTAACCCTTGAATATGCACATTGATATTTAGCTCTGAAACACAAAGTAATGAGATTCGGCTTCCAAACGTTATTTGATACCTAGGACTTCTGGTGTAGAGAAAAATGGGTATTTCAATGGAAAACCAAAATGCATTGTCTACTTACAGCATACCTTCGCAGACTTTGATTCTAGCTTGTCCTAGTGTTTAAGCTCTTTTACAACTCTGTAAAGTATGGGTAATCTATAGCAATTGCTTGGTCTATACACATGCAAATTCAGTCCTGTCTTTAGAGGTCTAATCTACTTCACTTCCCTACCTATGAGTAAACAGTTTCACCATCATTTACACATTCATTCCAATATTCCCTACCTATAATTGTGTCTTTTTTTCTGGTTCTGTTTTGAATGTAGACCACACTCATAGGCTAATCTCTAACACTGTGGTCCTCAGATTTCTCATCATTAAATGGAAACTCAAGTAGAGGGCATGCCTGGATGGGTTATAAAAGCCCTTTCAGCTCCGGGATCTGATACTTTAGATCCACTATGGGTTCACATAGTACTTCATACAAACACTAAGTGATCTTCAATTTTTCTTTTTTTTTTTTTTTTTAAAGGTATGTGTATTAGGTTGTTAGGGCTGCCATAACAAAATACCACAGCCTGGATGGCTTAAACAACAGAAATTTATTTTCTCACAATTCTGGAGGCTAGAAGTCCAAGATCAAGGTGTTAGCAGGGTTGAACCCTTCTGTGGGCCATGAGTGAAGGATCTCTTCTAGGCTTCTCTCATTGGCTAATAGATGGCTGTCTTCTCTCTGTGTCTTTACATCATTTTCCTTCTGTTGTTGTCTGTATCCCAATATCCTCTTCTTGTAAGGGCACCAGTCATATTGGACAAGGGTCCACACTAATAAACACATTTAAGTGCCTCTTTAAAGGCCTTAGCCCCAAATACAGTCTCATTCTGTGGTACTGGGGGTTAGGATTTCACATCTGAACTTTTGGGGTGACATGGTTCAGCCTGTAACAGTAGGATTCAATAAAAATGACTATACAACTTTGTTTTGGATTGTGCATGGTCTTTGTGACTGTCTAGGCAACTGCTGAAAGAGATGGGTCCATGTCACCATATCCTCTGATAGAAGAGGTTAATGGTCTTAGTTGCTGTGATGACTCAGAGCCCAAGCTTCCTTAAACTGTAACAAGGCTCTTCCAGCTGCCTCTCAACTCCTCATATCTCCTGCCCAGTTTTACCATGTCATACACAGTGTCCTGAATGTAACAGCTCTCCAATCAAGGCATGCACAGTTTAGCAAATCAAAATACATTATACCCAATTACATTTGAATTTCAGATAGATTTTTTAGAATAACTATGTCACATGCAATATTTGAGACATACTAAAACAAATTATTTGTTGTTAATCTGAAATACAAACTTAACTGAGTGCCCTATATTTTATCTGGCAATGCTACTCCAATTCCTCATTGATATACACATACTACTATGCTTAGGGTTCTCACACATCACTTCCATGCACTTTGCATTGACCAATTATCATCACCTCTTATTATGGGATGAATGTTTGTACCCCACTCCTAAATTCTTATGTTGAAGACCTAACACCCAAGGTGGCTGTATTTAGAGGTGAGGCCTCTAAGGAAGTAATTAAGGTTAAATAAGGTCATAAGAGTGGGGCCCTACCCTGGTAGCAATAGTGTCCTTTTAAGAAGAGACTCCAGAAAGTTCACTTTCCCCTTGTTTCTCCACCTGCGCTCAGAATGGTGGTCATGTAAACACACAGAGAGATGGCCTACAATCCAAGAAACCAGAAGAAGAGGGCTCAGAAAGAAACCTACCTTGTCACCACCTTGCTATTGAACTTCCTAGCCTCCAGAAATGTGAGAAAATAAATTTCTGTTGTTTAAGCCACTTAGTCTGTGATATTTTGTTATGCAGCCCTAACAGACTAACACAACCTTTAAGGCAGCTCACCTGGGACTAATACACAGAGTAAAACACATAGTTATGTGTTCATTACTTGTTGAATGAATGACAGGTCTAGTCATTTTGGATCTTTCTGAGCTAAACAGAAACACCTTCCCATTTCATGATGAAAACACCTTCTCTTCTAAGAATGAATCTGTCTTTACCTGTCTCTGCTGGAACCTGTCATAACATATCACCCTATATTGCCAATGCCTGCTCAGTTGTTTGCCTACCACAGGGATACTGGAAGACAAGGATTATACGTCATCCACCCATTGTCATGCCTCTAACATTAAGCAAGGACCCTCCCACACTGAATTCTCACAATTTCCAATAGCACACACTCAAAAAAAAAATTGGCTATATTCAGTATCTTGTAATAAACTATAATGGAAAAGAATCTGAAAAAAGAATGTATATATGTATATATATATATATATATATAAATAACTTTGCAGTACACCTGAAACTAACACAACATCGTGAATCAACTATACTTCAATTAAGAAAACTAGCATATAATAAAATGTGATATTATTCAAAGTGCTTAGGACTTAGGATTTTGATAGTTCTAAGGGGGTTGAAATCAGTTTACAAACACCTCCTTCAAGTTTCCCAATTCAAATATTCTCTAAGACTTCACCCAGTTTGGAGGCAATCCACCTATCTGAGTACACATGTCCGGGCACTGCTGGGATGAGATCAAACGTTTCCTGTTGGATTTGGGTCTCAACAGCACTTGGAGGGCTCTCAGTGACCCCTAGAGCCGGTGTGAAAGTGGACCAGCAGCCAGATGGCTTCATGTTTCCACATTCCTTCAGCTTGTTTTCTTACTGTGGCAGATACCCAAGAGCATCCCAAATCCTCAAGAGAGATGGGATTTCATGAAAATCCTTGTTACTTTTGCAAAGCAGGAGATATGAACTCTCGAGCTCAATGAAGAAAAATTTGAAACATATACCAAGGGTTTTCAAGCTATCTGCAATGATATAAGAAAAATACAGAAATGAGTGGTATTTTTTTTCAACATTCAGTTCCACCTAGGGACAAAAGT
Source organism: Tursiops truncatus (assembly GCF_011762595.2). Classification (NCBI taxonomy): domain Eukaryota; kingdom Metazoa; phylum Chordata; class Mammalia; order Artiodactyla; family Delphinidae; genus Tursiops; species Tursiops truncatus. Next base: position 40,187,939 of record NC_047038.1, read on the forward strand.
GCCACACATATCCACCCCTGAAGATTAAGACAGGTCAGGGATCACAGAGTTGTGGCCACACAAACAGATTATTCTGTTTCCTGAGACATCGTTTATGTTGCAGCTGCCTCCTTGGAGGAAGATCATGAATCACCTTGTTCTTCTCTATTCCATTTGATCCAACCCTATGTAAACAAGCAGTGTTGAATGGGAAAGAAAACATTTCAGGCAAATGATTTCAATACAGTTGGAACTGCTTACCTTGTATAACCAACCTGCTTGCTCCACGAACAAGGTCTTATACTGGAAAGAAGCAGTCTTGGGGGTGAATAGGTTTGGATAAATGAATGAAAAACAATTATTTAACACCAATTACATAGAAGGCATTGTGGTTTATTCCTCCCCACATGTGATCCCATTTTTCCCAGCCACCCTGGGTGGAAGTGACAATGGTGCTACTTTCCATAAATTGTGATGAGAAAATACTCCCAAAATCATTTAATAAGGTGCAAAGTCAGCATTTGAATCCCTGTCTCTCTTTTTTTTTTTTTGCGGTATATGGGCCTCTCACTGTTGTGGCCTCTCCCGCTGCGGAGCACAGGCTCCGGACGTGCAGGCTCAGCGACCATGGCTCACGAGCCCAGCCGCTACCGCGGCATGTGGAATCCTCCCGGACCGGGGCACGAACCCGCGTCCCCTGCATCGGCAGGCGGACTCCCAACCACTGTGCCACCAGGGAAGCCCGAATCCCTGTCTCTTTGACTCTAAATAATTAATTTATTAACTCAGTGAAAAATTAATTGTAATTAGCTATGTTAATGGTTAATAACTTTGAACAAAAGAATGAGTGAGTTACCTTATTTGATCTTATCTATTTTTGAACAAATGAAACTGAAATACAAAAAGGTTGAAGAACATACTTATTTTCACAAGTCTCAAAAAATGGAGTTTAGATCTTTTCTCTCATGTAAAGACATTGAAGGATGAGAGAAGTCAGGTTTTAAGATATAAACTAATATGATGAGGATGAGGTGTCAGTAAAATATTACAATGTACCCCCATTTGAGATAAGTTGGTTCAGGACCAAAAAAATGATGTTTCTTAAAGTATTTATAAAAGACTCTCCTAAGAAATCACAGACCACTGTGGTGTCAACAGACTGCTCATTGACAAAAAGATAAAAGTAGAGATCAAGATGCTGAGGAAGATACTGCTAAACAAATAGCCACCAAAATAAATGGAACATTTGGTTTGGATTAAATAGTGGTGATAAAATTGGAAAAATTGCAATAATAGGACACACTTAAATATGTGTAAAATCTTTTTTCAGAGTGCTTCACGTAAAGTTTATCAGTTTAAGGGAACATTTTGAAAGTGTGGCTCAGCAGTAAAGACCCCAAATCACAGAAAAGATCTACCTAAGTTTATATTCCAACTCTGCCAAATACCATGTGTAGACTTTGAAAAACTCACCCGCCTCTCTGAGCTCCAGGGAATGGGGCTAATAATTATACCTACTTCATTTAATGTATGACAATCTAATGAGCTAATCCTTCCAAAGAACATAGACAATACCTGATGTATAATATTCCTGGAATGAACTGAGAGAATAAAATTACTAAATGAAAACAAACTTTTAAAAAAAGAATATATTTATACCATGACATAAAATGTTCTTATTTTATTTTACTAATACCATCATAATTGTGGTAGATGACTTCTGATGTTGAAATTATGATTATGTCATCTTGCCTTCTTTGATCTACTTTCCCTATTAATTACCTAAACTTACTTTGCCTAGAACATCATTATTAATCAAAGTAACCAGTAAACCTATAAATATCCAATCATATAGACATCAATCATAGTTATAAATCAGTACCTAGAACATTTGAAGAGGGAGATAGGTTGATGCCACCAGCAATAGAGCAATGAAGGATTACATGAAAAACATTGAATTAAGAATTAGCATAATTTTGGTCAAATTTTCACTCAAGTTACATTGTCTCTCTGAATCTTAGATTCCTCATTTGGACACAAGTGGCTTGGGAAAAATTATATGTATAGTTGCTTCCATTTCTCAAATGGAAATTATTATCATTTTAATGTTGCTATAGTAATATCATACAAGTACTAGTAACAATTATTATTATAAATAATTTGAGGTCTACTCCTTCCTGAATCACTGCTTCAGTCATTAAACCCAATTACCTCATTATCTAAATTCACATGGATTATAACCCTGAAAGGCATGTACAAGAATGGCTTTGAAGAAACCAACATGTCACCTCATGCATTCATAAAATAATCAAAAGTGTTGAGGCCATATGGTAAAAGGTCCAAGGTTTGCTGCCTCCTTTCTCCAGTCTCTCCTTTGACTTCCATTTCTATTCCACATTTTGGAGTAGTATTTATTTACCTTGAGCTTAGACAAGACCTTGCAGTCCCCGAAGGGAATGTGGAGAGATTCAGTTCTGAAGAGGGACTTGGGAGAAAATCATATTTCATGCCCATTGGCATTTGGAAGACCGTCGAACTATCATTTGGGAAGTTTCTTGCAAAAAGTATAAACAGAGAGTTAGAGGGTGGCCGAGTATTTGACTTCCCCTCTGACTTGAAGCTCTCAGCACCTCCAGCTCACCATCTGCAAGATAGATCATCAGAATGTAACAGACCATTTATTCTGATGACCTTGCTTTACTGATGTAGAAATTGGGGCCCTGAATGTGAAGTAATGTGCTCAGGGTCACAGAATGAGTTAGTATTGTTCCCAATCAGAGACCCCACTCTCAGAGATCCTTTTCCTTCTTTTAAGTCAAGTATGAGTTTGTGACAAGGAAGAATTTCGATAATTGTAAATAATAGCACTATTCAGTCACCTTGCCGTACTTCAGCCACACAATGAATTTAGTTTGCTGGAGAGGAGAGATTATGGGCTTCACTTTCAAGAAAAGCTTAGCTGAATCCTTTATTTTTTATTCAGTAGCTGTGTGGGTTTTTTTGTTTGCTTTTAGCTTATGTGTTTCCCTCTGTTTCCTTCCTTGTATAGCAAGGGTAATAATATCTAGTTCATGGAATTGTTGCTATATTAAAAGGAAATGTGTTAACATATCCTAAGAAGTAGAGCACAGTGCCTGACAAATAGTGGGGACTCTAGGAAAATCCTTTTCTCCTCCTACGACTCCACTGAGGTTATAATAATCACACCTCAATCCCCAATATTCAGGAGTTTTTCACAGAACACCCAGAGATATTTTATGCAAATGCTGTTTTTCAAATATTTCTTTTTTCAGTCACATTGTAGAAGGATTCCTGCTAAAAACGCTTTGCCAGGAAATGAAAAATGAATTCTAAAAAATCATTATTATGAGACTTCCAGCTAAAGGGAATAGATAGAACACACATGTATACCCACAAACACACACTGTACATACACTTTTACTTTCATCCCCTTCTCCAAAACCACTCCTACCCCTCAAAAGAAACAAAACACTAAAAGCATACGTAAATTATTTTTAAAGGTATAAGTTCATAAGGACAGTGAGAATATTGGAAGCTGGAAAGCAGATGCCTGAGTTGTAGTAACTAACTTAGCAGACCCACAAAAGTAGACTCTTAACCTGGCAGTGAAGGAAGCCAAGAAGCAACTTGATTTACACTACAGAACTCCCCAAAGCCTCAGAAACCGGCAGCATCATATATCTCTGAGGATGGGAGAGAAGGTGAGACAAAATGTGAAAGGAATGATTGAAACACCACTGAAAAGCCATCAGATTACTAGATCTCTTTCCTTTGTTCAAATAGAATTATACTCATCCAGGTAGAAAAGGGGGGCTTACTCCCTAAAGAAGGTTAAACAAAGGGTCTCTGAGAAGACAAACACCAGGCACCACTGAGTACAAAGACGGGGTGCCATAGTGAAAATAGGGAAAACAAGTAAAACTTTGCATACTCAGTGTTGAGACATGGAGACTTCCCTTCCTCCTCCTTGTTCTGAGATTTCAGAGTGCTTGGCAGCTGGATGTATGTTCTGGAGATCAAAAGAATCCTCTCTGGACAATTGGACAGGCTCAAGAGAAAAGACCTAGTAGTACTGGCTTCAGGGGTTGGACAATGAAAACAGCCAGCTAAATCTTGCTATGGTGAAAGAGCCTACTGACACACATGAAATTCTAATCAGATATTAGTGTACATCCTTATAAATTGGAAATCAGCCAAGGTCACTTGACATTGAAAAAGTATCTAATATAAAAGTCAGAGACTAAAGAGAGAAAGAGAAAAAAGAAATTAGAAGAAAGAGAAATCACACATGAAAAACTTAAAATAATATCATTGGTATCTTCAAAGGTATGAAACAATATATGAAATCTACAAAACAAGAACAGGAAGCTGTGAAACAGGAACTCTCAAAGAGCAGCAAAAAGTTCTTACAATTATGAGAAATATGAAAGAATATAGAGAAATATGAGAAAATATGAGAGAAATGAAGAAAAACAGAAGACTTTGAAGATAAAATTCAATGTCACATAAAAAGTAGAACAGAATAATAAATAGAAAATGGATGAAAAAAAATTGTTCCAAATCAAAGCTATTCAATGCAAATATTAGGAATTCCAGTCAAGGAAAGTAGAAAATTTGGAGATAAAGAATGAACCAAAGAAATAATTAAACACCTTCACAAATCTGAAGCCCATGAGTTTCTGTTTCAAAGGGCTTGGTGTAGTGCATAGAAACAAACCTACACCAAGACACACCACCAAGAAGTTTCAGAACATTGGAGAAAAAAAGAAAAGCTTCACAAGCTTCCGGACAAGGGTCCAGATATTACAGAGCAGGGGATAAACTTTAGATACAGCATCAAGAATTAATATAATACTGTAATTCTCAACGGCAACACAGAAAACTAGAAGAAAATGGAGAAACACATTAAAAATTCTAAGAGAAAATGGTTTGTCCCCTAAGACTCTTATGCATATGAAGATACAACAAAGATATGTTCAGTCAGGCTAGGTCTTAAAATTTCCAATCATGTATTCTTTCCCAGAAATCACCTGGCAGATTTGATTTGCTTTATCTGAAAAAGGACATAAACCATGAAAGAGGATACCATGAGATCAAGGATCCAAGTAAGTGACACCAACACAAGAGAGAGGAAAAATCAATCCCCAGAGTGAAAGGAGATAATAGGGTTATCTGTGCAGCAGACCAGAAAGGGAGCAGGCTAGGGAGGGGCTGGCAAGAAGGGAATACTCTAACAAGATGACATTTTTTTTAAAATGTCTAAAGTATTTGTGTGTATTCAAAGGAGATTTACACAACTGGCAGGAGCCCAGAGCTGAATTAATCATAAGTACATAGAAATAAGCAAATGGAACAAAAACAAAAAATCAACTTCATGGGTAAATATTTTTTAGGAAAGTAAAGACAATCACATTGTATTATATGGGTCAACGAAAAATAGCATATACACAGTAATAATGTAACCCTGAGTGTTGAACTAAACAAGGTTGCTTGGTAAGTATGTGGGGAAGGTAAACAATAGGAAATATGCAAAATAGGAAGAGAAAAAAAGAAGGGGATAGTGATGGGGTGGTGGATAAAAGAAAGCAAATTTCCGTATACAGGGAAGTCAATGTATAATGTCTAAACCAGAAAGACCTAAAATTATAATCATGCCGTTTGAAAATGTGGATGCAAATAATTAGCTAAAAAAATTATAAGTGGTTGCCTCTAAGAAGAAGATAGTGTCTAAGGTGGGGCAGGACCACTATTTGTCTTAATAAGTCATATAAATATTTGATCCTTTCCAAACACATGCATATTTACTTTGGATAAAAGTAAAAATTATATTAAAATTTGTTTTCTCACTTCCTCTCCAAGATTTTTGCCACCTCTATTAACTGTCATATATTAGTTACCTCTTGTATATTGCCACCTTTCTTTTCAAGAACAAACAAAAATATCCATCTAATCACTAAGTTTGATGCACTGCTTCATCTGTTTCTTCCAATACATGTTGAATTTAAATCCTCAATAATAAAATTAAGAAATGTTCATCGATGTACCACCTAGAATCGCCTATTTTAGTTGTCCACCTGTCCCCTCCACACTGAAAGCACTTTCAACAGAATCACTCATGAAAGGCAAGTCACTGCTGTCTGCTCACCACTAGAGGGAAATATTGGTCTTTTTACTAAATACGCTCCAATGGGGAACAGCTTCTTAAGGCAATGGATACTTATTATAGAGTCATAGCCTGTGTCATTTTTTCCCTTCTTAAGAGTGTAAAATACCTGAGCTTGAGAGGCCCTTGGTGTCCATCTAGGTCAAGTTTCTGACCTCTTCCTTTCTACGCTTAAAGAAACTGAGATCCAGAGATGAATGGTGCTTTCTTAGATCATAGGATAAGGATGTGAGAAAGTCAGTGCTAAAGCCAGTTTCCTTTACTACAAACGGGCAAATCTGGAATTAAACAAGAGAGCAACTCAAAAGAATGCTTTTTAAGTGCAAGATTATTGAGCTGGGGTATGATAATAAATATTACTATCTGTTGAATGCTTACCATGTGTTGTGACTTTAGATTCTTTATCCTTCATTCTTATCCTGTGAAGTAGGAGCAATCATTATCCCCATTCTTTAGATGAGGAAACTAAGGCACAGAGAGGTTAAGTTACCTGCCCAGAATCACAGAGGTAGTAATTAGCAGAGCAGCGAGCTCATGATAATAACCATAATGTTTACTGACTATCCATGGAAGACATCACATTTATTGGTTAAAATGGAACAAGCTGCCTCTTTCTCTCTGGGGAAGTGGTCTCACTTCACTTTTTGCTTAGATGAGATGTTTTGTCCCATTGACCCCAGAGATACTTCAAGATTCTAGCCTGGTAAGCAGAGCTGCTCCAGAGTCTGATTTCCTTCTGTTCCCAATGTGCCTATGTCAGAGGACTGGTTCATTAAATGTTAGATGAGTGAATAAATACAATCCTAATTATGTCACAAGCAAATCAGCTGTGGAGAAAACATATTCATATCACATCTCATTATTCACAGAGTTTAAGAAAATTCCACAAAAGCTATCATTGTCCTCTTCGTCTCTCTTAAGACTGTGGAGTTGATCCAACGAAATGTCTAATTCTTCCTGATTCCCTCCCCCCACATCCCTGCCAGTTTGTAACACCGTTTTTCAGTCCATAAAACACAATCATGTCACCGTGTACATGGACAGGCTCCTAAGCCCACTGCATTGTATCATTTCATGAGCTGATGTGTCACCGCTTTACAAAACACCTGGAGTTTGTATCATTTATTGCTCTGGGCCAGCCAAGTCCTCACCCTCCCTGTTCACAGAACTTCAAGCTGGTTTAGCTCACCATTCCTCAGAACACTGGGACTGAGGGAGGGGGAGCGCCTGCGCAAAGATGGAAACCACGTTCAAAGAGATGGGTTTCCTAATGGAGTTTACAGCTAGAGAAATTTCCCCCCAAGGATTGGACGTCTCTCTGCACAGAATGAAAGCATGTCCCATGAAGAATCCCTATAGATTTTCAAACGCCCTGCTGGAAGATTTGAAGTCATTCAATGCAATTCTAGACGTTTGGGCAGTTGCAATACCCCTGTCTGGCCTCCCTTTAATCCATCTTCCACATTTTTTTAAATATCGCCTTTATTTTGGTATACAGTTCTGTGAATTGTAACACACATACAGATTCTTGTAACCATCACCACAATCAAGGTAGAACAATTCCATCACCACCACCCCCAAAGCTGTTATTTCTTCATAGACATACCCTCTCCTCTTCCCTAACCTCTGGCAAACTTTGATTTGTTCTCTACCACTATAATTTGTTTTGTTTTGAGACAGTCATATAAATGTAATTCTAAAGCACATAAACTTTGAGACTGGCTTCTTTCACTCAGTGTAATGTTTTTGAGATTCATTCAAATCGTTTTGTGTATCTATTGTTCACTCTCTTTTTTATTACTGAAAAACATTCCATTGTCTGGATGTATCACAATTTGTCCTTTCACCCATTGAAACATATTTGACTTGTTTGCAGTTTGGGACAGCTATAAACATAGCTATAAAAATTCATATGCAGGTTTTTTGTGTGAACATAAGGTTTCATGACTCGAGGATAAATGCCTAGGAATAGGATTGCTGTATCATATGATAAGTGTATGTTTAACTTTATAACAAACTGCCAAAATTTTTTCCAGAGTAGCTGTATCATATTGCATTCTCATCAGCAATATATGAGAATTCCAGTTGCTCTGCATCCTCTCCATAGCTTGGTATTATCAGTATTTTTTAAAGCATTCTAATAGTTATGTACTGTTTTCTCATGATGGTGTTAATTCACTTTTCCCTCATGACTTATGATATTGAGCATCTTTTAATGTGCTTGTCTTCTGTATACCCCCTTTGACTAAGTGTCTATGCAAATATATTGCCCATTTTTAAAGGTTTTTATTTTCTTGTTGTTGAGTTTTAAAAAAAAATTATGTATATTCTGTACAAGTCATTTGTCAGACATGTGATTTTTAAATATTTTCTCCTAACATGTGACATGTCTTTTCATTCTCTTAACAGTATCTTTCAAAAATTAATTTAAAAAATACTTTTGACAAAGTTCAATTTATCTTTTTAAAAAATTTTATGGATTGTGCTTTGGGGGTAATGTCTAATAACTCCTTGCTTAACCCTGGGTCACAGAGATTTTCAAAATGTTTTATTTTTTAATGTTTTACATTTAGATCTATGATCTCTTTTGAGTTAATATTTGTATAAAGTGTGAGATTTAGATTGAAGTTTATTATTTAGCATGTGGATTTCAATTTTTTCCAAAAAAAAATTATTAAGAAAACTATCCTTTCTCTATTGAATTGCCTTTGTATCTTTGTCAAAATGTAATTGACTATGTGTGGGTCTATTTATAGATTCTCTTCTGTCCCATTGATTTATGTGTCAACCCCTTCAATACCACAAGGTCATGATCAGTGTAGCTTTACAGTAAGTCTTAAAATCAGGTATTATGAGTACTCCAACTTTATTCTACCATTTTGACAATTCTAGTTTGTTTTTCTATAATAATTTTAGAAACATTAAATATCATGCTACCTCTAGATTTTTTGTGTATGTTCTTTATAGGCTTAAGGAAACTCCCTTCTATTCTTAGTTGGCTGAGAATTTCTATCATGAATTATGCTATACTTTATCAAATTTTTTTCTGCATCTATTGGTATGAGCATATATATTTTTTCTTCTTTATGTTTTAGTATGGTAGATGACATTGATTGATTTCCAAAAGTTGAATCAGGCTTGCAATCCCTAGAAAATCCCATTTGGTCATCATGTATTATTTTAATATATTGTTAGATTTGACTTGCTAATATTTTGTTGATTTTTGTGTCCATGTACATGAAGGATTTGTTCTGTAGTATTTTTTCTTTTTTCTTTCTATCGTTTTTGTCTGCCTTTGGTATCAGAGTAATACCTGCCTCATAAAATAAGAAATATTCACTCCTCTATTTTCTAGAAGAGATTATCTAGAATTGGTATTATTTCTTCCTTATATGTTAAGTAGAATTCTCCAGTGTATGTAACTGGACCTGGAAATTTCTTTTTTGTAAGGTTTTAAACTATAAACTTAATTTACTAATAATTATGACACAATTTGAGTTACCTATGTCACCTGGGTCAGTTTTAGAGTTGTGGTTTCTGAGGAATTGGTCAATTTCACCTAGGTTATAGAATTTATATTCATAGAATTGTTAATAGAATCCTTTATTACCATTGCAATATTTGTGAGCTTTGTAATTATATCTCATTTTTATTCTTGATTAGTAAATTATATTTATCCTTTTCTGGTCTTGAGAGAAATATATCAACTTTATTGATCTTTAAAAAAACCCCATCTTGGGCTTCCCTGGTGGCACAGGGTTTGAGAGTCCGCCTGCCGATGCAGGGGACACGGGTTCGTGCCCCGGTCCGGGAAGATCCCACATGCTGTGGAGCAGCTAGGCCCGTGAGCCATGGCCGCTGAGCCTGCACGTCCGGAGCCTGTGCTCTGCAATGGGAAAGGCCACAACAGTGAGAGGCCCGCGTACCGCAAAAAAAAAAAAAAAACAAAAAAAAACCCATCTTTTTGTTTGATTTTTATCTACTGTTTTCCTGTTTAAAATTTCATTGATTTCTTCCCTTATTTTTATTATGTCCTCTCTTCTCCTTGTTTGGTTGCATTTTGCTTTTCCTTTTCTAGCTTCTTAAGGTAGGAACTTAGATTATTGATTTGAGGTCTTCCTTCTTCCTTAATTTTTAAATAGCTAATGCTATGTATTTTTCTCTATGAACTAGTTTAACTACATCCCACAAATTTTTATACATTGTATTTTCATTTTTACATATTGTATTTTCATTTTTACTCAGTTCAAACTATTGCCTTAATTTCTTTGAGACTTCTTCTTTGACCATGAATTATTTAGAAGCACATTGTTTAATTTTCAACTGTTTAGATTTTCTCTTATAATCTTTGATATTGATTTCTAGTTTAATCTATTATGAAACAAATTTTGTATGATTTCAAGCATTTAAAATTTTTCAGTCTGTTTTGTAACCCAAGATATGCACTATCTCAGTGAATGTGCTGTGTCCGCTTGAAAAGAATATGTGTTCTCTTATTGAATGGAGAGTTCTATAAATGTAAAAATAACTAAATAAATAATACAGTAGATTGATGCTTTTATTCAGTTCTTCTATATCCTTGTTAACTTTGTGTCCACTAATTCTGTTGATTAATGAAAGCAGAGGTTGAATTATGGAGAGAAGAGTTTATATATACAAATATAATTGTGGATTTGTACACTTCTTTCAGTGCTGTCAAATCTTGTTTCCTAAAATTTGAAGTTCTATTGTGAGGACCTTTTTTTTACACATTCAAGATTTGTATGTCTTCTTGGTGAATTGACTTTCTTTCCATTATGTAATCCCTGGCAATATTCTTTGCTCTGAAGTCTATTTTGTCTGATGTTAATATAGCTAGATATTAACTCTAACTTTTGATTAATGTTTGCATGATATATCTTTTCTCCTCTTTCCACTTTTATCTTACCATTTTCATTGTATTTGAAGTAAGTTTTATATAAACAGAATATAGTTGTTGTGGGTTGTCTGAAAAACTTTAAGTGATTATTTTAGAGTAGGTCTGTTGGCAATAAATTCTCTTGGTTCTCCTTCATCTGAAGATGACTTTATTTCACCAACATTTCTGCAGGAATTTTTCACTAGATAGAGAATCCTGGATTAATTGTTCTTTTCTTTCAGCCTTTTAAAAGTGTTATTTCACTTCTTCCTGGCCTCCATGCTTTCTGATGAAAAATGTATAGCTATTGAAATAGTTATTTCCCTTAGTAATGCATCATTTTCCTCTGTCTCCAAGATTTTTTCCTTGTTTTTAGTTTCCAGCAGTTTGATTATGATATGCCTGGTGTGTGATTTTTGTGTTTTTTGTTGTTGTTGTTAGTTTATTTCTAATTTTGGAGTTACTTAAATTTTGAATCTGTACATTTATTGTTTTTTGCCAAATACAAGCAGTTTTTCTACAATTGTTTCTTCAAATATTTCTTCTGCACAATTTTCTCATCTCCTTCTGAGGATTTTATCCCATAAATGTTAGATATTTTGGTATTGTACCACAGGTCCCTGAGAAACTGTACATTAAAAAAAAAAAAACTTTCTTCTCTGTGTTCTTCAGACTAAATAATTTCTATTCAACTTCAAGTTTATTGACTCCTCTATCATCTCTATTCTGCCTTTGAGCCCATTCTACACTTTTACTTTGGTTACTATGCTTTTCTGTTTTAAATTTCTGTTTGATTCTTCTTTATACCTTTTATTTCTTTGCTGAAACTCTCCATCTTCCCACTTGTTCCAACAGTATTCACCTTAACTTATTGAAGCATTTTCAGAATAGCTGTCAGATACTTCCAACAAGTTTACTTTAGCATCTGTTGATCATCTGTTCCCCTGTGAGTTCATATTACCTTGCTTCTTCATATTCAGAGTAATTTTTAGATTGTATTCTGGATATTTTGAATATTATGTTATGAGATGCTGGACTTTATTTAAATCATATGGAAATTTTGAATATTTTTGTTTTAGCATATCTATGCATAACATGGGGCATGCCCAGGAATTCACAAACAAGTTTCAGAGTCATTTTCTGGAAGTGCTCCTCTCTGAAATCTTCTCAGAACTTCCTCATTTCCTAGAACTTCCTCTTTCAGTCCTTCAACATGAAAGCTGAGGCTTTATTTACTCCACTCTCCTACAGTCCTTAGTGGCAGCGCACATGTCTGGGGCCAAGATGTGGAGGACAGAAAGAGACAATAAAAATGAGGGTTTCTCCTCCATCTTAGAAGCACAGCTTCTCTGATCAAAAAGGAAGATTCCATTTCTTCAGAATTTTAGGTTTGCTGCAGTATGAAAGAATTGATATTTTGATAGTGTTTACTCCATTCTTTCTGGCCGTTGAGAAGTTAGTTTCCACTACCTGAGCCAGAAGTAGAGTGCTTTTCCTTGAGTTCTCTTTGTCCACATCAGTCCCCACTTCCAAGTTCTGGGCTGTGTTACATCCAGCCTGGGGGATACTATAGTGAAAAGGATGAAAAACTCAATTATGGTTCAGTGGTACTTTGAATTCCAGTTTTCTTCCTCAACCCTCCTGAAACTTTATTTATTTTTTAGAGTCTGCAAAATAAAGCATCTCCATGCATTCTGTCACGGTTTATAGTTGCATTCCATGTGATACCAAGAGTATGTATGGTATGTTTACTCCATCTTACCCATATCTGAAATTCCTGCATTTTTGTTTGTTTGTTTGTGTTTTTTTTTTAATTAAGAAAAGTATTTCCTTTAAGGCCTTTCAGAATGTCTTTCTATGTCTAGCCTTTGCTTACTTCTCCAGCTCTTATCTTTGCCAAGCTTCAATCAAATCAAACAGCTTGCTTTTTCCTACATTATTGCTACATTGCACAAAGCCAGAGACACTTAGAATAAAACATTAATGGGACTTCCTAAAATTGTGAAACACAGAAGCCATACAATTCCATCAGGTTTTGATGCCCATCCTCCCTCATCCATGCTTGTCTGGTTAACTCTTTAGACTTAAAGATTCAGATCAAGTGTTGGCTTGAGGTTGAGTTAGGTGTTCATCTTCTGTTTACACTCTCAGTGTTGTGTACTGACTGCTTAAGAATGCTTATCTAACTAGCTGTGACTCCTTTTAAGGACTGTTGTTTTTTGTTAAATCTGTGCATCTCCAGTATCTGGAAGGAAATGATGTTTCATAAAGGTCGTTGAATAAATGAAGAAAAAAAGAAAGGAATGTAAATTTATTGAGTGCTCACTTTATAAATTTTTTTCTATTGTAATCTGCACAATCTTAAAAGAGCATGATTATATCAGACATGCTTTGCAAGTGACTGTCCTTCACACTTCCCATCCATAAACCTTGTTAAAGGTGAATTGCCCTAACCCACAGTCTCTGCTGTCACAGACAATTGGATCAGGGTGGGCATTTGCTCAAATTCAGCTTAACCAAAGGCTGACTAACATCCTATGGCTGGAAAGAAAAATATGAGCTAAGCCAATCATCATAAGCTTTCAGGAATTTTGAAATTAGAAAATGGAGAGAATGAAGCCAGCTGGAGCCAAAAGACCACATACAGTTGGGACTAGGGTGCCAAGAAGATTTTGTCCTACCTGATACAAATAAAAGAAATTTGTTTATAAGGAAGAGATAGTGAATGCACATAGAGAAACAAGATGCTTTGGGATCTTGGGAGAGAGACCATGATGAGAGAGAGAAAAAGAAGACAGAGAGAGATGGAGAGAGAGGAAGATAGAGAGAGAGAGAGAAAGAGAGAGGCTATTTCTTACATGCTTTCCATTTACAGCTCCCAATAACTAACTATACATACAAAAATCCTTAAACTTAGATACTCTTGGGACCCATAGTAGTATCAGTAGTATCACCAGCCCCAGAGGATAATTTTTTTATTGAAGTATAGTTGATTTACAATGTTGTGTTACTTTCAGGTGTACAGCAAAGTGATATATATATATATATATATATATATATATATATATATATATATAGGTTATTACAAGATATTGAATATAGTTCCCTATTCTATACAGTAGGTCCTTGTTGGTTATCTATTTTATATATAGTAGTGTGTATCTGTTAATCTCAAATTCCTAATTTATCCTTCTCCCACTTTTCCCCTTTGGTAACAATAAGGTTGTTTTCTATGTCTGTGAGTCTATTTCTGCTTTGTAAATAAGTTCATTTGTATTGTTCATTTTTTTTATTCCACATATAAGTGATATCATATGATATTTGTCTTTGTCTGACTTACTTCACTTAATGTCATAATCTCTATGTCCATTCACATCACTGCAAGTGACATTATTCTTTTTTATGGCTGAGTAATAGTCCATTGTGTATACATATATACCACATCTTTATTCATTCATCAGTTGACAGACACTTAGGTTGTTTCTCTATCTTGGCTATTGTGGATAATATCTCAATGAACATGGGAGTGCAGAGATCTCTTTGAGATCCTGTTTTTACTTCCTTTGGATAAATACACAAAAATGGGAGTGCTGGATCATATGGTAGTTCTATTTTTAATTTTTTGAGGAAGCTTCATACCATTTTCCATGTGGCAGCACCAATTTACATTATCACGAACAGTGTAGGAATGTTCCATTTTCTCCACACCCTCTCCAGAAGATACATTTTATTTTATTTAAGCAAAACAATGTAGACCCTTCCCTTTGCCAGTGATTGAATTATTTAGGGGATGGGTGTGCAATTCTGGCCAATAAGTGTGAGAGGTAGTCAACTGGGGGACTTCCAGAAAAAAGTTTTCTTTAGAACTAAAAAGAGACAACTGAGATGTAACAATTCCCTTTCTTCCACTAGACACTGTTGTTTCTGCATATGGTGCTTAGAAATGGGGCAGTCAGTCTTAATGACAGGAGCTAAAAGAATACACTAAAAGTGTCAAAATGGAAATGTAGAAGATAATTATGTTATTGATGATCTTGATGACGTTGTTTGATGGCTTAATTTTACCAGATTGGAGCTGCCTTACATCTTTCCTATTACTAGCAAAACATCCTAATTAAAGCACTAGTCTATGGAGAATTATACAGATAACAATGATTAACAGAAAAAGTATGGTGCCTTTATTAATTTGTCCAACCTTAACTAAGACTCAAACTTAAATTTGTCTAGCTCGACCCAGAAAAGGGATGCTAAGCACCCCTCATTTATGATGGCCCACATGTTATAGTGTGTTGACATTTATTTTTCCATAACCACAGAGATCCCTCATTTAAATAATAATAATAGTGCCTTCTGTAGTAACTGATTAGTCAAAGATAAATTCCAAACTCTCTAGTATGGCATTGGATCCCCCTCAGAAGACTGCTCATCATTTCTCTTGATTCTCAACTCTTCCCACTCCTTCCCAACCACATGGTGGTAGATGATGTTGATGCTCTAACCAAATCTTGTTGTCTTTTTTATCCATTTCCGTGTTTCTACTTACTCCACATCCAACAGATAACCAATGGGTGCAAGAGGGTGACTGCCAAGATCCCATGGTCTTATATTGGGGCAAATCTGAGGTGTAGGCTCTAGTCCAGAATTCCACTTCAGGATCAGCACAGTAAGTGGGAATTTTATCACATCCCATCTTTATTTGGCTTTCCTTCCTTCCTTGTCTTGTTTATCCTTTAAAGAAAAATCACTTAAACACAATTACTTATCTCAGACTCTGTTTTTAGGGAAGCCATAGACATTTTCTATGTGCCAGTCATTCTGTACTAATCACCATTGCTCAGGCGTCCCTGTGTATCCTTGCCTTTGCTGATGCTGTTTCCTCTAACTAGGAAGACTTTCCGCCATTCCTGTAGGCATACTCTGTAATTACAGTATTTAAGAATGTAGTCTTTGAAGCTAGGCAGTCTTGGGTTCAAATTATAGTTCCTCCACTTAAAATATGTGTGTCCTTGGGAAACTTACCTGGCTCTCTGTGCCTTACTTTCTTCATGTGTAAAACGTGGATAATACTTACCTCTTAGTGTTGTCATAAGGATTAAATGAGATAGAGAACATAAATACAAATACCCATCAAAATGTAGTTCTTCCACTCTCCCTCCTTCTTCTTCTAATTCATCATCTTCCTCCTATATTATTAATAGTACTGTTATAGTTATTATCACTTAAATTCTTTGCCCAATTTTTAATTCCTCTCTGATGTCTTTTTTATTTGCTTCTACTCATACTGAGACAATTATGACTATGTTCTATAATTTAGTTCATAGCCTTGTAAATACTGCATACATATGTTAATTAATTTACTCAACAAAATTCACCACTAAGACTCTAAGTCCATCTAATCTTTGTTGATACATCTTGTTTTTTTTCTCTTATTACTACAGATCAAATGCTCCTCTTCAAGTCCACACCTTCCAACCTATTGCCCATGCAAAGACTTTGCACTCAGGAAATTTTAAAATATTTGCCTGTGTGTATGTGTCTACCTCCCAGAACTTTCCCTTTACCTCTGACATCTACCTACACTCAAATAGCTAACCCTATGCTCTTTTTCTCACTTTCTCTCTCTCTCCTACACACACACACAGACACACACAAACCTATTTCTCTCCTAATCTTCCCCTAATCAGCCTAAGTCACCACAATCCACCAAGATGATTAAGCAAAAATCTAGGCATCATCTCAGATCCCTCTTTTCCACTCATGTCCAATATTTAATCTATCAGTAAATCCTGTCAGTTTTATTTACAAAACATGTCCCATATTGATTCATCTCCCACAACCACTAAAACTTCATAAAATCATGAGGTTCAAACGATAATTTTCCTTTGTTACTGAAAAAGACTCCAAACTGGTCCCTCTGTGTTGACTCTTACTCCTCTGCCACCATGTTTTCCATTGAGCAGCCAGACAATGTAACCTTCTTAAAACATTTCAAAGGCTTCCTAATTTTCATAGGATAAAACACAAATTCCAAAGTCCAAGAGGTGTAGGAGAGCAGTGTCAGGGAGAGGGTCCAGAGGACTGTTCCCCTGGCAGCAGTATCCATCCCACCTCCAGGAGCCCAGAGTTGCTGCACCTTCCCAGATCCCCAAGACTCCACAGAACGTACTGTGAAAATCCTGTTTTTCGAAATGTAACTAAAATGTAAAAATTATTAAAATGTTAAAAATTATGGTAAAGAATGATACTATAACATTCACAAGATCAAAATGTAAAATACATTGGAATAAACCTTTAAAAATGTACCTGAGGGCTTCCCTGGTGGCGCAGTGGTTGAGAGTCCGCCTGCCAATGCAGGGGACACGGGTTCGTTCCCCAGTCCGGGAAGGTCCCACATGCTGTGGAGTGGCTGGGCCCGTGAGCCATGGCCGCTGAGCCTGCACGTCCGTAGCCTGTGCTCTGCAGTGGGAGAGGCCACAACAGTGAGAGGCCTGTGTACCGCAAAAAAAAAAAAAAAAAAAAAAAAAATATATATATATATATATATATATATATATATATATACCTGAGATCCTTATAGAGAATATTTATTAACTTTATGCAAATAAAAATAATAAAACTTAAATGGAGAGCGAAAACATGATCAAAGGTTAAAAGATTAAATATAATGAATGTGTAAGCTCCCCTTAAATAAAGCTATTTTAAATGTAATTACATGAAAATATCAACAGAAACTTCCACAAAACTTAAAAATCAATCCTAAAATTAATAGGAAAACTTATAGTCAAGATAACCAAGATGATTTTTTAAAAAAGAAGGAAGGAGACTTAGCAACTAGATATCAATATTTTTATAAAGATGTAGCTGTCAAAATATGAGGTAAGAGTAAATAGCTAAATAGACCAATATTTCACAGTCCAGTAACAGGCTTGTGCTTATGTTGTATATGTGCGTATGTGTAATTGGGCAAATAACAAGCAGCTGATCATTGATATTTAACAGAGCATTGAACAAATTTTGTTTACTTATTAACCAACTGACTAACTGAATAAATGAACATGGGATGATCACAGTTCTGTTCATTGTGGCTCATCTAGACCGACCTTATAATTGGAGTTCAGGCTTGGCTATCCCACTTTAACATACCTTAGAAGGAAGGGAACAAAATATCTAAATAAGAGTAGAACAGGTGGAAATTACAAAGGGCAAAGACTATCTAAAGGAACTGCATATATTAATATTTGAGCATGAGGATAGGGAGAGCTGCTTACAGACCTAAAATGTAATTGCCAAATGGCTCTACAGCAGAGACAGGTTCCAAGCAGACAACTGAATGGAGGTCAATTTTGTCTCAGGTGATAATGATAGCACTTTGCCATAATCGGGGGACATGTAGAGTTATGGAAATAGCAAGGGTTTGGAGTCAGACAGTCAGGTTCAAATCACCATGGTGCAACCTGTAACCAGTCACTAAAGCTCTCCAGGACTTTATTTTCTTGTCATTAAATTCAGGATGATTAGAGGCAGCAGAACATAACAGTAAGAAGTATGGATTCTGGATCCTACTGCCTGTATGCAAATCCACTTTGTAGCTGTGTGAACTTGAGCGAGTTGTTCAACCTCTCTGAACCTCATTTTCATTATCTATGAAATGGAGAAATAAGAGTACCTATCTCTTATGGTGTTTGGAAAGATTAAATGACAATATATTTAAAGCACTTGAAAGAGTGCCTGGTCCACTGTAAGCCTTGAGAGTGGTACCAAAAGCAGCAGTAGAACCCACCTCCAAGTGTTATGATGAGGTGAACATAAAACAATGCATATCAAGTTTTGGGCATAGTGCCTAAAACATCTAAAGTTCCCTATAAAAGCCATTTCCCTTCTTTTCCTTAAGCTGTGTATAAAAGGAACAAATGTCCCTCCATAGGTGGTGAGTTCCCCATCAGCAGAAGTGTTCAAGCAGAAGTTGGTTAACCACATCTCCATAATGTTACCGTGAAGCACTTGAAACCAAGTAGAGACTAGGATTGGACAATCCCTGAGCTCCCTTTTAAATTAAAATTCCATGATTAAGTTGGAAACTTCAGGAAAGTCTGTCAAAGGGGAATTGTGGGTAACCAAAACTTTCCCGAAATTTCCAGCTCATTTTCCAGGATAAATGCAGCCCCCATCTCCCTACACAGCACACCAAATATTAACATACACACATACACACACACACACACACACATAAACACACGCATGTACACAGAGGCATCATTCATATGTCGTAACATAAATCTTTTCACCACAATGACCGCGGTTGTCAGTGAAAGAAATACTCTTGTTCAGTCCAGTGCACTTGGGTAGCCCAAATAAACAATAGTATAATACCCGGCATTTATTCAGCACCCTTTGGGGCAAAGGCTCACACTTTATACATATTTCTCGTTTATCATGGCCACATTCCTGGGAGACAGGCTGCCCCTCAGAGAGGCAATGGGGTTGGGCTTTTGATTTCAAGCCCGGCTGATGGAGACTTCTTGCTTTCTGCATGTTAGAATGTGCAGTACTTAAATGTCCTTCAGCCTTCTTGGGCCTGGCTAACTGGCCCCTCATGACGGACTTCTGATGCCACAATGGGAGTCACAGTGGCTCTGGTCTCAGCTGTTTCTCGTCACCACTGGGTCTTCTACCCTTGTAGGTTAAGAACAGTCAGACTCTGAGTAACAGCTTTGTGATACCTTCCAACAAAAGCGCCCCCTTGAGTGTCCTACAGTATTGCATCCAGCTGGGGAGCAGCCTGCAGGAGCTTGGAGGTCAAGATGAATGCTAGCCTATGACACTTATTAGCTAGGTCACCATAGGGAAATTACTTTACCTCTCTTAGCTACTTGACCTAGAAAACAAGCCCCTTAAAGACATAATTTGCTAGGCTGCTATGACACTAACATAGAATAAAGCATGTAAATTCCCAAGCATGTGGTGGAAACTGAATTAAAAGTATTTCTTATTTTATAAGCATCATTTTACTTACTTGGGTTACCAAGCTTACATCTTCTGCACATCGACTGTTATGATCCCCTACCCCCCGCCAAATGTATGTTTTGAAGTCCTAACCCCTGGTACCTCAAAATGTGACTGTATTTGGAGATGGGGATCTTTAAAGAAGTAATTAAGTTAAAATGAGGTTATTACCACGACCCTAATACAGTATGACCGGTTTTCTTGCTAGAAGAGATTAGAACAGATGCACACAGAGGAAAGACCTTGTGAAGACACATAGAGAAGATGGCCATCTACAAGCCAAGGACAGAGCCCCCAGAAGAAACCAACCCTACCAACACCTTCTCAGACCTGTAGCCTCCGGAACTGTGAGACAATACATTTATGTAGTTTAAACCTCCCAGTCCGTGGCAGCCCTAGCAGACTAATACACCCAAGTTTGAGTTAACAGCCAAAAATAAGTCCCAAACCTCAGGTCATGAGATTCATCCCTTTGAAAGGTGGCGTAAATAATGTCCCAAGTTTCAGGAGGATACAAACAAGCAGAAGCTATGATTGCACTCTGGAAATTAGTTGGATAAGCCCCTTCATGAGGAAGCAAAATCAAACCATTTCCTCTATCAGTGGGATGAATCAGAAAGATCGCCAAATTTGAGTCAGGGGTCAGCGTGTGAACCCCACCTTTACCAGGATTTAGCTATGAGAACTTTGATAGTCATTTATCTTTATGTGCTTCAACTTTACTCAGTGAATTCACCTATCTTCCACACCAGGCCATCCTTAACAACCTGAACCAAGTTAATAAACCTTGAACATTCAGCTCCAGTGACTGGTTTCATTGTTACTGATTTATGTAAATTGTAAGTTTTCCACAGATGTGTAGAACTTTGAAACTCTATTTGGAGTTATTCTCAAGACTTCAATTCAGAGTTAGGTGAAAAGACAAATTTGGATTTCAATGAACATCACTATTATTACAGAAGAGAAGAGATGTCCTAAAATCATAATGAAGGAACGATTTGTCTTGGTGTTTTCTACTCAGATGTCTTGTATGAGAGTAGACAATAAATAATGTTTTAAGGAATAGCTAAATTGCATTCTATATATTTTACAAAGCTGATATAAAATAAATGTTGAACTGAAAAACGTACCTAATTCTTGAGCTATATTTTCAGAAAAAAATATTTTTGGAGACACGACAATATGTTTGTTGAGAATTAATAATCAACCTCACTAATCAGCATAAAAATCATTGCTACCCTAAAATCATCCATCTATGGCAAGTGATCCTAAAACTTCTCAAATTTTGTTCCTGCTCCACTGTGCTTTAATAAGTATCCTTCCTTCTCACAGAATGTATGAGAGTCCTTACGCCTTTTTTAAGACAAATCTCTGACACTGTATGAGTTGCTGTTTTCTCGCTATAGTTAATTTCTCATCAAAATAATTTACTATCTACTTTGTGAGTTTTAAGAATTAATTCATGTGTTTTAAGTGCTACAGATTTCTGAAATGAAAGTCCCATAAAAATTTCATGTTGTTGCTATGTCCTGATTCAATTTTTAAAAAGTGCCTTTAGAAGGCACTTTTATGCCTTTGGGACTTGATCACAAATGCAGAGTAACTCCTATCCCACAGTTTCCCCCAGTATGTTTAAGAATCCTATAGACTCGCCTCACACAGTGTCTTGAGTTTGGTGCTTAAAGAGCTCTGGGTCCACATCCCAGATCAGTTATTTGCCAGTTTTGGCAACTAAAGTGACTCTGAGGTGTTATTTTATATCTCTCAGCCTCAGTTTCCATTTTCTAAATTGGTAAGATGGAAATGTTATTAAAATCCACCTCACAGGACCACTGTGAGAATAAAACAATAACTGGCAGGTACTGAGTGGGGGGTTTACATGGCAGACTGGGATGTTTCACCCCCTCTCCATTTAAAAGAACTGTTAAGCAAAAAGCTAAGGATGTTATTTATTAATCATTATTATCTCTTCTAGATACAAGAGTGGTGACTACATGACTAAATTCCCAAATATATATTAAGTACTCACTATGTACTATAGGTAGTGGCTGTCCTCAGAAGCTGTTAACTTAGCCAAAGAGGAAGCTTAAGTACAGGGCGATGTCTTCAAAGGTGTGTCCACTGTTTTGGGAAATGGGGTCCAAGAAGCAAATAAAAATAGAAACACACACACACATACATACACACAGTCTACCTTTGCAAAGCTTACAGTTCAGTGGGGAAGACAGATATACACAGGGTAAATAAGTGATATATAACATATTAATAGTGATCAGAGCTAAGGTGATAAAGACAAGAAAGTGAACAGAGTGCTGGGTGTGCATTACGGGTTGCAATTTTAACTGAAGCAGCCAGAGGTGCCTCAACAGCAAAATGACATTTATGTAAATGTATGAAGGAAGTGAGGTCTTTGGTCGCATGTTACCTTCTTGGTGACAGGCTATGACAAGCAGCAAGTGCCTTAGGATGCTGCCAAGAGTTTAGAGCCATAACTATCCTGACGTGGGGAGGAGGGGTGTTCCCTTCACAGTGCCCAGGTTACACCTATTCATTTGCACCCAGAAAACAGTCAGGGTCCTTTCAGAACCTGTGCTCTGTGTTCGTCCAGTGGCCAGTATCACTGAGAGCTACTAGTGATAAAAATCTTTGAAGACTGTATTCATTTCATGGCTGCAGGATCTGTACCTGAAGTACTTAAAAGCACACAATTAGAGTGATAATGTTGAAAACATCAGGCTAATCCCTTACAACATCATAATCTTAGGGTTTTCAAACCCATCTGCATAAAACTTGCTGAGATTGGGAACCTAGAGGGTTTTTGATGACCTTTCTAACATAGCCAATCTGTTCTGGTGAAATGCGCCCAGAGTACACTGCCAAAAAGCCACAGAAAATAAGCACTAGTTCTCTCCAGTTTTTCTCTGGAAAAATTTGTGTGGCTTAAACATCCCATCCCATATTAGATTCAACCCTGGAGAATAAAACACAAGACATGATAGATTTCAGTTTCTTCATTCCTTCGGCAGAACCCAGCTCTGCAGTCTGCTTAGATGTCTCACCTGGACTTGGAGGAGTTGTGAGAAAAAAAAACGATTATAAGAAATTTCCCCTTAGGGTTGGGTGGCCTGTGCAAGCTGGGGTTTCTGTACAGCACGATTGTGGTTTCTGCTAGCTCTGAAGATTGCCAGAATGCTTACAGAGATTAAAAACAGGAAATCCAATGATCCACATAAATGATATTTTCCTAATTGTAATATTCCACACATTTAAAGGACACAAACCCTAAAATTGTGCAGAGTAACGGGACCCCTTCTGGTCTTCTTTTCATGCCAATAATTCAACTATGTGAGTCCTATGTCATTTTTTTACACACAACTTGTGACATGTCAACTTATGCATTTGGGGGCTGAAGATGTTGCCTTTATTGCTTGTCCTAAACTTGTGGTGTCATTCCATGTATTACTGCATGTCAAAGATGTTTCGAAGATTTGGATATACATTTCAAATGTTACAATATCATGTGTCCGAGTCTCAGAATTTTGTGTCCAACTTTATGTAAGGACAGTTAACTGGGAGTCTATCTAGCAGACATCGTGCAAGGTACTTTGGGGGATGAATAAAGTGGAGAAGCTGTGCACCCTGCCTGCTGGTAGCTTATTATCTAGCAAGCAATTCAATTAAAAATATCTAGGTCTCTCAGAGGAATAGAAGCCAGCAGAAAATTTTTGAAGGCCAATTTGTACACATGACCAAGAACCTCGAAAAGTATTCTGATTCTTTAAATTAGCTAATCTGTTAGAAATCTATCTTATAGAAGTTATTAGAGATACATGTATAAAGATATTCATTGCACCATTATTCACATTATAGGAAAAATGGGAAAAATGAAAATATCCAATTGCAGGGAGTAATGAATAAATTTTGATACTTCAATAAAATGGATAATTACACAACCATTAAAATTATGTTTTTCAAGGGCATACAACACCAAAAAAATTACTTATGTTATAAATAATGTCATATGAAAAAATAAGGTTACAAAATTATACATACACATAGTAAGATTTCAAAATTTTGTCCTTGACAAATGATATGTATGCACATGTGTGTCTATTCATGTATTAAGAAGATGACAGAAGATATCTCTGGGTGGTACTATCAGTGATATGCCTTGTATTCTTGAATGGAAATGTTCTTTTTTCACTCAATACTAAGCATCATATTGTATCCTATTATGCCATGTTATTTCACAGTGATATAAATCTGGGGTAGACACACCACAGCCCATGGTCCTAATACAACTGGTGGTCTGTTTTTGTAAATAAAGTTTTATTGGAACATAGCCATGCTCATTTATTTACATATTGTCTATATCTGCTTTTGGACAACAATGAGAGTTGAGTAGTGGTCACAGAGGCCGTATGACTCTCAAAGCCTAAAACATGTACTGTATGGCCCTTAGAAAAATGTTTGCTAGTCTGATTCCTGATATAAATGTAAATCAGTGATTCTCAACAGGAGGGATTTCAAGCCTATAGGAGCCATTTGTCAATGTCTGGAAATAATTTTGGTTGTCATAACTGGGAATGTAGTTGGTGCTACTGTCTTCTAATGCATGGAGATCAGTGATGCAGCTAAACGTCCTACAATACACAGGACAACTCCCCACAACAAAGAATTGTACAGCCCAGAATGTTAATAGCCCTGAGTCTGAGCTACTCTGATGTAGGTGGATAGGTAAACCATTTTAATATTTCCATCAGATTATGAAATTTCATCAACCCAGCCCTTTTGAGATCCTTTCATGAGATGAATTTTCATCTTTGTTGATGACAAATAAACTTGTTGTTTGCCCTCTTGTGCCTTTTTAAAGGATATTTTACTCATGTATATTGCCACTATTTAAACTGTTCTTCTTTCTGATCTGAGGAAATTAATTATTTTAGGAATAGGCAATCACCAGAAAGAAAATGTTACTACTACAATATACATATTGGTTTCTTCCATACATTTTGAAAAGGTAGAGGAAAGAACCATTTAAAACTTAAAGAGCCCTCTGAACATGTTTGTGGCCCCCATCTTGTTCTGAAGGAAGCTGAAATATGTATTTTGAAAGAACAAAGAGAGGCTGAAGTAACCACTGGTGTATCATTTCAAGTTACCTTTAAAAAGGCAATATTCAGTCTGTTAGACTCAATGATCATAATTTAAGTTGGAAAATTTTGTTAATGTGGTTCTAGGACTATGTGTGTTAATTCTGGAAGAAAGTAATTGTCAGTTCTATTGGAGTCCAGCTGTCTCTACTTATGATTCTTAAGGACTCTTCCATATTTCGGATAATATGTATGTAACTGTCTCAGTCTCAGTCTCAATGAGTTGACCAATCTTCTAAGAGACTGAATGAATACACATTTCTGAAATAACTAAAACTGAAGTGAGCAACAGTTTATCCACCAACACCCACTATCTTGTGGTTTATTAGATCTTGAGACACAAATGTCTGAGTGAAGACCTATAGCCACCAACTCCACCAAGCTCTGTGCCCAAGTTAAGCCCAAGTACAATATGAACAATTTCCTCTTTTGTACAATGAAGATCATAAAAAACTATGCTCATAAATTTGTGTGAGGAATAATGAGTTATATAGATATAGATATGGATATAAAGATACAGATATATTTAGATATAGATATAGTTTTGTTCAGTGTATAGTAAGTTGTAAGTGTTATATTAGTATTAACTGTCTTTTATTATTTTTCTACTTAATGTTCAAAATGATTCTGTGAGGGTACCTATTATTAGACCTATATTTAAAATGTGGGCATTGAGGGAATTCTCTTCCTTTCCGTTGAGGTCCAGTTGGTAAGACTTTGTGCTTTCACTGAAGGGGGCCCAAGTTCGGTCCCTGGTAGTGGAACTAAGATCCCACATGCCATGCGGTGCAGCCAATATATAGGTAGGTAGATAGATAGATAATAGTTATATATATATTTTTAAATGTGGTCATTGAAACGTTAAGAGATTAAGCAGCTTATCAGAGTTCATGTGACTAATAAGCGATTAGGTCAACACAACACCATTTTACTCCAAAAGACTGGGAAGGCAAACATACTGATAGTGTCAGAATAGTTCCAGCAGCTCAATTAGATGACAATCCATGAAACACTGCTAAAGGAATCTTCAGGTACTTCCTTAACTCTTGTGTTTGACAATTCAATCCTGTCCACAAACACCTATGTCAGTGCCCCTATCAGGGGCAAAATGGCGGCCTGGGCCCATGGTGATCCCAATCTGGCATGGCAGTTCTTATGCTCTTAAAGTCTGCGCTGAGTTGAAATTAGTTCACTCTATGTGCCTTGTCCTCATTTCAAAGGCTTCTAAGGCCCCCATTTTCAGGTTACAAAAACAGTCCTAAAAACCAACTTCTACCAAATCACAAGTAATTGAGCAAATTATGCTTCCTAATCACCCATCTTTCTTTGCATCTCAGCCGTCAAACCCTTCTCCTGACATATTTCTGGGGCCCCCTGCCTTCCAGCCTCTTCTCTGGTGTCATTCTAATTGGCACTAATAGCTTCACTAAAACTCAGGCATCAAAAAGTTCCCACCAATCAGTTTATCCTTTGACCCTTAGCACTGGCTTCTCTGTCAAGTTCAGGCATTACTAATCCAACTACTGGTTAGTCTGGACAGCTTATTTTGTCTGCACCTTTTCTTCTTCCACTAAGAACTAAAATGACGACCAGCTGCATTCATTAAAGTGTCCCTTCCCCTCGCTGACCCACAAACCTGCCATGTGGGGCAACGTCTGTGACTCCTCATGGACTTTTGCTGGTTGTCTTCCCCAGAGTGACCTGCAGAGTGTAGGGGCATTCTCTGTGGTGCCCTCCCCCAAACTAGCCCTTTCTTCCTCACACCTGGGAGGTGAAAAGCCAGACTCCTTTGCTGAGCCCTCAATTTCATCACATTTTTTTCTGTCTCACCGTGAAAGATCAGATAGGTGACAAGAGCGAGGTCACAGAGAGTGCTGTCAGAAAGTGAAAGACAGGGTCTCTTGGAGGGGACAAGCCTTAACAAAGCTTTTTGCACTCTGCCTGCCCAAAGTAATCCTCCCAAAGCCATGCATAAACAAAACATCCTCTTTCCTGGAAGAAGAAATGCATCAGATACCTGAAAGATATTAGGACTATCCCACTCTCTTCCTTAGTCGACCTGCTCACATGTTGGGAAGTGTCTTCATCTTCTCTCTTCAAACTCAGAGCAGATCCAGTTCTTTGCCAGAAGCACTGAGGTCTCTTCATTCATGTGCAATATCACTATAAGCCCTAACATCCCCTCTGAAAAACACTTATGTGGTGGAAAGTGTGCAAAGATTATTTCATCCTAAGAATATCAACTCTTTATGGTAATCCTTTGGGATAAATTGTGTTTTAACATCTGACATATCAAAAATGAAACCATGCACCTCAGATTGGGATTTGAATCCACAGGCCAGGACTCCAACCCGGCCAGAACCCAGATTGGGACTTGAACCATGGTCTTTTAGTTGAGATTACATACCTCATCTCAGGACTAAATGAAGCTCAGGTTGTTGACGTCTCACAGAAAAATTCAGTGAGAGGCAAAGTGATAGGTAAGAAGTGGATTTATTTGGAGAGATACACATTCCATAGACAGAATGCAGTCCGTCTCAAAAGGTGAGAGCAGCCCCAAGGCATAGGGTTGTCTTGGAAAGTCAGAGCGACCAGGGGAGAAACACACTCCACAGACAGAGTGTGGGACATCTCAGAAGGCCAGAGGCTCTGATGGCATGGTTAGTTTTTATAGGCTAGGTAATTTCACAGGCTAATGAGTGGGAGGATTATTACAACTATTTCAGGGAAGGGGCGGAGATTTCCAGGAATTGGGCCACTGCCACTTTTTGACCTTTTATGGTTAGCCTCAAGACTATCATGGTACTGGTGGGTGTGTCATTTAGCATATGTTAATGCATTACAATGAGTGTATAATGAGGCTCAAGGTCCACTGGAAGTTGAATCTTCCACCATCTTGGACCTAGTTGGTTCAAGTTGGTTCATACTAGGTCCTGTCAGGTGGCTATGTCATTCCTTTAAATGTTATGCCCTACCCCTTCCCTCCTGTTTCAAAAAGAGTCACTATTGTAAGGTTTACTGGCATCTCATAGACTAGAAAGACCATAAACTCAGGGTCTGAGTTGGAGCTCATATGGCAGCACTACTAACTTAGCCAACATAATCATGGAAGCAATATTTCTGCTCATCTTTTAAAAAGGAAAATGTTTAGCAGGATAAAATAGGAAAAGGTGTGGAAAATGTATTCAGGGAGAAGGAAGATCATGAGCAACAATAGGGAAATTCTTACAGATCCTCCCAGTTCACCCTACTTCACCCTTAGAAAGAAAGAATTTCCGGAAAGTAGAATATACTTGGACTTTAGAATCAGAAAGGATTGGATTCTTAACCTACTTTTACCACTAACTTGGACAAATTCCCAAACTGTTCTGGAGGGATTCTTTTCTCTGTCAGATGAGTATTGATATTTATGAGGTTTTATTTCATTTATTTCTCACAACAGCCCTAAAGGCAAATACTCTTATAATCATCCATGTATTACCCATTATATAATTGAATTATAGAGATGTTGAAAAATGTAGCTAGTGGTGGGATAAGATGTGCACCATTGAAGATAAACTCCAGCACTAAAATTCCTGCTGACCCCTTTCCTTACCTCCCAGTCTCTGAAGATGAATCATAAAAAGGGGGGTAAAATAAGTAGAGCTGCACCTGGTAATTAACATTTGCTTTGCAATATTTGCTTCTCCTCCTCCTTTGCCATATCGTCTGCTGTCTTTTTCAGTCCTACTACTGTCTGAAAGAGCCCTCCCTGCAAAATCTTTTATAAAAGGCTTTACTCTGAACTGCGGTTCAACTGACCTCTGGTAAGTTGACATTTGTTGTGGACTCAGTTGAAATAGTTCTGCTTAATAGATGGAAAGGAGATGTAGAGACCTTTATCTAGAGAGCTTGGTTAAGATTAAATCAAATAAGAATTAATCTGATTTGACTTCCCAAACATTTCTTGAGAATGAACAAAATTCAAGGCATGACTCCTAAAGGCAAGGAACTTACAGTCCAGTAGGAGGTGTGAGGCATATACAGGAAAATACACACACACACACACACACACACGCACACACACACACACACACACACATACACACGCAGATGAAAAAGCTCACCTTGGAGAACAGAGAAATGATAGAAAAGAGGCTGAAGCAGGGAGACATATAAAGAGGTTTTTGCTATAAACCTGAAGATGAGGTGATGGTAATGAAGATGAAGTGGGGTAGAGTGATTTGAGAAATAATGAGAACTTAGAAGTCTGGGGAAAGGAGCAAACAAAGGGAGAGTGAGAGAGGAATAATGGATGACACAGGTACTGGTTTAGGAAATTGGGTGGTTTCGCTAAAACAAGGCATAGATGGAACCATATTTCCAGCAGGGGTGGGGGAAGGGGTGGTATGGACAAAGATAATGAGCTCTACTTTGACATCTTAAGTGTGACACAAGCCTGGGCCGTCATGATGGGGAAGTCCAGCAGCAGTTAGACATCTTAGTCTGGAGATCAGAAAAGGAGTTAAGCTGAAGACGGGAATATGGGACCCTCTCAACAAATAGGAGGCTATTGGCTTGAGCCTCATAAACCCAGTTATCTGGCACTTTCCAGGAATTAGCTATTTGTTTTTGTGTACAGACTGGCTCCAAGGAATGATTAATATGAAGGGTTGTCAAACAAAGTGGTTTACAAAATGAAAATGTTTTAGGAAACCCAACAGATGATCCCACTGATGACAGGGACAGTTATATAAGACTCCATGCTGGAGCAACATTGTGCCAAGTCTGCTTTTTTCTACTTAAGTGTGAATCCTCTCAGACCTTCCCAGCCAAGGAACATCATCTTGCTTCACATTTACCAAAGGCTTTTAGCAAATATGAAAGAAATTGCCAAATTGAGCTGTGACAGCCTCGTTGAATTTGATAAATAGACTTTTGCTTTCCTTTTCTGCCAACTGTTCTTTTCCATAAAAGTCTTAGTTTATAAAATAGTAGAAATGGGACATTTAATAATCGGGGTGCTAATATCTGTGCTTACCATGTTCTAGGGACTTTGCTAAGCACTTGACATGAATTATCCAATTTAATCCTCACAAAAACTAATTGAGTTTGAAGTATAAGTTAGCTATTGCTACTGTAATGCTATGTAACAAATCATCTCAAAACGAAGTGGCTTAAAACCACAATCATTTATCATCCCAGATCAGTGGGTTGTCTGGGATGCCTCTGTTGTTCTGGTCTGAGCTTCTCTGGAAGCTCCCCTTCTTACTGAAGATCTGGGGTCACCTGGGTCACTTCCATTGCATACGTCTTCATCGTACAGTCCAGGCTGTATGGACAGTAAGAATAGGTTCCTAGGAAGAATGCTAGGCTTGGAACTGGTATACTCTCCCTTCTACCCACACGCTAGTGGCCAAAGCAAGTAACATGACCAGGATTCAACCCATAACAGCACAGAAGGGAAAGAGAAATAATTGGGGTCAATTGTTTAATCTACCACAATTGGCTACATTTATCATTTTCATTTTACAGAAATATAATTCTGTATAGAGAGATGTTAAGCTTAGTGCTTCATCCTCCTTTCATTTATTTATTTACTTGATTTTTCTTTTATTAAAGAACTATAATAATGTTGCCAAACCTGCCAAGCCTGAAATTTATGACATCGTCCCTGTCTCAAAGAATCCCACAGTGTATGATGTAGGAGAGACAAACTTGGAGATGCATCATTACAGCAAAGGACAGCAGTTTGTACAATAGAAATCTTTATAAGGTGTTAGCAAAGGAGATGGATAACTCAATCTTCCTGTCAGAGCTGGGAGGATTCCATGGGTAGAGGAGATGACGGAGATGATGTCAGACAGGGTCTTTGAGGAAGAAGAGTTATTTCATAAAAGAAGGGAGATGAGTAAGTTGTAAACAGAGTATGTGTCCAGAAAAATGAAAACCCAGAGGAATGACATTCTCACTGGAGTATGGAGTTTGAGTTGCAGGAAGAAAAGTGTAAGAAGGGGAGACATCCAGAAAAATCATAATGAATTGAAATCAGAATGAGGGTGTCAAATTTAGCATATGGGCATGCACAAGTGTGGGCATGCACACACACACATATGCACAGAAACATGAATATACACACAGAGAGACACACATACACACATTATGCAATACTCATACAGAGACATGCATATATGCACATACACACATATATACACACAGACATATACACATAGACACACAAACACACAGACACACACACACACACACACACACACACACACACACAGGCCAACACTCTCAGCATAGATATTTTTAGAAGGAAAAGGGGAAAAAAACAACATGGAAACAATTTCAGTCACTTTCTCTAATTGCTCACCTGATGGCCCTGTGGGATAGGATTTCAGCCAGGGTGTCACACACAGTGAAATTCACCCTGTAAACTTAGCCACTTCTCTCCCTTTCTCAGGGTTGTTTCTGGCTCCCACAGAAACCTCCCTTACCCTCATATCTGCATTTCCATTGGCACCTCAGTGGATCACTGCCCTGAAGTGGCTATATCATAGGGTCAGGCAGACTTAGGAGGCTGAAATATCACCTTGAGGTGCCCCATTAGTGTGCTGGGGTTCATCCCTGGTGGATCACAGATCTCAGCTTCCTGAGCTGCTGCACTGGACAGGAGGGAAATTAACAATATCTAGCCTTTCTGAGTGTATCTAATGTGCTAAGTGTGGTGCTAAGCACTTTATATACATCATCCTAAGTATATCTCACAGCCTTAGAAAATGGTCAGTAAAAAAAAGTGGTCAGAAAAAAATCCAAAACATAACAAAAAGTTTAAAATGCCAATTTTTTCTCAAGAAATAGCTACCGTTTATTAATTACCCAATTGTGTCTGATTCTAAAGCCCCCCAAAGTTTAATTAGACCAGACCCATTCCCAAGGGCACATTTGTCTTCAGCCTGAGTGTTTTAGTAAGCAGGCAGGCAAGTCTAGTAGAAACTAGAGGGTTGCAGAGAGCCTGACTTTGAATCCCAGCTCCATCATATATCTCCTGAGCAACAATGGGCATATCCTCTAACTTTTCTGAGCTTTAGTTTCCTGATACCCGAAGTAGAGATAATTAGAGCTATTCTTGAAATTACTGTGAAACCTAAATGAAGTGACATGTAGAAAATGGCATCTGATTCCAGCAGCACAACCTGATTTTGGATTTGTATACACTGTGATTTATGCGCGGAGTTCTCCTTGAAAGAACTTAGATAGGAGCAGAACAGGGAAGAAGGTGGAGATATGCAAGAATGTGGGACATATGAAGTCTAACTTCAGCCTGAACCTCGGGGGAACTTTGGAAAGTAAATTGCACCACAGAGTCTGTCCTGCTTTAAGACAAGAGAGTGGGGCTTTTGTATCCCTGCCCCAGTCAGTGTCCATTGGATGGTGAGCAATAAGGGCTTAACATCCAGACTCCTTGGCTTAACATCCAAACTCTTCTGGGCAAAGTGGCTTCAATCACTGAAGGACAATGTCCCAGAGAAGGTTTCAGGTGTGAGCCATGGGCGGGAGAACCTACAGCATCTGAAAGATGAACACACTTACCAAACTGGCTAAAGGGATCCTGGGGTATCTGGTAGGGCACCAACAACATGTTACAGTCT
Source organism: Tursiops truncatus (assembly GCF_011762595.2). NCBI lineage: Eukaryota > Metazoa > Chordata > Mammalia > Artiodactyla > Delphinidae > Tursiops > Tursiops truncatus. Next base: position 40,220,789 of record NC_047038.1, read on the forward strand.
ACCGCTTGCATCCTCTGGATTTGTTTAATTCTCACATTAAGTTCATTTCATACTGCTGCATGGACTTGGAGAATTTGGTTGGCCACCATATCTGGTGGTCTGTTTCCCATGGTGAAATGTAGAGGAGAAAGAGAGTATAACATCATGGAGTCATGTGATATTGTGACCCTGAAGACCATTGTCTCTGGCTTCTGATAGTTGGCCTCAGAGCTTGAGTTTTCTCTTACTTCCTCTGTAACTTCTGTGACCTGTTTAAACAGATTTTATTTTCTCATCTACAGAATGAAGACTTTAATTGTAGTGAATTGAATAGTGGACCCCCCAAAATATGTATCTACCTGGAATTTGAGAATGTAACCTTATTTGGAATTAACATCCTTAAGATGTAATTAAGAATCTCTGGAGGAGATCATCCTGGATTACTGTGGTCCTAAATCCAATGATGACTATCCTTTAAGACAGAAAAAGAGAAGAGACAGAGACACAGAGGCCATGTGAAGACAGAGGCAGGAATTGGAGTGCAGCCACAAGCCAAGGAATGCCAAGGATTGCTGGCAGCCACCCAAAGCTAGGAGAGAGGCATGGAATGGCTTCTCCCTTTGAGACTGCAGAAAGAACCAACACTAATAATATCTTGATTTTGAACTTCTAGCTTCCACAATTGTGAAAGAATGCATTTTTGTTATTTTAAGCCACCCAGTTAGTGATAATTTGTATTGGGAAACCAATACAATAACATGTGAGAATGTTGTGAGAATTAAATGAGTTAACACAAGTAAAGTATATGGGACAGAGGCTGGAACAGAGTGGAAAGTTTTAAAGTGTTTGCTTTCATTGTAATCATTAGAATTGTATAAACACAAATGCACTCAGAGGTGGTTGATATTATTTATTGCTGATCGAGTAAGTATTGTACAACCAGAGTAAAAGTATCACTTTAGGAGCCCACACATAATCCCAACTAGAAGAATGGCACATATAGACTAGGATTTGGCAGGAATACTTACAACTTTATTATCTCACAGTACATCACGCATAATGCTTTGCTCTCAGCAGCTGCTCAGTACATTTGGAGTCATTCAAATGGAATTCTAGATGTGCTCTGTTTAAATTCGACTCTCTGAATACAGATGCAAGGTTCTTGAGGGTCTGGGATGTCTCTATGGATATTACTTGACATAGAGTAGGTTTAAGTATTGTGACTTACCCTTTCTGAGAATGAAAGTCTGCATTTAGTGCATACACAATACAAGCAAAAATACATGTTAATAAGCCAAAATTTCCATGATTCCATATTTTACACATTTCATGATGGATTTTTCAAGATATGAAGAGGTGAAGTAGGAGAAAATTTTTTTTAAGGTTCAAGGAAAGAAAAGGTTTCTCTAGGACACCATACCTCCTTTTTTTAAATGCACCAAACAGTGGTGGCCTTACCCAATTTCCAAAGTGCTGGAGATTATTTAGGTAAACTCAGTTATTGGCAGTAATGAAGGTCGCAATTCAAAACACCCTTTTGGGTAAAGTAATTCAGAGTGAGAAGTGTTATGTTTGATTTCTTCTCACTGTGAAATCCAGATTTTGCACGGCTATAATATTCCCTTTTCAGGAAGGCTGGCAAGGCCAACATTTAAGTCTAGTTCAGCCATGCCTAATGCTATATCCTGTCATTTAATGCCCTCTCCCATTTCTTCTTTTACCCAACTTTATTCCCTTACACTTTGCCTTTTAAGATGAATTGAAGGATCATTCTTACCCTAGAATTTAGAGTCTCTTAATTCTATTTTTGGATGTGTCCAGAGGCACTAGAACATTTTTATTTTAATTTGTGTTTACCAAACCTGTATCATGCACTCCATTGGGCAGTGGACTCCTCTGGGCTTTTTCCAGAAAATTAAAAACATAAATTAAGTATAAATGGCCAAAGCCACAGAACAAGCAAGCCTTCTAAGTGTCCACAGAGAGGAGTTCTATTACTACCAGTCACTTTAGAGAAGAGGGAAGTTACCTGTAATTCTTGTTCTCTTGAAGGTGTGTATTTTATAATAGGTCCCCATTCACCACCCTGCCTTCCCCAAGGAGTTCTTAGCTGTTTGATTTTTTTGGCTGCAGAAGAACTGGCAGTGAGGGGTTAGCACATTCTTACAACCCCTGGGGCAGATACATTGCAGTTCTAGCAAGAGTTTATACTCTTTTTAACTGTTTTTGGATTTTGATTTTGCCTCGAGCTGTATTTTAAAAGAAGTCCTTTCTGATGAGAATAACTTTGAACTTAGGGAAAAATGCTTCCACCCAAATGCCATGTCTTTATTAACAGAAATCTCCCCCCTTTAAAAATAATTACAATAAGATATGTAGAGGAAATGTGAACATTTTTCAAGACCCCGGGCTTCCTCAAATTTCTTTTCTATTACCTTGAACTTGAACCATGCAGTCTAATATACATAAGGAAACATAGCCTCTCTCCCTTCCCAAGACTAAAAACTTATTGAAGAAGGAGTGTTAATTCATCTCAACCTACACAGCATCTCCTATTGATGAATAGTGGCCGCCTGTTGAGGAGGAGTTGAGGCCAGGTGCAGACTCAGCGGGAAGGAGTGTGGTGATTGATTAATGATGTCTGCCTAGGTGAAGGAGGAGGAAATGGCAGCACATGTGCCATGTACTTGCCATTTCTGGTAAGGACTGAATCTTATTCATCTTTGTATACCTGTGCCTAGCATGGTGCCTGGCACAGAGGTGTGCTCCATAAATATTTGTTGTACTGACTTGAACTAAACTTTCCACTGACTCCCTCTTTCTCTGAGTTAGAAGGAGCAGTGGTGGTAAGGACATTATCTATTGGTGGGAAGCAATGGTGGTGAGACATCCCTCCAAGAGTAGAGTTCTTATGGAGCCAATAGGTATAGGTACCCTATAATCTGTTCAAGTACTCTGCCACAGACCCAGTATCCCTCTACCCTATGAGACTTTCATGACCATCAAATCTTTGCTGTTGCCCTATTACCTCCCCAAGGAATTAAATTATGGTCTCCACATGCCTAGCTTCCAGGTGCTGTCCTGCTGGGACACTTCCCTCCATATCCCAACATGCCTCTGTCATGTAACATTAACTACTGGCAACCAGGAGTTTTTTGCTTGTATGATCTCTCTGCTGGGTTAGACCCTGACACTCACAATCCCACCTCTGAACTTGAGACAGCCTTTGGACCCTGTGCTTAAAGCTAACTGCATGGTTGCACTGAAGAAGCACCCAATTTCTGAGCACCCAATTTCTGACAGTTTGTTCTCCTACCTCCTCCTGATCCCATTGCCCCTCATCATTACGCTTCCCTGACATTATTTCTGGTATCTGATAGTGACACAAGCTCTATCATATCTGATATAGCAGTGAAGTGAATTCTGTACTTGGAGTTGAGAAATCCTGGCTTAAGTTTATTTTTACCATTTTATTGAAAAATAAACATCACTGTATATGTTTAAGGTGTACAGTATAATGTTTGATTATATATATAGTGAAAGATTACCACAATAAGTTGTTAACATTCATCAGCTCATATAGATACAATGAAAAGAAAACAAAATTTTTTCCTTGTGATGAGAAATGTTAGGATCTACTCTCTTAACAACTTTCCTATATGTCATACAGCAGTGTTAACTATAGTCATCATGTTGTACATTACGTCCCTAGTAACATAACTAGAAGTTTGTACCTTGCCACCTTTCTCCAAATCCCTCTTCCCCTACTCCCTGCTGATTTAAGGCTTATCTCCATTATTTAGTATCTGTGTGACTACAAGCAAGTTACTGACCTGCTCTGTGGCTTGTTTTCCTTTTCTATTAAATTGAAAATAAATGCAGATAACAATAGCACCGACCTCAAAGGGCTGCTGGAAGGATTAGTAACAATATATGTATTATATCTAGTATCTAATAGAAATTCAACAAAAAATAGTAATTATTGTTATCTCATCCTAGCATCTACATTGCATTAGAATTAAGGGAGTAGATGTACTCTCAAAAGGTACATAAAAGAACCTAGGGTCAGATCTGAAGTTTATCATAACAAAAAAGTCAGAAACCCTTTGAGACCGTATTTATGAAGCAGCAATGATTCACCAAAAGACCATCTTATTCTCCAGCAGAAAATCAGTTGTGGACTATTTACTAATGTAGGAAATTAGAGTAATTAAGAGGATACTTGGAGAGCATTGCACAGTCTTAATTTATATCACCTTTTCTTCTTTCCATTACCTTACTCCTATTTGGAGCTCACAGGTGTTAATCAGTTTGCTCAAGATCAGATTCACCCTAAGTTAGGGACCTCAATCCTGTTCCCAGGTCTTCTACCCAGTCCTCACTCCATCTCACCAGATTGTCCCCTTACAAAAATGTCTGAAGGGAAGGTCTTAAACAGGGTCCGCACCAAGTTGGTTGGGAAAGCTTGGAAAGAGAGTTTGTTACCCATACAGAGGACTTTCTTTCCTGTTGCCTGAGATAGGAGAGTACTGGGTATAGGACTCCACAGACTTCCCTGCCACAAGCTCATCCCTTTCCACACAAAGCTCGTGGCCTTAGGCCCTCCTGAGAGGGCCCTGACAATTCAGGGATCTTGGTGTCATCATGTCATCAGGCCACAACCAGTCTCAGAGTGTCTGCCTCTGCAAAAACACACCTGAACAAGCATCAGGAGAAGAACATGTCTCCCTACCCTGGTGTGAAGTGTTTGCTGGAAGAAAAATAACAAATGCATCTGCCATGAGGAGGGAAGCTTCAACTGTACCTGTTAGAGCAACACTGGCCTTTTTCAAAGGCACCAAGAGCCCAACACTTGGGTTTTTCAGCAGCTCCTCAGAAATGTGTTTGAAGAGAGATGGCTTCTGAGAGGCAGAGTCTGAAAGCAAGTCTTCAGCCTTTCCATGAAGGAGAGATTACTTACCAGCCCTTTTCTACAAACTGATGACCCTGTCTTCTCTCTATGAGTTGCCACACAGAGAGTATGATCTTTGCCTTGCTTCTTGTGATCAAAGTACATAGATGTGTCGGTTGTCATGTAACAAAAACTCAAAATAGCTTCATTTCATGGGGGTTTGGAGATTGTTGGGATTATTGAAAAATAGCAGCAATGTCTTGTGGAAAATAAGGGCAGAGAATGTAACTGGGCCTCATAAGCTGCTGAGGTCAATAAAAGGGACATTTTCAGGATCAAGACCCCTAATCTCTCCATCACCCTCATTCTGCCACCATATAGTTTGTTGTTGTCAGTTTAATTTTTGTTTTGTTTTTTTACTGTCTGCTTCTTGAGCTATTCATTTGTTTTGTATATGGCTTACATGTAACTATGAAGCAGGCACCCTAGCCTACACGTCCTACCAGTTAAGATATTCCATTGAGTTTGGCTACAGCCATTGTGACCCATGCAACATTTCTGGATGAAAGAAACTGATGGACCCAATGTTATTTCCCTTGAATAAGTGTCCTCATATGTAGAAAAAGGGAGTAAAAAAATGCAAATATGGCTACAGTAATCAACCGTGTGAATGATAGGTAGACTGTTGTCAGAGCAGGGTCACGGGCCGGTAGACATCCTAAAGATGTTCATGCAGATCATCATATAACTTCTGAGCAGAAAGGGGCTTTAGGAACATATCAGCCACCAATAACATCTCAAAACCTCACAGTGACCTTGAAAAGTGAGTGCCTCTTCCTCATAGGATGAGAAAAATAAGCCTCAAAGAGGTTAACTTGCTCAAGGTTACACTTTGTGGAGAAAGAAACACAAAAATCAAACCCCACCTCCTTTCTCTCAGGACTCCTCACAGAGAATCAGCTATCTGGATGGGGTTACCAGTGCCCAAGCTCTAGCCCTGAATCTGCAAGTCTAGAATTCTAATTTACCAACACATGGAGAATAGATCCATCCTCTGGGTAGGCACACACTTATGAGCTCACAGGGATTTATGAAACACAGGATGCCTCTCTGCTCATCTACAAGGAGATGTTCCACCATAATTCATTCCAGAATTCCCAAGTAACCTGGATGCATATTACCTCCTAACAAGAAGTCGTCCATAGGAAAACAGATTGTCAAATACATAGAATCAAAATAGGGGTATTTCTCATATAATTCAAATATCTCAGTTTATATGGTAGTAGTACCCTGATGTGACCATCTGTATAATTAGGGTGGACCTATTCCTAGGTCCTGGTAGGTTGTATTTTGGGCCTGAGTATCCTCTATTCAGTGTACCTTTTGGAAAGGTATCCTCAGTGCCTGTCTCTATGACTCTCCTTTTCCTTAGCTTCTGTACACAAGCCCCTTTCTGATTGGCGTATTTTTTTTTTTTTTTGGCTAGGTCCCTTTAATTATTCCTTGTACCCAGCTGGAATCTAATATATCTTCTCAAAACAATTTTTCATATCTCTCCTCTGACCCATTTGTCTATCCATTTTACAACTTAACTGTCTATCAGAGGGAAGTCCAGATATTGGGGTGTGCTTCAGTCTTGCTGCTTGTACCTAGCACCAATGCCCAGATCTGCATATTTAAAATGCAACTGAAAATTAAAGCCATTACAGAAGCTTTCCAAATGGGCAAATATTTGCTTCAATTATTCTATTTACAATTCCAAAAATATTTCTTCTGTTGAAGTCTGTGTACAAGAAGTGGCTCCAAAACCATTTTTAAGGGAGTTTTGACATCAATGAAACGTTATGCTGGCAGGGCAAGTGAAGTGCTTGATTAATAAAGAGTCTCACTGTTTTCAAACACATATTCCAAGCAGCCTCATTTGAAGAAAACCACAAACGGAGAATGCTTTGCTGCTCACAGTCACAAGGGGGTTGTGTATTTCATTCCCGCTTACACAGTCCGCTTACTTTGGAGCTTGGGTAGGAAAGAAACATGGCCAGCAGAAATAAGGCTACATTCAGTGACCCTACCCTTCCACCCATTGGCCTGATGGGAGAACATTTTTACCCCTCTTTGCTACTGTTTTCTAGTTTTTAACCTTTTAATACTTAATAATTCTCTAAAAGACCATCTTGAGAGAAGAGAGGGGGCTACCTTAGAACCTTATTGTGCTAACAATTGGGGATTCTGAAATTCTTAATTTCAGAACTTCCAGGCAGTGGTGCTGGCATGCTATACAGAAACATAATTGAGCATGTTCATGTTAATTACTTTGAAGTACTTTCCTCTTTTCCAGGGCTTTACAAAAATACAGCAACTTAAATTGGGTCATTATTTCATATGTCTAAGATTCTACTCAGGTACTTAAGGCAGCCATGGAAATGGAGTCTGAAGAATTAATTAAAAATGGGTTCCTCTACTTCCTAATATAGGGAAAAAAAACATTAAGTAAAAAATAAAAAGCTCAACTGAAAGAATATATCCGCAATGTAATTACCAAAAGAGGGACACCAAATGTCATCTTTAAATCCCCATTTCATTCTACTAATATATTTTGGGTGCCAGCATTGTTAGCACAGTTGGTAAATAAATGGTGCCATTTATTATCCAATGCATTTCATTTGATTCTCTCAGCAATCATCATGCCTATGAGGCACGAAGAAGTTAAGTCACTTATCTGAAGTCACATATCTAGTTAATGGAGAGCAGACCTATGGACACAGATCTAAATCTTCCCACCAATGCCCCTATAGTTCACCATGCTTCCCAGGAACAAGATATAAATTTGGAGATAAATAGCCCACAAATCTGGCTACTACACTTATTTTTGCCTACATTTAAATTTATTCTTACTAAAATATTTACAAGTATAATTTGTACTCTTAAAGAGCAAAAGTAAATGTATGTGTATGTGCATTTCTATTTAGCTTTTGCTTTTGTATTCTCCTCTATTAGAGGATGATGCAAAGGACAGAGAAAGTAAAACAAATTCTATTAATGAATTTGTGCAACTACACTGTCTAACTGATGTGGTGTTATAAATCCCCAAATGGATAAGACAGCCTAGTTAAAGACTCACAAGCAAGAGAGAAAAGAAGAACCAAGGTCATTTAGTTCACTTTTCCATGACATTACCTCAGTTCAAGATTTTATCACCTTGTATTGGGTGATGACAATAAAATCTACTGTTTCCTTACCTTTATTCTATGCCATTCTAATTAATCAGCTTATTCAGGTTGTTTATATTTGCATGATATATCATTTTTCTATTGCTCTATAACAAAACCACCTCTAAACTTAATGGCTTGAAAGAACAGCCATTTTACTTATATATAATTCTGAGTCAGGAATTCAAGCAGAACTCAGCAAGAAGACTCATCTCTGTTCCATGTTGACTGGGGCTTTAGCTGGGATGATTCAAATGGCTTGTGACTGCCTGGGAAATCTGGGTCTCTCTTGAGGTGTCATTTGAAGTAACTTGACTGGGACTGGAAGATCCAAGACAGCTGTCTTTACATCTGTAGTTTTCGTGCTAGGTGTTGGAAGAGATGCCTTGATTCCCCTCCTCCTAGTCTTTCTTTCTCCCATGGCTTCTTTCTGCAACAGGATAGCCTGGACCACTGTGGTTCTCCCCCCATGCAAAGCTGAAAAATATAAGTCCTCTTAAGACCTGTGCTTAGAAGTCCCAGAACTTCATTTCCACCACCTTATATGGATTAGAGCAAATCCCAAGGGCAGATAGATTCAAGTGGTGGGGATGTAGACTCTACCTTTTCATCAGAGGAAAAACATGCATATAAAGGAATGGAAGGAATTACTGGTGGTCATCTTTTTAGCCAACCTATAACACAGCATATTAGTCTATTCAAATATTTCCAATGGTTCTTTATTGCTTGAATAATAAAACCTTTGCCAGGCATTCAAGAAATTCTGCAATAGGGCTTAACTTTCTAGTCATAAATTACTCATGAATTACTTTATTCCAGTCAAATTCTCAACTAATCAATTTACAGAATTTCCCGACTGCTTTATCTATTCTGTTCATTCTCTCATCCCATTTATATATGAATCTCTCTCTCTCTTTTTATCTCTTATCTATCTATCTATCTATCTATCTATCTATCTATCTAACTATCTATCATTTATGTATCTATCAATCTCTCCATCTATTAGGTCTGCTCATCTCTTTGGGGAGGCTCTCTCTCCTACTCTTTATTCTTGGAGTTAATCATTCTCCACTTCAGTGTTTTATCTGTGAACCAGACCTGGCCAATCAGAGTATACCTATCTCCCTGGCCACAGTATTGATTCAAGGATGATAACATTACTAAAGCAGAACCAATCAAAATCTTCCCTGAGAATTTTGCACAACAATTTGGAAAAGGGATGATTGCAACCTCTAAGATTACACAGAAAGAACCAAGAAAGTCTAGAACTTACAGAGTCATCTTTAATGCCACAAAGGTATAGCCTACCTGAGAAGGGAGTCAACACAATGGAAAGCAGGGACAAGAGATGAAGAAAAAGGAAAAGCATTTTTCCTCAGATAGTCTTAACCCTTGAACAACTTTCAGTTACATGAGCCAATCCATCTCCTTTGACTACTTTAGTAAGCTTGTATTTTTTTTTTAATCAGAAGAATCCTAACACCATTTCTCTATGTCCATCTCTCTATCTCACAGAACCACAGGACATTGAAATATTTTTCCAGAACCATCTCAGCATCCAGTATCTTGGTTCTTGATCACCTGCCAGTCTTCCCATAACATCCAGTCAGTTCTGTTTTCCTGGCCTCTGATCTCCTTTATCTCATTTAATACTGATATTCACCTCCCCATTTCTTGACTCTATTCTTTGTGTTTCTCTTTGACTGTAATGTTGACTCTTTGGCAGCTTTTCTAATTCCAAACAACCTATCAGGTCTAGTGCATCAGCCCAAAATACTGGAGTCTTCTAACTTAACCCAATTACCCTCCTCTACCTGCCTTTTCATCCTTGATTTTCCCACTCTTAGCCAAACTCTACAAATTTGATACCTCTTTACAAATTTTATAAATTTTCAATTCTCTTCTCAAATCCTCTTCTTATTTTATGTCTCAGTAACTCTATTCTAACATTTTTTGTACACCTTAATACAATGCATGCCTTTCCTAAGAAAAATATAAATTATCAAAACTTACACAAGAAGATTTAGAAAGTCTAAAGTGCCCAATAACCATGAAATAAGAGCCAGAAGCATAAAACAAATTACTTTCCAAAAGGCTCTGATTCCACATAGTTTTATGTCCCCTGGTTCTTAAGTTAAAGTTACAGCTTATTTGTACAACATTTAAACTGGTTCAGAGACTACAAAGAGGAGCACCACTAAATTTATTCAGCTAAACCAGAATAAGAATGATATGAAAACATAACAAAGCAAGGCTATAATTAAAAAGGAAAATAATGGAAGTATAGATACTGTCACCTATGAGTGTGATGTAAAATCCTTTATAAAATTCCAGCAAATTTAGCCCACAGTGTGGTAAAAGAATATTACAACAATGTCAGGTATTTATTTGGCAATATGTCATGACCATTCCAGAGAACAACTTTTAGTAAACTAGGAATAAAAAGATGCTTCCTTAATGTTGATATAATTTATCCCAACCAATAGAGGCATTTCTCTTAAAATCAAACAAGAGACAAGCCACAATATGCCATTACTATGTGTATTAGCTTTTGATAATCTATACAAGAGAACTTAAGTGGTTTTCACATATTTTGACTCTAAACTCTGAGCCTTTTATATGATTTTCAGCCCTCAGACCTGCACATCCTTGGTTTTCAACTAGTCAGCATCCTTCCCTCCTTCTAATAGCAACACTTCAAGTATTATCTGGGAAGTTATCTCTTACCTATTAAATGCAATCTTGATGAGCCTATCAATCAAGACATTCTGCCCTCTTCCTAGCCAGGAGATGGGCTTGCAACCACCCAACTGAACTTCATATATCTCTCTCTCTTTCTCTCTCCCCTGCTCCCCCAAATTCTGTGGAATTTGGATCTTTAATGGAATGACCAAGTTTACTAAATGGTTCAAACTGACTCACCCTGAAGGGCGTGGTCTCAGTAGACTGTGCTTTAATTCTTAGAGTTTTCTCATTTCTGTCCTTTCTAAGGTCTTATTTTACTGTGTCTTTTCAGTCTATGAGTCATCTTCAAATTCTTCAAATGCTTTAAATAAATATCTTTTTAAAAGACATTTTGCTAAAGTGAGCCGGTTCCTGCCTTGTCACTTGCAAAGAACCTTAGCTGGTACATCTGTACTTCCAATTAACTAAAGCTAGAACTCTGGACTCCTGTTCCTTTCCTTAACCCACATAATCAGTCAGTTGTCATATCCTGTGGGGTTTACTTGTACTGTGTTCTTGGTCTTCATTTCCTTACCTCTCTCCTTTCTGCTACTGCCTTATTTCAAGTCATCATCACCTCCCTCATGAACTATTACAGTGAGATTCTAAACTGTTACCTTACCTGTAGTCTCTTCCCATCTAATCCATTACACCAACAGTTATCACATTACTATTGTACTAAGAATATCTTTGATGATGTGACTATTCTGTCCCATATCCTTAATGATTCCACATTTCAAACACAATGAAGTCCAAAATCCAAAAGGCAACCTGACAATGCCAAACCCACACATCTAATCTCAACTCTCCCTTCTTTCCTTTCTGACATGTTACTCAAGTCAAATGAAATTGTTTGTTGTTCTCTTCAACATAATATGCATTATTACCCTTCAACCTAGCCAAAATGTCTTTTTCTCTTTCCATATCTTACAATTGTTATACAACCAAATCTTATTTATATTTAGAGACCAACCGTGATCACCACTTTCTTCTTAAAGCCTCACAGAGAACTGAAAATCTCATCTGCTACTTCTGCATACCCCAGCACTTCACCTCTACCTAACTTGGCATACTTGGCACTTTCTACCTATGTTTTATTTAAATATGAACATATTTTACCTTTCCTTCTAGACATAAGCAAGCCATGTGTCCTGTTTTTCAGGACAACTAGGATAGGAAAAGTGGATGGTTAAGTAGGAATGGAAAGCTAGAGCCAGACCAAGATATTTCCTAAACTCAGACCATTAAACTTGGGAAGATAGATAGGGTGTGGCCACTGAGAATATTTCTGAGAAGCCCCTGTATGTATGAAGACTTCTGTGAGCTTATAACTCCATCTGTGAATTGTGTGGTCACAGCCCAATGACCAATGTGGTCAGCTGAAAACATGCCCATGGCCACACATGTATAACGGACTGCCAAGAATGAATGATAGCAGCACCACTGTTAAAAGAAACTAAATACAAAATGCTCATCATTCTTTAGACTTACACCTCTAAGCCTTCTTTGTTTACTTAGTGAATGACATATCTCAAAGCTCCAGAATGCCCTAATACCAATGATCATAAAGGAGAGTAGATTAGGCACAGGAGACCTCAGGCTTTAGAATCAAACAAGTACCGATGTCACTACTGGCCCAGTATGTACTTGTTATATGACTTACCAATCTTTTTATTTAACCATGAAATGGGTATAAAAATACTAACCAAGATATGCCATTCTGAGGATCAAATGAGATCATGCATGTCTGATATCTACCACAGCGCTTAGCAATTTTATGTGTTCATGTCGATAGTTGTCTTACTACTATATATGTATTTATCTCGACTTAAAAAAAGAATACTGTGAAGTGAACACTTACAAAGGTGTATCCATTAGAGATGGGTACCATTGTAAAATATACTAAATAGTTGTCCCAAAGTCTTAATATCTGGAACCTTTAAATGTTACCTTATATGGAAAAAGCACCTTTGCAGATGCGATTAATTAAGGATTTTTGAGATGGAGAGATTATCCTAATTTATCTGGGTAGGCTCTAAATGTGATCACAAATGTCTTTAGAAGAGGGAAACAGAGAGAGGTGACACACAGAAGAGGAAAAGACAATGTGATCATAAAAGCAGAAATTGAAGAGATGGAGCCACAAGCCAACGAATGGAGCCACGAGGGGTTAAAAGAGACAAAGAACACATTCTCCCCTAGTGCATGTGGAGGGAATTCCACTCCACTGGAACCATGATCTGGGCTCAGTGATATGGATTTCATACTTCTGACCTCTAGAACTGTGAGAATATACATTTCTATTGTTTTAAGCCATCAAGTTTGTGGTAATTTTTTACAGCAGCCACAAAAAAAAAAAAAAAAAAAAAGACTAATACAGATGTCGACAAAAAAGTGGGGCATTACTGTAACAAATACCTAAAAATGTGGAATTGGCTTTGGAACTGGAAATGGGTAGATGCAGTAAGAAGCCTGAGATGTATGACAGAAAAAATCTAGGACCTAGGGTGCATAAACATACTATTGGTAGAAATATGAAAAGTAAAAGCACTGATAATAAGACAATGAGAAATATGGTATTGCAAACTGGACAAACGTACTTGTTACATGGAACAAAACCTCCATAACATTATGTTCTACTGCTGTGTGAAAAGCAAAACTTGTAAATAATGAACAGAAGAATTTGGATATTCAGCTGAGGAGATTTCCAAGCAACATATTGAAGGTGTTGCCTGGTTTCTTCCTGCTGCTTATTGTGAAATGCAAGAGAAAAAATGATAATTTGAGGGAAAAACTGATAAGCCAAAAAAAAAAAAAAAAGGAGAGAGAGAGAGACCAGGATTTGAAAATTTGTGACATTCTTAGCCTATTCATATTACAAAAGATGTCAGAAAAGCATACTCTGAAGAGAAAGACAGCTTGCAGCAGGATAGTACACTGAAGATAAAAGCTATAAGGAAGCAGAGGAATGTCATAAAAAAAAGCACTGAGACTAAAGGATTAAATCGAGGATTTAACTCTGGAGAATTTTTTTTTTAAGTTAGAAGATGCATGAGAATTAATAAATTTGTCAGTGGTAAGGACAGCAAAGTGAATTATTACACATCTGTTGATCTGTGTTTTCTTTGTGAAATGAGGGGAAAGGGGTATGGGGAACATTATCTATTAAAAGCAAAAAGATAGGTGGCTGAATAGAAAACTCCAGAAATGAGGTCAAAGTTAATTAGCTTTATTGAAATAATGGTAATCATGAAGATGACACAGATAAAAAGACCAATAAATACCAATAACTGCAGCTAATAGTTTATTGTGCATTTACCATGCACAAGACACAAAACTGAGAATTTTGGTAGTTATTATTGCATAGAATTATCACATTAGCCCTAGGAAATGGATCCCACTATTAATTTTAATTTGTGTTACATTTTATATTATAAATATAACAATATATCACAAGTAACATCGTATATTATGTGTAACGTAATAAAAGTGAATATATAGACATATTATAGAATATATAATTAATGTAATATAATGTTTATTTTTAATTTGTTATTGTTATTTTATAGATGAGCAAACAGTCTCCAAGAGTTTAGGTACATTGACCAAGTACATATACCCGTAGGTGGCAGTCCCTGGAATCAAATCATCGTACGTTTTCTCAAAAAACCCTCACATAAGTCTGCATAACTTTCCATTAGTATTCCTTATCTTCTCAAATCAACACCATTTGTTCATGCCCTTATTTCTCCATGAAAAGTGCTCTTCATGTCATCGTGTAATCCTCCATTGCCAACTCCAGAAGTCACTTATAAGTCCTCACCTTACTTGACATTTGGTGCTCTCCTTTCCATGCACCTCTTCACTCTACTGCCTGCAGTGACTCACACTTCCTTTTGGCAGAGCCAGGTATACCACTTCTTGATAAGTCCCGTCTTCAGGGTGTACTGAAAGGAATATTGGCCTGGAAGACTCTAGAGCTGGTCCTCATTCTCATTCCATCACTGAGCTACTGAGTGGCCTTGGGTACTCTCTTCATTTCCTCTATGCCTCCATTTGCTCCCTTCCAAATAAGGAAGATGATCCACAGAGTCTAAATCAGCTCCCACAGTCTATAATTTCAAGTTTATAAAAAGGACATTGAGAAGGAAAAATCTTGGCTGTCTGCCTCAGAGAAAAAAATAATTAAGATATCACTTTGCAAAAGGAGTAAGTGAATTTCAACAACATCGTGCTTGTCTCTGCCTGGAGTTGGCTCCCTCTCCAGCCCTGGGTTCCCTTTTGGACACTATAAATTATCCAAGGACATAGGCTAATTGACACAGCTGAGAGGAGAGGGACACAAATAGTCCCAGGCTTGGAGAGTGAGACTTTTGTGGGGAGGTTAATAGAACTGGAACAGCTCAGGCTTGAAGAAGGGTCACTGAAGGGAGCCATCATTCTGCCGACACATTCATGAAAGATATTGTTAGAAGGACAGGGATCAATCTTCTTATTAATCAACAAAGGCAGAATGAGAATTAACAAGCTGTAAGCTGCAATGAGGAATATTGAAGCTAAATATGAGGGAAAATGTTAGACCCCTGGGAGCTGTTAGGTAATGGAACAGACCACTAAGAGAAGCCATGACATCACGCTAACTGGGATATTCAAGGCAGAGAGCAGATATACCTCTGTCAGAGGGAAAGAAATTCCGGGGGGAAAGTGAGGGGCTGGACGCTAACAAACCTCAGTGACCTCAGAGTAATCAGACCTCAACTTTAATAGCACAATCAAAGGTTCAGTGTGAATGTGGAAAGGGCTGAGAGTAGTGGTGATAGGTGGAGATAAACACAGAGCCAGGATGGTATAATCGTTAAGACAATGGTTTCTGGAGTTTTCATGAACTGGGTTCAAACCTTAACTCTGCTACCTGCTAACTTACACAGTATCCTTCTGGGTGCAATTTCCTTCCTTGGCTATAAAATGGGAATCATGATGACCATTCTGTAAATGCTGTTATAAAGATTAAATAAGGCCATGTCTATGAATCACTTAGCATAGTCCCTGGAACATGGAAATTTCTAAGCAAATTATATTTATCATGAATCAGAGGCTCTCTGGGACAGGAAGTGGGGCAGAGGGAAAGCTCCAGTCCCTAGTTTACTTTAGTGACTGGTCCTTGACCTATGAAGAATACAGGGGCTGAGTGTCCAGAACTGATGGTGTTCAACCTCTGATTGTATCTCTGCTGCAGAAGGCATCAGTATTGGGAGGAAGATATTTTGAGATTTAATGGGGCCACATGTGGGAAAGACAGAATACTTTTCCTAATTGCTTGTGAGTTAGGGAATACCAGGAACCAGAACCTAGAAAAGAAGTTTGGTAGCATCCAAAGGGTAGGGAATGTGGCTGGTCTCCTGCAACATAGCCCTTAGCCCACCACTGAGTTCACTCACAGTGATGAACAGTTCTACATGAGCCTACATTCACAGTACTCCAAAGTCCCACTCTAATGCCAAACTTGCCACTTTCTGCCTTAGCAAAGGGCCTTTGCTGAAGCTGTGGTATAAATGAACTTGTGAAAGTGCAGCCCAGAAAAGTAGATTTGTTGATGCCCCCATGGAAACCCTCAAACAACACAGGATAAAAACCAATGGATAAATTACCCCAGACTCCTGTCCTTTGGGCAGGAATTTTGGGATGCATTGACTCTTCAGAAGTCCCCAAAGAACCAAGCCCCCCTCCCCCTGCCTACAGCAGAAGCACCCCTCTTGTCAGATTTTCTTCCTGCTCTCAGTCTCCCCACATCCTCTTTCCAACTTCCTGGGATTACTTCCCAAATAAACTACTTGCACTCAAATCCTTGGACCAGGTTCTGCCTTAAGGGAACCCAAAAGAAGGCAGGGTCTGCAAGGGACAAAAATTCAAAAGATCAGAAATTAGATGGAGCCTTCAACAGAGAAATTTTGTATAGTAGGACAGTACATGATGAATACTCTAGAAGAAGTATGTGTCCTCAACCTTTAGTTTCGAGCATATGTTGCCATCTATTTGTTTTTTTAATTAAACATTGTCCCCTCTGAGAAGCCTCTATCCTACTTATGGAGTTGAAAGCAAAAATTTAACACATTCCAATGGCTTCTATCCTTCTCTCAGCCCATGTCTCTCATGGCCCACATTCAATCTGGGTTCTTTAATCAATATTTTTTTAGTTCAATCTACTGAGGCATCTAACTTCAAAGATTTACAGATTATTTTGAACTTACAATTAGTCATGGAATTACTCTCTGCTGTATGTGTATATATGTATTACCTTCCTAAGGAATAGGAATGGAGGACGTAGACACACCCAGTAGGCTATAACTTTCGTTTTAATGGCTAGACTTGTGTGTGATGGTTACTCCTCACTGCAAAGGAGGCAGGAAATTTAGTATTTCCTTCTTCTAGAATGGAGACAATCAAGCAAAAATGAATAAATAATGAACACGTAGGTAGTGGAATAGATTTTCTATAATTTTCCTTATCAGATGAAAATTTCAATCCCAGGATTTTGCAGAGATCCAGGGAACTACTGGATTTTATTCAAGGAAATTGTCACCTGTTAGAGATAATTTAAAACTCCCCAAAATATATAGGGGTAGAAATAATCATCATCATTTTTTTCTTAAATTATGCTGGTACTAGGGGTAGTGTGGTATCTGCCCTCATGTATCTACCAGTGTATTAGAAACACAAGGAGCTTGCCTTCTGTTAGGAATACACAGATATTTGCAGTACAGTGTGGAAAGTACAACATGTGTGGTGTGCATACAACATTGCAGGAGCAGGGGATTGGGGAGGGGGACCTAACACAGTTCTCTTGATGGCATTCAGAGAAGCTTTCCTGGGGAAGCTGCACAGGGGCTTAACAGGTAAGTCTGGGTTACAGATTTTTTTTTCTTTTCATGAAAAGCAACCTTTGGAGTTATAATCAAGAAAGCAAGGTGATCTGACTTACCCTTTAAAAAGGGCAGTCTACAGAGCACAGTTCAAGATGGTAGCATAGGGGGATCCTGAACTCACCTCCCATGAACACACCAAATCTACAGCCATATATGAATCAATTAGTTCTGAAAAAGATCTGAAAACCAGCTGAACAGCTCCTCTATAACAAAGGATAAAAGGACCACATTGAAATGGGTAGGAGAAGCAGAGACACAGTCTCACCAAAATCCACACACCTAGTGCCGTGACCCACAAGTGGGAGTGATCTCACAAATATGGAATTTCTCCCTAAGGAATGAGGGGTTCATGGCCCACATCAGGTGCCCCAACCTTTGGGACCTACAACAGAGAGATGAAGTCCCAAAATGTCTGGTTTTGAAAACCACCAGGGCTTACATCTAGGAGACCCAAAAGGCTGTGGGGAACGGAAAGTGAGTTCTTGAAGGGCTTGTACACAGATCCACTCAACCAAGGATCCAGCACAAAAGTAGCCATTTGGAAAGTGCTTAAACCATTTGTGAAGGAGATTTATTAGCTAATCTTAAAGCATCTCTCAAGGACACAGAGGTCTGTTGGGATTTTCTCCAAGGACAGAGGCACTATTAGATGTCATTTTCACACTCTCATTCCACCTAGCTAGTGCCAAGGGTGGCAGGCACTATTTTTGCATTCCCTCTACCTTGTTAGCATTGTTGGGCTTGCCCTGCCCTGATGCTCTTCCGTGGTCCCACTATAGCCAGCATGCTTTTCACAGTCCCAGGTTCCACTGAGGTCCTACTGAAGTTGGAGTGTTTGCCCCATCCACATGCACTCCCATGGCCTCACTGCAGTCAATGGGTTTGCCCTGCCCACACATTATCACATGGGACTCCCCTTGCGGTCAGTGGGCTTGACCCATCATACGTTTCCCCATGGTCCTCCTGAAGCCAGTGGGCTAGAGCTGGCCCTAGAATCCCATGCAGCCCCACTAAATCCAGCAGTTATGTGCAATCCACACAGGGTATGTCCCTTGAGTTCCTGGCTCTGGTGGCCTTGGGAGCCTGTATTTCTGGGTCTCAAAGGACTGAAACAGAGAGACAGTACTTAGGCTACAAGGCCCAGGACACAACATAACAGACTGACACATACCCCATTCTTCTTATGAAAAGGACCTATTTACTTGTCCTGGAGCTTCAGTCTGAGGGGCAAATTTCAGGTTTACCAGAAATCTAGAGACCACAAAGGTGTTTTCAGGGAATGAAGGCCAACTTTGCACTCTACTTTGGCCTCACTACAGCCCACCAGTACCTCCCAAGAAAGAAGCTTATACACTTGTCTGGAGCCCCAATTTTTGCAACTGTTGCCAAGAGGACACCTCCAAACTGCCTGGTCTGGAGACCAGAAAGGGTTACAACATTAGTCCCACAAGATGTATATATCTGTATACTTTAAAAGCTGCTGCCTGAGGGTCTGGCTTCCAATCAGCCTGAAATTAAGTGCTGACCGTGATCTCTCCCTTTGAAACACTGACAGGGCTTGGCACAACATCGGCAGCTGGGACTTATCAAGAATAAATCAGGCTGCTTAGATAATCACAAAGGTTTGAGAGACAACAAAGAGCTAGGGAAAGATTGAACAATAAGTTTCATCACCTATATATGGCCACTCTTTCAAGACTGGGAAGGTTAGCTGTTTCACCTAATATATAGAAACAGAGACAAGCTAAATGAGGAAACAGAAGAACCTGTTCCAAAGGAAAGAACAAGATATAACCTCAGGAGTGAGCGTTAATGAAATGGCGATAAGTAATTTACCTGACAAAGAGTTCAAAATAATGGTCATAAAGATGCTTTTTGAACTCAGAAGAAGAATGGATGAACACAGTGAGAACTTCGACAAAGAAATAAAAAAATACAAGAAAGTATCAAGCAGAAGTCACAGAGCTGAAGAATACAATAACTGAATTGAAAACTGTCTAGAGGGGTTCAACATTAGACTAGGTGAATCAGAAAAACAGATCAGTGTCATAGAAGACAGGAAAATAGAATTCGCTCAAGGAGAGCCACAAATGAATAAATTAATTTTAAAAATTAAAAAAAAATAAGAAAATTAATTTTAAAAAATAGAGATAGCTTAAGGGACATATGCAACAAGATTAAGCATACTAACATTTGCATTATAGGAGTCGCAGAAAAAGAAGAGAAAGAGAAAGTGCAGAAAATTTATTTGAAGATGTGATGGCTTAAAACTTCCCTAACTTAGGGAAGGAAACCAATGTCTAGGTTCAGGAATCACAGAGAGTTCCAAACAAGATAAACCCAAAGAGATCCACACCAAAACACATTACAAGTAAAATGTCAAAAGTTAAAGATAAAGAGACGATCTTAAAAGCAGCAAGAAAAAAATCAGCTAGTTCCATACAGGTGGCCCCCATAAGGGTATCAGCAAATTTTTCAGCAGAAACTTTTCAGACCAGAGGAACATATTCAAAGTGCTGAAAGTAAACAAAACAAAAAACAAACAAACAAAAAAACCTTCCAGCCAAGAATACTCTACCCAGCAAGGTTACTATTCAGAATTGAAGGAGAGATAAATAATTTTCCAGATAAGCAAAAGCTAAAGAAGTTCATCACCACTAAACCAGCCTTATATGAAATATTAAAGGAACTTCTTTAAGCTAAAAAGAAAAGGCAATAACTAGTAGTAAAAAAAAAATAGAAAGTAAAAACCTCACTTGTAAAGACAAATATATAGTAATGGTAGTATAACTATTTACAAAGCTAGTATAAAAGTTAAAAGACAAAAGTAGTAAAATTAACTATAACCACAATAATTAGTTACGAGATACACAAATAAAAAGATGCAAAATATGACATCAAGAAAACCATAAAATGTGCATGGGGGGAGTAAAAATGTAGAGTTTTTAAAATGCATTCAAACCTAACTTGCTAGCATCTTAAAAAAAGACTGGTATATCTATATGCTGTTATATGTGAATCTCATTATAACCACAAAGCAAAAACATATAGTATATACACAAACAAAATGAGGAAGGAATCATAACACTAAAGAAAGTCATCAAACCACAAGGAAAGAAAGCCAGTGAAAAACAGAGGATCTACATGAAGAGCAAAAAAAAAAACAAGTAACAAGATGGTAATACGTACATAACTATCAATAATTACTTTAATGTAAATGGACTAAATTCTCCATTCAAAAGACATAGCATGGCTAATGGATAAAAAATAAAGACTCATCTATATATTGCCTGCAAAAGACTAACTTCAGTTCTAAAGACACACACAGACTGAAAATGAAGGGATGGAAAAAGTGTTTTCATGCAAATGGAAACCAAATGAAAGCAGAAACAATTATATTATATCAGGCAAAATACACTTTAAAACAAAGACTGTAATAAAATACAAAGAAATATATAATGATCAATCATTATTATTGGATAATTTTTGGGTCAATCCAACAGGAAGATACAACACTTGTAAATATACATGCACTCTACATAGGAGCACCTAAATATATAAAGCAAATATTAACAGACAAGAAGGGTGAAATTGACAGCAATAAAATAATACTAGGGGACTTTAATACCCTACTTACAGAAGTGAACATATCATTCAGATAAATAAAGAAACATCAGCCATAAACAACATATTAGACCAGATAAACTTACTGGGTAGATAAAGAATATTCCATCCCAAAGCAGAAGAAGGCACACTTTTTCAAGTGCACATGGAACGTTCCAGAATAGACCATATATTAGACCACTAAGCAAGCCACAATAAATTTAAGAAGATTGAAGTCATATCAAGCAACTTTTATTTTTACCACAATGGCATAAAACTAGACATCAATTACAAGAGGAAAACTGAAAAAATCACAAATGCATGGAGAGTAAACAGCATGCTACTGAACAACCAATAGGTCAAAAAAGGAATCAAAGGGAAAATTAAAAAATATATATCTCAAGGAAAATGAAAATTGAAATGCGATATTCCAAAATGGGATGCTGTGAAAGCAGTTCTATGAGGGAAGTTCATAGTGATACAAGACAACCTCAAGAAACAAGAAAAATCTCAAATGAACAATCTAACTTTACACTTGAGGGAACTGAAAAAAAGAATAAAAAACAAAGCCTAAAGTTAGAACAAAGGAAATAATAAAGAACAGAAATAATAAAGATTAGTGTGGAAATGAGAGAAATAGACAATTTTAAAAAACAGTGGAAAAGGTAAATGAAACTAAGAGCTGGTTCTTTAAAAAGATAAACAAAATGGGCAAACCTTTAGCTACATTCATCAAGAAAAAAAGAGAAGGCTCAAATAAAAAATGTTAGAAATGAAAAAAAAGTTACAACTGTTAGCACAGAAATACAAAGGATTATGAGAAACTACTATAAACAATTATAAGCCAACAAATCGGACAACTTAGAAGAAATGTATAAAACACTAGAAATATACAATCTTCCAAGACTGAATCATAAAGAAATACAAAATCTGAATAGACTAATTACTAATAAGGAGATGAAACCAGTAATCAAAAAAAAAAAAAAAAAAAAAAAAAAAACCTCCCAACAGACAAAAGTCCAGGGTTAGATGGCTTCACTGGTGAATTATACCAAACTTTCAAAGAAGATTTAATATCTACACTTTTCAAATTCTTCCAAAAAATTGAAGAAGACAGAGCACTTCTGAACTCATTTTGTGAGGCCAGCATTACCCTGATACCAAAACCAGGTAAGGACACCACACACACACAAAATTACAGGTCAATATGCTTGATGAATGTAGATGCAAACATCCTCAACAAAATATTAGCAAACCAAATGCAACAATATATTGAAAGGATCATACAACATAATCAAGTGGGATTTATTCCAGGAATGCAAGCTTGGTTCAATATCTGTAAATCAATCAACACTATACACCACATTAGCAACATAAAAATCATGTGATCATCTCAACAGATGCAGAGTAAAAATTTGACAAAATTCAACATTGATTTATTATAAAATATCTCAACAAGGTGGTCACAGGAAGAAAGTACTTCAGCATAATAAAGGACATATGTGACAAATCCATAGCCAACATCATACTCAACAGTGAAGAGCTGAAAACTTTCTCTCTAAGATCAGGAACAAGACAAGGATGTCCATTCTCACCACTTTCATTCAACATAGTACAGGAAGTCCTACCCAGAGCAATTAGGCAAGAAAAATAAATAAAGTGTATCCAAATTGGAAAGAAAGAAGTAAAATTTCATTTTCAGATGACATAATACTATATAGAGAAAGCCCTAAATATTCTACCATAAAATTGCTATATATAATACATAAATTCAGTAAAGTTACAGGATACAAAATTAATATACAGAAATCTGTTGCATTTCTACACAATGGTAACAAAATATCAGAAAGATAAATTAAGAAAACAATGTCATTTACAATTGCATCAAAGATAATAAAATACCTAGAAATAAATTTAACCAAGAAGGTGAAAACTATAAGATGTTGATGAAAGAAACTGAAGAAGACAGAGAAATGGAAAGACATTCCATGCTTATGGGTTGGAAGGATTAATATCATTAAAATTTCCATACTATTCAAAGCAATCTATAGATTTAATGCAATCTTTATCAAAATTCTAATTGCATTTTTCACAAAACTAGAACAAATAATTCTAAAACTTGTATGAAACCACAAAAAAGAAAAAAAACACAATTATTCAAACCAAGCTTGAAAAAGAACAAAGCTGGAAGTATTGTTCTGATTTTAAACCATACTGAAAATCTATGGTGATAAAAACAATATAGAACTGGTATAAAAACAGACACATAGATCAATGGAACAGAATAGAGATCCAAGAAATTAACCCACACATATATAGTAAATTAATTTACTATGAAGGAACTAAAACTATACAATGGGGAAAGAATGATCTCTTCAATAAATGGTACTGGGAAAACTGGACCGATACAAGCAAAGGATTGAAGTTAGGCCATTATCTTATACCATACACAAAAATTAACTCAAAATGTGTTAAAGACAAGTCCTGAAATCATAAAAGTCCTAGAAGAAAAGTTAGAAGATATCCTTGACATCAGTCTTAACATGAAATATTTGGATCTGACCCCAAAAGCAAAGACAACAAAAGAAAAAGAAAAAAAAAAAAACAACAGTGAGATTAAATCAAACTAAAAGGTTTCTTCACAGAAAGGTAATTCATCAGCAAAATAAAAGTGGAACCTACTAAATGGGACAAAATATTGCAAATCATATATCTGATAAGAGATTAATATCAATATATATATAAAGAACTCAACAGCAAAAAAAAAACTTGATTGAAAAATGAGCAGAGGATCTAAATAGACACTTTTTCAAAGACATACAGATGGGCAGCAGGCACATGAAAAGATGTCCAACATCACTAATTACTAAGGAAATGCAAATCAAAACCACAATGAGATATCACCACACAACTGTTAGAATGGCTATTATCGAAAAGACAAGAACTAGTAAGTGCTGGAAAGGATGTGGAGAAAAGGGAACTCTTGTACACAGTTGGTGGGAATGTAAATTCATGCAGCCACTATGGAAAATAGTATGGATTCTCCTCAAGAAATTAAAAGTAAAACTACCATATGAACTAGCTATTCCACTTCTGGCTATTTATCTGAAGGATATGAAAACACTAATTTTAAAAGATATATGCAACCCCATGTTTATTACAGCATTATTTACAATAGCCAAAATATATAAACAACCTAAATATCTATTGATGGATGAATGGATAAAGAAGATATGGTATATATATATTCAATGGAATACTACTCAGCCATAAAAGGAAGATTATCTTGTCATTTGTGACAGCATGGATGGAATTCAGGCACATTATTTTAAGTGAAATAAGTCAGACAGAGAATGACAAATACCATGTGATTTCACTTATATGCCAAATATTAAAAACAAAACAAATGAATAAACAAAAGAAAACTCATAGAGAGAACAGATTGGCGGTTATCAGAGGGGAAGGGGGTTGGGGTGAGGAAATAGATTAAGAGGGTCATTTAAGTAGTGATGAATGGTAACTAGACTTATTGTGGTGATCCCTTTGTAGTGTCTACAAAGATCAGATTGTTATGTTGTACACCAAAACTAATATAAAGTTATATACCAATTTTACCTCAATTTTTAAAAACAGCATTCTCTTGGTTATATGGTACAAGGACTGTTGGAGAGTGGTAGTAGGGAGCTTGATTACCAGGATCCTGCAGTTGGTTGGGAGAGAGAGAAGGTGGCTTACTCTGGAGCTGGAGTTTCAGAGATACGAATAAGTGATCAAATTCAAAATATGTTTTAGAGCTACTACTTGCTACCTAATTGAATGTAAAATATAAGAAAAGTAGAAAAAAAGTACAGCTACTTTTTTCAGCTGAATTGATTGAAGACAGGTAGACTTTATTTATGAAGATGGAGAAGACTGAAAGATGGATTAGTTGGGAAGAGGAGTCTCTTTTGCTCACGTTAAGTTTGAGTTGCCCACTAATCAATGAAGTATAGATACCAAGTAGACAGTCTAGTATCCAGAAGAAAGTCTAAAGCCCATGGAGAAGCATGGGTTTCCTTTATGAGAATTTCCATGATGGCTTCACCCCAAAATCTGATTTTTAAGTGATCCTCTTTGGGGACTTTTAGAACTTTAAGCAGAGCTCTTATCCAACTCTACCATGTTTCTCTTTATCTGCCTTTCTCACCTGTCTATAAACTTGTTGAGTTCAGAGACTACATTTTATTTATCTTTGCATTCCCATCACAAGATCCAGCTTAGGAGAAGGGTGTCACATATACATTTTGGTGGTAAAAGTATTTTGTTTAAAACTAAATGAGCATCCCTGCTAAGTAGGAAAAGCATAGAATCATCATCCTCATCATCTATATTTTACAAATTTGATTGTGAAATGTTAGGGAATCACAGCCCATCTTCTAACTTTAAATATTTGATTCTCACCACTATATCTTGCAGAATCAAGTCCATAATAAATACAAAATTGACTAAATTGACTTGTTTCCATGGTGTCTAAAAAGAAATATATCAATTATTTAATAGATTTTCAGATATAGCAATGAAATGCTCATCCTTTTTTGCCAAAACCAGCTGGTTACAGATATTATTAAGTAAGTTTTATTAATATTGTATTTAGTTAGATTGGACTATTGAAGAAAAATATGTCAGTACTGGAGAATATTACCAATGATAGTCCATATGTATTTCCATTTCAATTACCATTTTTATTTTCTTAATGTTTTAGAATAAAAGGGCCAATCTCTTGGACTAAGTCTCTGTGCATCATTTAAAAATGAAACTGAACTTTGGGCCACAACATTTGAAATACATTTCCCCATAACTTTTCTGAAATAGAATATAAAAATTTCTGTTGAAAATCTTATGAGAGGGACTTCCCTGGTGGTCCAGTGGTAAAGATCCGCCTTCCAATGCATGGGGCGGGGGTTCAATCACTGATCAGGGAACTAACATCCCACATGCTGCTGGGCAACTAAGCCCACATGCCACAACTACTGAGCTCACGTACCTCAACGAGAGAGCCCGTGTGCCACAAACTACAGAGCCCATGTGCTCTGTACCCCACAGATCACAACTTCGGAGCCCACACACCCTGGAGCCCACATGCCACAACTAGAGAGAGAAAATCCACACACCACAACTAGAGAGGAGCCCACGCTTCACAATGAAGAGTCCGCCCTGCAACGAATGATCCCGCATGCCTCAACGAAGATCCCACGTACCACAACTAAGACCTGACTCAGCCAAAAAGTAAATAAAAAATGAAAATTTTAAAAATTAAAAAAGAAATAAAGAAAAAGAAAATCTTATATTATTTAATTCAGCAAACTTTATACAACATGGAGTCATGTGTTCAGATAACAAAGATTTTCAACATATAAATTGTTTATTTTGCTTTACTTTTTCAAATCATATGTTCTCTTAAAGATTTACTAATTATGAATGGATTATGATTATGACCACTAAATTATGTTATTTGCTTGGGATTTTCAAAGTTGTAACTTTACAGTCAACATCAGTCTGTAGCCTGTTACATCATTTGCAGTGATTAATTAACCTTGTAGAAAAGTTGACACCACTGGGAATATTTTTTTTGTTATTTTTTACAATGCTTTCTTTTGTATTTAACTACTTATGTTTATATCTCCTGAGGCCATATAATTTAATATTCAGTGATTTCAGATAGATTTAATTGGTGTAAAACCTTATATATTATTGCTAATGTAAGAAGAAGCCTCAGGGAAAGCTAAAATAGTTTAGAAATTATCATGCCATGGTGTTTAACAATACCTACTATAATAGTCTGAATTTTTTCAGATTAGTTTTCCTTAAAATAAACTAAGTGAACTCCTTGAAAGAAAAGTGCTCTTGTACCCCGTACCTAGAACAATGCCTGCCACATAACACATGTACAATACATTCATTTTTGAATGAATGACTGGCTTATTTAGTTAAAAGCTATCTTTACATTTGGGGTGATCTTCTTTCTCTTGAAAGTAGCATCAGTTGATCATGGTAATGAGATAATAAAAAAAATTATAGCACTTTAAAATTAACAATGTAATTTTTTCAATTCTCAAAGTGCTTTCATTCGAGATTCAGCAACCTCATGTAGCAAAGAGTATTCATGTCTTAATTGTAAGGTGATGCAAACCAAGACTCCAACAGAATGAGGACTCCGCAGGTGTCAGAGTTCAAATCCATGTTCTTTTGATTGCACCATAATTAGGGGCTAGAGGACATCATGACATTAGCTTCCAGAAGGAGTTTATCATCTCCTACATGGTATTAATAAAAGTCCTTTGTGTCTGGGTGGTGTCTTGTGTAGGGGAGTGTATTCACTACCTGAAAAAGGTAAAAGCTCTCACAGAGTGTTGAAGAATTAACAAAGCTGGGGAGTGTGGGTAGGGAGGAAGGGATTTCCAGGCACAGTTCCAGGAACTATAACCCGTACTCCCTCTTTTCTGTTCTTCATCCCCGACCCTGCTTTTTTCTCTTAGTAGCTCTTATCACTTACTCAATATCACAGTATATACTCATGTGCTTCTTGACCACCTCACCCACTAGAATGCGAAAAGTCACGGAGTCCATTTGACTTGTTCACCACTGCCTCCCCAAGTCTTAGATTCTGACACATTCTAGACACTTAATTCATATCTATCTGTGGGGTGAATGAATGCCGAAGGAACCACCTGTGCAGATGCAGGATACATGACTCAGCAATAGTCCACTTAGAAAACTGCAAGTTATTCTATCTCCTTAACGGATTGAACTGTATGAGACTGGACTGCTTTTGATGGATTTTCATGGAGAATTTGTACAGTGCATCTGATAGAATGTGGAAGGGAAATCAGGAAGGCAAGAGCACTTAAGGTTGAAAACAAAGGAATTGACCAAGTTTGGGATGGACTTACTTAGCATGTTAAGGTATTTGGATAGGTCTGATGAAAAATTAGTAGTCACTGATGGGTTTTAAGTAGGAGATTGACATGATCAGATAAATCTCTCTGATAATCTGTAGCAAGTGGATTCAAAGGGAGAAGAATGAAAGCCGGAGCACAACATAGAAGTCATTGTGTCATCAGGCAAGAAATGGTAAGAGCCAGAACCCGCTAGTTGGTAGAGGCCCTGACTCAGCTCCACTCAGGCATGGTTTTCTCTGCAGCCTCTTTCTGAATTCCTTCTGCATGACTGGATCTATCTGGTCTCCTGGGTAGATACCAGTGTTTCTTTTTTAACTTTCTTCCCAAGCATGGAAGGACTCAAAATTGATTCCTTTTCTCATAGCTGAGACAGGTTGGATTTACATGAAAATTGAAGAGACATGAAATGGAAAGGAATAGACAAAACCACCTGAGTGCTGATTTCTGATCTGACTGAAGCCACTTCACCTATTCAAGCTCTTCAAGCCACTTCACTTCCACAAGCTCTCTGAGATCCCACCGCCCTACCCTCTTGTATTCTTAGGCCACTCCCCATCTTCTTTCTTTATTAATCTTCTTTGCCTAAATTTAATTTAATCAAACTTTTTTCCATACAAAATTGATATAAACAAGTGTCTTTTTGTTTTGAACTTGATGTTACTTGATGTTACTTCAATAGGAAAATGATCACCGATATCTAATTATTATGAGAAACAATGGGTAAAAAAACCCACTTCTGTTACTAGTAACATAATTTTCTGCAACATCTATCATCTGGATAGATGACCATATAATTTTTACTACAAATTAAGGCATTTTTTAAGAGGAGAAATATGCACTATTTATTTATTTATTTTTATATATTTTATTTTATTTATTTTTGGTTGTGTTGTGTCTTCGTTGCTGCATGCAGGCTTTCTCTAGTTGTGGCGAGTAGGGGCTACTCTTCGTTGTGGTTCATGGGCTTCTCATTTCAGTGGTTTCTCTTGTTGTGGACCATGGACTGTAGGTGCATGGGCTTCAGTAGTTGTGGCGCACGGGCTTTGTTGCTCCGTGACATGTGGGATCTTCCTGGACCAGGGATCGAACCCATGTTCCCTGCACTGGCAGGCAGATTCTTAGCCACTGTGCCACCAGAGAAGTCCAAGATGCACTATTTATAGTTAGCTGGGCTGACAGTCATAGTCCAGGATGTCCAGACAAACCAGACATAGGTCACCCGAGATATAACTAAAAACTCAAAATACAGGGAGTCATTGTATTTCTTTCCCTTAGGAGTGTATTTTGCAACTAGTTTTTTCAGGCTACATCAGCAGGACAGTGTAATGTGCAAAGTCTAAGTGTTCTTTAGTAAGATTAGTTATGCTTATTTTAAACTTTTTCATGCTAAAATTATTAGTGTTTTTTTTTCTTACAGCTTACAAATTTCTACTTTGGGTCTTCTGAAAGTTGTAAGAATCCTATGAGGTAGACAGGGGCAAGGGTCAATATGTGCATTTAGTAGATAAGGAAATTGGAGCTCAGAGATATTAGATCAAAAAAGCAATGATGTAAAGTAGAAGGACCATTAATCCTAGTGTCACAAAACACATCTTTGAGCACTGGTCCATTGTCGTTTTGTTTATAGCAGTGCTACCCAAAGTGTGAGCCACAAATGCTTTAACTCACATGCAATGGAAGTAGACTTATGGAAATTTTTAAAATAATTCAGTGGAATTATTTTTTGTCTATTGAAGCTAATTTAAAAAATCAAGCATGCATTTTATAAACCTTTCTTATTTTTTAATTTTGTTTTTCTAGTAATTCATCTTTTTTTTAGTTTACAAACATTGGTCCATGACAAATTAAAAACTTTAAATATAAATCCTTTACTACAGCTCATTTGAGAAATACTGGGCTCCAGATGATTAGGCAATTAATTAAGTATTTAAAAACTGAAAACATCTCACTCTGTGCATCCATTCTTTTCCTGAGTTCTTGGATCATCTTTACGATCATTACTCTGAACTCTATCTCCAACAGCCAAGACATGGAAACAACCTAAATATCCATCAACAGATGGATAAAGAAGATGTGGTATATATATACAATGGAATATCACTCAGCCATAAAAAAGAAGGAAATAATGCCATTTGCAGCAACATGGATGGACTTAGAGATTATCATCCTAAGTGAAGTAAGCCAGACAGAGAAAGACAAATATTATATGATATTGTTTCTATGTGGAATCTAAAAAAAAAATGATACAAATGAACTTATATACAAAACAGAAATAGACCCACAGACATAGAAAACAAACTTATAGTTACCAAAGGGGAAAGGGAGTGGGTGGGAGGGATAAATTATGAGTTTGGTGTTAACATAACACACTACTATATATAAAATAGATAACCAAGAAGGACCTACTATATAACACAGGGAACTATACTCAACATTTTGTAATAACCTATAAGGGAAAAGAATCTGAAAAAAAATAGATATGTGTGTATGTATAACTGAATCCCTTTGTTGTCCACCTGAAACTAATACAACATTGTAAAGCAACTATACTTCAGTTAAAAAAACTGAAAACAATAGGGTATTCCTCCTCACAGTGCTGCTGAAATGATTAAAAAATAATAACTAACATTTGTATATATCCTAAAAGTAGTGATTTTAAAATATGCTCACTAGTAACCCCATGAATTGACAGAAGATAGGACTTCTCAAGTGATTTCAGCACCACAGTCAAGCCTTAATTCCTCACTCCTGCTTCAAGCCAAGCAGATTTGCTTTCACCTTTTTAAAGTGTTGGTTTGTGCTTTAATATTGCTATTAAGGAAAGGTATCCATTAAAAAAAAATCCAACTTTTCTCTAGAGTGTACAAAGTGGTTTTGAATCCATTATCTCACTTAACACTCACAACAACCATGTGATGTTAGGATTACTATTTTATAGATGAGAGAAAAAGCTAGAATGGTGGTCAGGATCTCAGCTGGTAAGTGGTGGATCCTGAAATCAGCCCAGACATTGGGTTCCCTGTACCGGTCTCTTCCTGGCAGCCTGGCAAGTATAAAAATGGCCTACAGTTGCTGGTATATTTTCTATTTATTTCCACTTCTACTTTCCTTGCTAAGTCTTCGTTCATGAAAAGAATCCTCAAAAAATAAGTTCATAGATCACCAAAACTACATACTGTGCTCAGGAAAATCAAATTTATATTTCCTAAGCAATAAGCACAGAAATATCTCCCTATTGAGTTTTAACTGTGTGTGTTTGTGTGTGTGTGTGTGTGTGTGTGTGTGTGTGTGTATGTGTATGTGTGTGATGGGGTAAATTGTGTCCTCTAAAAATTTATATGGTCATATCTTAATACCCAGGGCCCCAGAATGTAACCATATTTGAAGAGAGGGTCTTCAATGATATAATTAAATTAAAATGAGGTCATTAATGTAGGCCCTAATCCAATATGACTGAGAATCCTTACAAGAAGAGGAAATTGGGACACACACCAAAAGAGGGAAAATTATGTAAAAACACAGAGAGAAGACAACAATGTAAAGCCAAGGAGAAGGGCCTAGAACAGATTCCTCCCTCAGATCCTGCAGAAGGAACCAACACTGCCAACACCTTGTTCTTGGACTTTTAGCCTCCAGAACTATGAGAATATAAATTTTTGTTGCTAAACCCCCTAGTCTGTGATACCTTGTTATGGCAGTCCTATCAAACTATTATAAGTGAGTGTATGATATTTGTAATAGCAGTGTATGGAATCACTTAAGTTAGTTTTAATGTGTCAGGTAACAAAAACATATCATATTATCTTCTGTCCCATATTTTCGGGAAATACTCTGTTCACATTCCAAAGCAAGTGAGCTGCAATTTTGAGCCGCTTCTTCTTCTGTTCAAATTCTGCCTTTTCAGAGGAGTGCTGAAGCCCATAAACAAGTATTTTGTTAACAGAGACTGAACTTTTTTGGGGGCTATCCTGCCAAATGTCTCTAGAGGCAGTGTGCCTGCCACCTGTGAGGCCATTACAAAGGCATTTTCTTCCCTGGATCTTCATATTTTATCTATAAAGTGGAGGATGCTCTCTAAGACAATGTGTTATGGTTATGAGAACACTGAGCTTGGAGGAGAAATTTTTGAATCCAAGTCCTGACTCTGTCACTGTCTAGCTATGTGATATCAGGCCAGTACCTTAGCTTCCCTGAGCTTTTATTTACTACTGAAATCACAGTGGGGCTATGAGGACATGGTAAGATAATATGTGTGAAAATACCACGCACATTTAAGAATCCAAATAAAAGTTGGTTTTATTTTCATTTTAGCTCAGAAATTATAGTCCTCTAATCACTTTGATTAGATCAGATAGTATCTCAAAACATACTTTGAACTAACTTCTAAAGGACAAGAAAGATTTCACATACATAGAGAAATCACTTCAGTCACCCTGCATGTTTATTTCTTACCACAATATTTTAAAAGGCAAGAATGATATCTTCTGGACATCACCATGACCTGCCAGAACATGATGTCAGTTGGTGTTAAAATTGTTTGTCATCTCCTCTAATATCCCTTTGGTGGCTGGGATGTCTTGGATATGTCAGAAGTGATTTTACTAGTAACAAGCATCTCCTAATTCTTGGCCAATAACAATTCACTCGTAAGAAGGAGTTTAAAATGCTTCTTTGGTTGATTATAATATAAACTCAAAAACTCTCCCCAAATTTTCTGCTACTAGAGGAAAAGGCAGATGCTTTTAACTTCAGATGAGCCCGATTGAAGGCATTACAGATTCTCCAAGAAATGGTTAGATCCAAATGGATTCTTAATACTCACAGCCAAGCCATTTGGACTGTCTGATAGACGCTAAAGAGTGTGCCTGCAGAGACCAGAGTTCTCCAGAATAGACTGGTTCCTGGAGCAGAGATGAAGGTAGATTTGGCAACTCAGAAAAAGTAAAAAGTTATGGAATAATCCACCTATTTACTCAACAGATAATTTAAAGCATCTGTTAGATGCCCATCACTGTGCTCCTAAGGAGGAGGGGGAGTTGCTTAGCTCTTCTGCCCTTCGTCAAATTCAACAAACATGTTGATGACCCAGTGTGTAATCTTCTAGAAATAAAGATGAATATAACAAGTGTTCTTTCTTTCAGGAATGGAAAAGTCACTTATTACAAACATAAGGGTCAATAGCAAAATAAATGTCAAGTTACTACTTTATTAATAGTGAAGTCAGCAACTGATAACTCATGACAGAGCCCATTTGGAGCCTACAGCTGAAGTGCAGCTCTCAGCCCCCATGAGATCTAAACCTTGGGAAGTTACCACCTTTGGCCTACAGCAAGGGCAGAAACATTTGTGGAAGTGCCAGAGTCCATTTACTCAGTTTCAGAAAAGCAGAGAGAGAGAGAGTGAAATTGAGACAGACAGAGAAACATAGTAAAAGAGAATGGCAGAGAAATTTGAGAGGTAATTGAGGAAGCCTAAAAGAGTATTTGCTAATTTGACCAATCAGATTAAGGACTTCTCCTCCTTTATCTGAGAACTGAAGGAGAGAAACAGTGATAGAAAGGAAAATTGAGGCCATTCCTTTCCTTAGGTGTTAGAGGAAAGAGAATAGGAGACAGAAAAATGAATTAGAAAGCTATTCTTATTGGTCAGGCATGAGGGCCTCCAAGAAATGCTAATACTGTTAATGATGAGGGTATATCTGGGAGAGATAGCATGAGAAAAAAAACATAAATATGGAGCTTCTGAACAACAACAGCAAAGCTTCAAAAAGATATCACATTTTTACAGCCTAATCAACTGAAGCAATGACTATTAATATATTCAACATTTTTAAGTATCTACTATGCAAATTCAGTACACCAAGACATTGATTTATAGATACAGATACAATCCCTAAGTGCAAAAAATGTACACTTTCAGGCCAGGCTACATCCATAAAGACACAACTGAAATACAACATTGTAATTGCCATAAGGGATGCACATGCCAGGAACAAGGCAAATGAAGAAGGAACATCTTGCTGTACCCCAGGATGTGAAGGAAAGCTTCACAAAGAGACAATGTGTGAGCTGAGACTTTGAAGCAGGAGAAAGTGTTGACTGAGCAAGCTGATTAAACAAAGCAAGAGACACTGACTTGGCCAAAGGAAAGGAAGCATGACAGAACATACCATGTCCTGAGAACCATTTATTTATATCTACTGATCTCCTACCACAGTTGGGGACACAAGAGTGCATAATAGAGAAAAGTCACCACTGTTAGGAAGATTTCATTGTGGTTATGGAGGAGGGAGAGCACAGACAAAAAGCACATAAGTAAATGACCAAGATATTTTTATTTCCTTAGACAATAAAATGGGCTAGTGAGATAGTTCCAGGAGAACTATTGCATTTGAGGAAGGGGTCAGGAAAGTGTCTTTTTTTTTTTAACTTATTTTTTTTTTACAGTAGGTCCTTGTTGGTAATCTGTTTTAAATATAGCAGTGTGTACATGTTAATCCCAAACTCCCAATCTATCCCTCCCAACTACCCTTCCCTCCTGCTAACCATAAATTCTTTATCTAAGTCTGTGAGTCTGTTTCTGTTTTGTAAATTAGTTCACTTGTATAGCAATCCCATTCCTGGGCAAATATCCAGAGAAAAACATGGTTTGAAAGGATACATGGGGCTTCCCTGGTGGCGCAGTGGTTGAGAGTCCACCTGCCAATGCAGGGGACATGGGTTCGTGCCCCGGTCCAGGAAGATCCTACATGCCGCAGAGTGGCTGGGCCCTTGAGCCATGGCCACTGAGCCTGCGTGTCCGGAGCCTGTGCTCCACAATGGGAGAGGCCACAACAGTGAGAGGCCTGCGTACCACAAAAAAAAAAAAAGGAAAAAAAAAGAAAGGATACATGCACCCCAATATTCATTGCAGTGTTGTTTACAATAGGAAAGTGTCTTTTGGTCATGACAGTTAAGAAAGACTCAGGCATGTGTAGGTGAAGGAAAGAACACTCCAGATGATGGGAGTAAAAAGAGCAAATGACCAGAGATGAAATCAACTTGGAAGATTCAAGAAATAGGTGGAAGCCCCACAGGACTGAAGCTTGTGAGTAGAAGGAAGCATGGAAGGAGAGATGATGAAAGAAACAAGAGTGGCCAGACAATGTAAGACCTACAGATGTTTGACATGGTGAGAGCCTAGAGAAGATGGGAAAGGCTGGAGCAGTAGTCAGCAGGGCAGAACATCAAGGGCCAAAATTGCCCCACTGTGGAATTAGGGCTTTCAGTTATTGTCCTAGTCCAAGTGGGCTGTTGTAACAATACAATAGACTGGGTGGTTTATAAGCAACAGATGTGTGGTTTCACAGTTCTGGAAGCTGAGAAGTCTAAGATCAAGGTGTCAGAGGATTCAGTGTTTGGTGAAGACTTGCTTTCTCACTGATGGCCGTCTTCTCACTGTGACTTCACACAGAGGAAGAGGTGAGGGATCTTTCTGGGGTCTCCTTTGTAAATATACTAATCTCATACATGAAGGCTCTGTTCTCATGACATAGGCCCCCACCTCCTAACACCATCACCTTGGATTTTAGAACTTCAGCATATGAATTTAAGGGGGACATAAACATTCAGTCCATTGTACTCACTTTAACTGGAAACTAGTGAAAAGGAACAAGACTGAGAAAAATTATAACTTCAGTTTTGTTAAGCAGTACTCTCACCCAGATACTATCTAGCCTTTCAATATCTTAACAATGGTCTATAAGGGATGTTCACAACAGACAAGATTTGGGATTAAGTATCAATAAATTGTATATGTGAGCCTGGAATCCAGGCTCAACAATCATGCAGAAAGAGGCAAATTCACAGTTTTGTTTTGTTTTGTTTTCTCCTTTCAAAAGCCCCTGGACACAGAATGTCCTCTGTGAACTAGCCAGGAGAAAGAAATCCGGCTTTACAGTGCATGTAATCTGGAAAGCAAGAAAAGAAACATTTAAGCTGTTATTCAAACAAGTTTCATTCCAATTACTACTTTCCTCTATGTCAACATCAATTATTCTCACTTTTGATGCAGCCAGTGCTTGCCAAGGTTATTGGGGGATCTGCCTCCATATTTTTCTCTTGATGTTTTCTTTTTGGGTTGCTTTTGGTTGTGGGTTGTTCTATAGTGTTGTTGTTGATTTTCCCACTCCAGCCAGCACCACAGAGTTGCTTTTACACATCCATAAAATAAAATGAATGTACACAGGAAAGAGAGCCTTGCTCCAAGTCAAGTACTGGACAACTTAGCTTAATATGCACTCAGTTTCACAAGTAGAGACCTGTTTATCCTTGTTGCTTAAAAATGCAATGACTGTTTGCTTTGTGACATCCCCCATTCCAGTACTGGGCCCCAGCCAGACAAGGAATGACAGTTCAGGTCATTTTTGCCTTGTGACCCTAGAAGAAATGCTAGTCCCCAGACAACTTTGATGGGCTAATTGCAGCAGCACACGGAGTTAATCATACCACAGTGGGGCGCCTGTCAGCACCTCCATGACGCTATCAGCTGGGCTGTTGAGTCTTCATGACATGGAGCAAAGGGAAGTGAAAAGAGAGGGCTTAAGTATTTCCTAATCTGTGGGCTATTAGGCTGAATTTGACCAATGTTCTTGCAGTCAGGTCGGATCCCTTTTTATTCTGTCGTCTTCAATTGCCTTGTGTTATTTTCTTACCCTATCTTCTAAAAGTCAGGCATGAATTTCAAAATGATGGTCAACATGAATGTTTTCAATGATTAAAATTTTTAAAAATTCATTCAGCTGCAGTTTCAAAACCGTTCTTAAATTGTATGTTCTTTTGTATCTATACTCTGATGAACCCCAAGAAACTGAATTTAAAATTCTGTGGAGTGGTAGTTGGGAAGATGTGGGAAGGTTTAGGAGAACTTCTACTTTGTTTTCAGGTAACAACCAAATTGAATTAAACTCTCCTCTGTTTATTTCTTGCTTTTTATCATATCAAGCCTTTGTTTATAGTGTTTTCACGCACTTCTCTTAGTCAGTTCTAGCTACTGTAACAAATTATCAAAGACTGAGTGTCTTAAGCAACAAACATTTATTTCTCACAGTCCTGTAGGTTGGGAAGTTTAAGATCAAGGTACTGGCAAATTCGCCATGTAATGAGATCCCAATTCCTGCCTTGCAGTTGGTCATCTTCAATTAGGTCCATACTCATGACCTAATTAACTCCCAAGGCCCCACTTCCAAATACCTTCACATTGAGAGTTAGGACTTTAGCATATGAATTTTGGAGGGACACAAATATTCAGTTGATAGCATTCCGTTCTTGGCCCCTCAAAACCTGTGTCCTTCTCATATTCAAAATACACTCATTTTATCCCTAAATCCCAAAAGTCTTAACTCATTCTAGCATCAACTCTAAAGTCTAAAGTCCAAAGTCTCATATAAATTCTAAATATGTAAATCAGGTATGGGTGAGACACAAGGTGTGATTTATCCTGAGGCAAAATTCCTCTCCATCTGTGGACCTGTGAAACTATACAGGTATTTTCAAAATACAATGATGAGACAGGCATAGGTTAGACATTCCCATTCCAAAAAGGGAGAAATTGGATAAAAGGGAAGTGTGATGGGTCCCAAGTAAGTCCAAAACCTAGCAAGGAAAACTCTACAAGATATTAAGTCTTAAGAATAGTCTTCTTTGGCTCAACACTCTTCCTTCCAGACCCACTGGGCTGGAGGTCATACACCTGCAGCTCTGCCAGGTGTAGGTCTCACCCTCATGGTTCCAGGTGTCCCTGTTCCAAAGCTTTCAGTAGAGGTGGTCTAGCCTGTTGAAACCAAGATGATATCCCCACTTTTGAAAATGAAGAGGTAGCCCTGCTGGTCTCTGAATTGCCTTCAGGGTCATCATTCTTCCTTGTCCTGAAGAATAGCTCTGTGGTCTTTCCTGTAAAATCCAGGAAATTCAGCAGCTTTCCTTCATTCCATCCTGCCTCCATCCCCTTCAGTTAAACTGTTCCTGCTGCGGTAGCTGATTAGATCTCTAGTTCATACCCACACTAGTCTCTTTATCAAATGGTCAGTCCACCATATCCTTAGTGCTCTCTTCCAAACATGCTTTCTTATTTTTTTGTAATATGAACAGGCTGACAATTTTCTAACTCTTGAAGTTCTGGTTCCTTTTTGCTGGACGATTTCATTTTTAATTAATTTTTCTCTTCTCAAATTTTGCTATTAGAAGTCATTAGAAACCAAGACACTCCTTCAATGTTTTGTTTAGAAAGCTCCTCAGTTAAATATCCAATTTCATCACTTGAAGGTTTTATCTTGCACTAAACACTAGAACACAAACACAATTCAGCCAAGATATTTGCTAATTTATAACAAGGATTACTTTTTCTCTGTTGCCCAATAACATGATTATCATTTGCATCTGAGAGTTCACCAGAATGACCTTTACCAGCCATATGTCTACCAACATTCTGTTTATGATGATTTATTCATTCTCTAAGAAGATGTACGCTTTCTCTCTCTTTTTTTTTTTTTTTTGAATCTTCATCAGAATCACCTTCATGAAAACATTGGCTTTCTCTAGCATGCATCTCAAAACTCTTCCAGCCTTTACCTATTACTCAGTTCCAAAGCCATTTCCACACTTTCAGATATTTGTTACAGAAGCAGCTCATTATCCATATCCAATTATTGCCTTAGCTCAGGCTACTATAAAAGATACCATAGACTTGGTAACTTAAACAATAGACATTTATTTCTCACAGTTCTGAAGATTAGAAAGTCCAAGATCAGGATGCTAGCAGATTCAATGTCTGATGAGATCTCTCTTCCTGATTTGCAGATGGTCACTTTCTTTCTATATTCTCACATGGCTGAGACAGAGATCATCTCTCTTGTGTCTCTTCTTATAAGGGCACTGACACATTCATGAGGGCTCCACACTTATGAACTAATTAACTCCTAACACCATCACATTGGAGATTAGGTCTTGAATATATGAATTTGGAGGGAACATATTCAGTCCCTAACAGAAGAATTTAAAAGGGTTGCCTGATGTCCACAGTTTAGTTAAGATTTTTTGTTCTCCACAGAGTTTTCTTCACACACACACAAACACTCACACTTATATATATGTTTATATATATATATATATATATATATACACACACACACACACACATATACATATATATTTTTATTTTTTGATTGATTTTAATTAAATGTCATCATTGACATTATAAGTTATGGTGGTTTTGACAAACTTGGAGATTTATGGAAAATTGAGTATTTATCCCACATCAACATCAAGATTTTACTGTATTAAATAAGCTATTTTCTGAAACTCTTCACTCTCCAGATTTGTTTGTACACCCATGAGTGGACTGTATTTGAAACAGACACTAGAAATGTCATTGCTGTACCCCACATTTAATATTTTTTTAATTCTTCCAAAAGAATATCTGAGACTCACAGTAAGTCAAGGAGGGAAGAAATGGATATCTTTTCTTATCTGTTTTATACACAAAGAAAGAAAATAACATAGAGACAGAATGACTTGGGGTCTTTAGAAGCAGGGAGGTTGACACTCTTGTTCACCTCTCATCCCTTCATCTAGAACTTAGTATATAATAACTGCTTAATCATTGCTTAATGAATTATTATATTTCAATCAACCAGTTAATTAATTGTAGAAAATATACTATCCCTTAGTGTCAGCACTGCTGCTACATTTTTGGTCTCCAAACTTACAAGCTTGTGCTAAGTGCACATAGGCATATAAGTACATAGGTACATGAAATAATGTGTTGCTTTAGGCACAAGCTAACACTGCATAAATATCATCATTTAAAGATTTTGAAAAAAAATTTAAAGGATCAGAATCATTATCGTTAGGAAAATGAGACTTTTCTTTGATGTTCTTAAAATTATAGTATGGCCTTAAGTTGTTTATAAGATACATATGGGAGAAAGAGAAAGGGGACCCATAATGTTTTGGTAATTGTGGCCCCAGAAGTTCTTATTCTGGCTCTCTCTCCATGTTCTTTCTTCACTAGCCCGTGCTTCCTTTTCCTTTGAATTGGAGTGTTTGGGCTCCTTTTGCTGTCAAGGCACCTAATCTAGACTCTTGTGATGCCTACTAAGAGCAGCTTTCATGTCTCGGAAAATTTCTGTGCAAGCACCACCAGTAGCTACCTCTAAGATACCAATTGAGAAACCCAGAAGCTAGATGTAGTCTGGTCCCAAGTAAGAGGCAGACTTCTACCCCAGAGGTGTTTATTTTTCTTTAATCAATTAGTGAAGCAACACAGACATACAGAAATGCCGAGGGCCCTCTCCCAAAGCACCAGTGGAGTGAGTTTAGAGAAGCCAGGAGGATCCCCTGGTGAGTCTTGGCAAAGCCCTGGGCTTTCTCAGCTCTGAGCTCAACACTCAACAGCTCACCAAAAGACCTTCCTAGTGAACTCTGTCCCGTTGATATTGGACATTACAGGAAATGATAATAATCAGTCTTCCCAGACCCTGTGGCCTGTAAAACATGGATAAGCATATGAGCTGCTGTCTAGCCAATATTGCAAGGATATAGACGACTTGCAATAAATGGACTCAGAATTAGATACACAGAATCAAAGGTAGAATGGAATGAGCCATCTCTATATTCCCTTTCACTGATGGTTTTCTATCCACTTTTGAATGACTCCTGTAATGGGATCTTACCACTTTATAAGGCTGCCACTTCATTTCTTCAATAATTTTAATTGCTTGACATATCTACTAAAATATAGCCCAAATATATTTTTCATTTATTTCTGATCTGAACTTTATGATTCTTTCCTTCTGCTAACTTTGGGGTTTTTGTGTTCTTCTTTTGCTAATTGCTTAAGTGTAAGGTTAGGTTGTTTGTTTTCTATTCTTCTGTTTCTTGAGGTAGAATTGTATTGCTATAAACTTCCTAAAGATGTTACCAGAAAGCTACTAGGACTAATCACTGAATTTGGTAAGGTAGCATGATACAAAATTAATACACATAAGTCTCTTGCATTCCTATACACTAATGATGAAAAATCTGAAAGAGAAATTAAGATAATACTCCCATTTACCATTGAAACAAAAATAATAAAATACCTAAAAATGAACCCATCTAAGGAGACAAAAGACTTGTATGCAGAAAACTATAAGACACTAATGAAAGAAATTAAAGATGATACAAACAGATGCAGAGATATACCATGTTCTTGGGTTGGAAGAATCAACATTGTGAAAATGACTATAAACCCAAATCAATCTACAGATTCAATGAAATCCTTATCAAACTACCAATGGCATTTTTCACAGAACTAGAACAAAATTTTTCACAATTTTTATGGAAACACAAAAGATCCCGAATAGCCAAAGCAATCTTGAGAAAGAAAAATGGAGCTGGAGAAATCAGGCTCCCTGACTTCAGACTATACTACAAAGCTATAGTAATCAAGACAGTATGGTACTGGCACAAAAACAGAAATAAAGATCAATGGAACAGGACAGAAAGCCCAGAGATAAACCGACACACATATGGTCACCTTACCTTTGATAAAGGAGGCAAAAATATACAATGGAGAAAAGACAGCCTTTGCAATAAGTGGTGCTGGGAAAACTGGAAAGCTACATGTAAAAGAATGAAATTAGAACACTCCCTAGCACCATACACAAAAATAAAC
Organism: Tursiops truncatus; assembly: GCF_011762595.2. Classification (NCBI taxonomy): domain Eukaryota; kingdom Metazoa; phylum Chordata; class Mammalia; order Artiodactyla; family Delphinidae; genus Tursiops; species Tursiops truncatus. The sequence goes on from NC_047038.1 coordinate 40,262,748, forward strand.
TCAAAATGGATTAAAGACCTAAATTTAAGTCCAGACCCTATGAAACTCTTAGAGGAAAACATAGACAGAGCACCCTTTGACATAAATCACAGCAACATCCTTTTTGACCCACCTCCTAGAGAAATGGAAATAAAAACAAAAATAAACAAATGGGACCTAATGAAACTTAAAAGCTTTTGCACAGCAAAGGAAACCATAACCAAGACAAAAAGACAACGCTCAGAATGGGAGAAAATATTTGCAAATGAAGCAACTGACAAAAGACTAATCTCCAAAATATACAAGCAGCTCATGAGGCTCAATATCAAAAAAGCAAATAATCCAATTCAAAAATTGGCAGAAGACCTAAATAGACATTTCTCCAAAGAAGATATACAGTTTGCCAACAAACACATGAAAGGATGCTCAACATCACTTATCATTAGAGAAATGTAAATCAAAACTACAATGAGATATTATCTCACACGTATCAGAATGGCCATCATCAAAAAATCTACAAACAATAAATGCTGGAGAGGGAGTGGAGAAAAGAGAACACTCTTGCACTGTTGGTGGGAATGTAAATTGATACAGCCACTATGGAGAACAGTATGGAAGTTCCTTAAAAAACTAAAAGTAGAACTACCATATGACCCAGCAATCCCACTACTGGGCATTTACCCTGAGAAAACCATAATTCAAAAAGAGTCATGTACACAATGTTCATTGCAGCTCTATTTACAATAGCCAGGACATGGAAGCAACATAAGTGTCTATTGACAGATGAATGGATAAAGAAGATGTGGCACATATATACAATAGAATATTACTCAGCCATAAAAAGAAATAAAATTGAGTTATTTGTAGTGAGGTGGATGGACCTAGAGTCTGTCATACAGAATGAAGTAAGTCAGAAAGAGAAAAAACAATACCATATGCTAACACATATATCTGGAGTCTAAAAAAATGGTTCTGAAGAACCTAGGGGCAGGACAGGAATAAAGATACAGACGTAGAAAATGGACTTGAGGACATGAGGAGGGGGAAAGTTTAACTGGGACAAAGTGAGAGAGTGACGTGGACATATATACACTACCAAATGTAAAATAGATAGCTGTTGGGAAGCAGTTACATAGCACAGGGTGATCAGCTCGGTGCTTTGTGACCACCTAGAGGTGTGGGATAGGGAGGGTGGGAGGGTGATACAACAGGGAGGAGTTATGGGGTATATGTATACATATAGCTGATTCACTTTGTTATACAGCAGCAACTGACACAGCAATGTAAAGCAATTATACTCCAATAAAGCTGTTAAAAAAAAAACTTAAAAAAAAGAATATCCCAAAGTGACCTCACATTGTCCATTCTTTTGCCCTGTGGAGGCAAAACAGTTGGAGATTCATCTGTAGTTTTCATAATATCTCTTCAAATATTTGAAGACAGGAGTCCCACAGCTGTAATCCTTCTTCTCTCTGGGCTAAATAACTTTATTCCTCACCCTGATCCAGCGTGGTTTTCACCCTCCTTGCAACTGCTCCATGTGGCCACTAATGAACTTCCAAATAATGGACAGATTTTAGTTCTTGTCATACTGACCCCGCTGGATGCATCTGAAAGGCATAATTACTCCCTCCTTGGAATATATCTCTTGACACCAAATTTTCCCACTTTTCCACCCACCATGGCAGATCACCTTCCTGCACTGGTCTTCCCTGCTTTAATCCCCCAGTAACTGTTGACATTCCTCTGGGTTCTAATCTTAACTCTCCTTTCTTCTCACCTTCTGAACCTGCCCTCTATAAATGCATCTATGCCTATACCTCAACATTTTTTTTTATACCTCAACATTTTTAAAAAAAATATTTTATATTAGAGTATAGTTCATTAACAATGTTGTGTTAGTTTCAGGTGTACAGCAAAGTGATTCAGTTATACATTTATACATATACATGTTATCTATTATTTTTCAAATTATTTTCCCATTTAGGTTGTTATGTAATATCAAGCAGAGTTCCCTGTGCCATATAATAGGTCCTTGTTGGTTATCCATTTTAAATATAGCAGTGTGTACATGTCAATCCCAAACTTCCCAACGATCCTCCACCCCCCACCCTTCCCCCCTGGTAACCATAAGTTCACTCTCTCAGTCTCTCATTTCTCTTTTACAAATAAGTTCATTTGTATCATTTTTTTCAGCTTTCATCTAAACATGGATGGTACCCAAACTTCGTTTCCTCTTTGAGCATCACATGGCCATATTCAGCATCACATGAAAACACCTCACAGGAGTCTCGAACTCAATAAGTGCAAAGCTGAAATAATTGCCTTCCTCACAAAAATGACTTCCTCCTCTTCTGTGTTCTTGCTCTCCTCCTCCTGTGTTTCCCAACTTAATAAATGGCTCTACCATCTATCTCCTCATTTACACAGTGAAAAAAAATCCTAGACGTTATCCTGACCTAAGTCATTTATCCAAAATTTTCCAGCAAATAAGGAAGAAAAAGGAGAGTTTAGATCCAAGACTCCTGTTTCTGAACCAAATGGCTTTTCTTTGTATATTTACTCAGGTAAATATATGCAAATATAACTTTTAAAGGACTTTCAGAGACTGCTTACTATCATATGTTGAGATTAATTTCAGTGACAGATACAATGTATATTTTCATTCCATTCCATTTCATATCATCTTCATATAAATATAGAGCTTTGATCCATACTACAATTGGTTGTGAAGTCTATTTCTGTCAAGGAAAGGTGAGGCAACAAGGCAAAGTTCACAGCTGAGGCCAGGCACACTTTGCTAACAGTTAGCTTAAACAAGGAGAACTTTGACACTTGCAATAAAGGGAAACCTTTTCATGAATCGCTGCTTTATTGAAACCTTGCCCAGCAGATGCAGTTTAAGTAGAAAGGGAATTTCTGCTGCTTTTTATAGGACTGTATGGTTCAGATGTCAACCAGGGTCTTCTTAAAATGGACTGGAAGAGCTTGCCTCTTCGATGTCAGTCTCCATATTTTCACTTATGACAGCTATTTAGGAATTAAGTAACTCTGTTAAGGAAGGCATGATGCCTTTACAGCCTGCAAGCCTGAGGGGTTGCCATGGATTTGAACTTCAGGGTTTCCACAACATTTATAAATATTTGCAGAGAACCATTTCCTGCTTTGAGAATGACAAAAGTCTAACTTGGAGAGTGAACATTTTAGTGCTGGTCAATTATTTCAGAAGAGTTGTACTTTGTTGAAATCCACACTCAAATATGCTACAACATTTTGGGCTTGGCAAGCTTGCCCAATCTAGGAAGTTCAAAATAAAGGCTAAATACTCCAACATTAGAGCTCTCGGCAATGTCGGACAGCACAGTGGGTCCCTTACATAGGCTGCCATTTTCTGGAAGCAAGTGGTGAAAATTGGGCATGAAATCCTCTATTCAGGAGAATACAACCTGGTATTATCCTAAAATGCACATGATTAGATGAATGCATTCAGATAGAATAACATTTCCTCCCCACTCCAGCCTCTTAACCTTCAGCTGCCTCACAAATGATTTCATTATTCAGATTTATGAAATGTAACTTATTTGCCTCCTTTTGCTGCCAAAAGTTTGCAAACCATTGCTAGGATCTGCTAGATATTCTGAGAGCGAATTGTCCACTGTCTCACTTTTGCATGAAATATCAAATACATTCAGTCCACAGAAAGGAAATAGTAACCATCATTTATTAAGTGCTTTTACGGTATCACATTTCATACAAAGTTCTTTGCAGACCTTATCTCTTTTAATTTTCATGAGTATTCTGTGAGGCAGGAATTTTTTAAAAATAAACGTTATACTCTGCTGTAGTCCAAAAAAGACTCAAGATAAAGATGTCCTTAAATTTATTCTCTGAAGGAGTAATTTAAAACTCAAAGTATATAGATAACTCTCTCAAGGGCATCCAACTAAGGAGTTACAGAAATGGGGATTTTACTCCAACAGACCCAACTCCAAAGGTCATGCTATTTCCACCACACCATCAATAAGGACTGTAATCATCAGCAAAGTGACCAGTGGCCAATAATAGAACTGAGGGTAGAGGGACAGAGCCTGAGTAGGGGGGAAGCAAGAAGCAGCTAACAGATGGAAAACGCAGAACAGAAGTGAGAAAAACCTCTATTTCATATGCACCACAGTGGGAGTACTACTGGCATTTTGCATGCGATAGTTCTTCATCGGGCAGGAGTGCCCCCATATTGCAGGATGTTTCCAAGCACTCTCCTCATACACTTAATGCCAGTAACATCCTCTGTCACTGATACAAAGAAAGACATTTCCAAAGGTGCCCTAAGTGGGCAGCACTGCCTGCAGTTGAGAACACAGCTTAGAGGAAGGGGAAATCTAATCCTAATAATTACAGATATAATTATCCTCATTTTACAGATGAGAAAACTCTAAGTTCAAGTTCATACTCTTGGAATGGAACCTATGAATGAATGACACTAAATGTTTTTCTCTTAACCCAATGACACCATTGTTCAAATCAGTTTGATGTTTCTCTTCTTGCCAAGACCACCATTTCTTTTACCTAAAGAGTTATTTTGTGGACACACATGTAAATCATTTGCTTTCTAGAGTAGGATGTGAGTCTTCTACATTGTGCAGAGCATTCTTCTCATGAAAGGTACTCAAATAATCTGCCTAAGTTAATTTTCTATTTACTTGACTAAAGAAAGACAAGATTCTAATTAAAGCAAAACAACCCTTAGTCAATTTCTCTTTGGGAGTCTGAATAAGAAAGACTTCATGAAGTAGGTGGTGATCCAGTGAATATTAATTTTATATGCAATATTAAATTAAGATTAAGATTTTATTTGAGAGGGGGTTGATAGTTTGGAAAGGGTATTGTGATGGAGAACAAAGCAAAGTCTTTGACATTGGAAAGCTCTCGAAGTGATCGCACTTAACTGGACCAAAGGGTTATTTCGAAGTACCTTGAAAGAGTACCTTAAGATTTCTGCAGAGCCCTTGGGTTACACTAAAGAATTGCAGACATCTGTGGCCAATGGCTTGGCTCCACCTTTATCCATTTTGCCCTTGTACATATGTGGCACAAAATGACCATGTCGCAGCTCCAAAACCTCCACTATAGCACATGTTTCTAGTGAGCACTCAAGAAAGCATGAACTCCCAGTAAACATATTACAAAGACAGTAACTCAAAATTCAAAGTCCAAAATGTGAGCCAAATTTCACTAAGGCAAGGAAGGGAATATTCATGCTTTCTCTAGAACATTAGTATAAACTACAAACCATATTACCTGTCATCCAACTTTTAATTCAATCCTAAATTATCAACCAGACTCTGATCCCAGACTCCTCCATCTGTCCCTTCTCTGACAAGGTCCTTGTTTTTTATTTCTTCTTTACTGGTTGGCCTATATTCGCCCACCACCACCACCCTAAATGTGTGCTTTGTTCTTCTCTGCCCTACTTTTGCCCTGGAATGAAGCTGCTATGTATGGGAGTTCCCAGGCTCCCCTGCCCTCTGACTTTCTGTTCGGTATAGCCATTAGGAGGGCCAAGCAGAAAACCGGAGGATATGTGGAGAGAGTGGTGGGATCATTTATTCTCTCCTGCTGCCTCCCTAACTTGCTGATGTAGGTCTGGCAGTAGCTGCATCCCTCCTGGAGCACAGTTAACACAGACATTTCTTCCTCTACGATCTGGCTCTGACTGGCTCTTTAATATTGCTTCTTTCCCTGGATCCTTCAGACCGAGGGGTAATAATGGTCACCCACTATTCCTAGTCTCTGGGTGCCTTAACTTCACTTGCTGGTTCCCTTAACCCTGCTTACACCTGGATAAATTGTTTCCCTTTGTTAAAGTCTCCAAAGTTGAACCATCTGAGAATAATTCATTTTTTCTGTAAGGACTCTAACGATTATGTCCTCCCTCCTTTACTGTCGATCATGCCCATCTAAAATCAGCAAGCTCTTATTGATCCCTACCATTTTCACAAAATATTCATACCATCTTGCCTAGAAACCTGGTTGACCCTTTCCAAATTCACTTTTCCAAAACCTTTTCAAGGGGAGGATGTTTTATCTCATGCCTCATGTGGCTTAGAAGCAGGACTAACTGTCATTATATCCTTCAAGCCATTAACCGTCTGCATACACAACAAAAGCAAAGGAACCTATATAGCTTAAAAGAGTAATGCCATCCTGTTTTAACTCCATCTTTACCAATTTGTTGCTGTCATCTACGGACCTCCAAGTTACTTCTTCTCATTCATTTAAGCTTTTAGCTGCTAATTCAATCTTCTTCCACAGCTTTACTCTCATCCTCGTTTTAAGTGACATTAGTATTTTATTCACTCATCCAGCAAATATTTATTGAGCACCTACTGACAGCCATGTTCCAGCTGCTAGGAATGCAGTGTTGAGTAAGACAGGTAAAAGCTCCTATTCTTATATACTAGTGTGAGTATGGATGAGGGAGTCTATGTGGATTAATTATTCAAACTTTAGCCTAACCATTCTCACAGATGACTATGTGAATGGGGCGCGTAAAATTGTGTAATACAGCAGCCCTATAAACCTCTTCATCCCTCACTTTTCTAACCTCCAGTGACTTTTTTTCCACTTGACTTTACCTCCTACATTTTCATCATCAGAACCTCCACTACCTTCAAAATCTCAAATTTAAATATAGAATTCTCTGATCCGCTCTTCTATTTTGGGGGTCACTTACTCTAGTGACCCTCCTATACGTCATTGTTCAGTTTCACTAGACCTCCAATCTATTGATCTTACTGTTTCTCACTATCCCTTAGCTTTTTCCTTTCTTCAGTACAAGTGGGAGAGCTGAATATGAGACTCCACATTAAACCAGAGATTATCAAGGGGACTAAGGTTGTCTCAGGTCACTGGGACTGATAACATGACTTCTTCCCTTTGTCCACCAGTGCAGGGGTAATAGTGCTTTGAGATATTGATAGTCTCTGGGTAACCCCTGTTTAGTGCTTGGCAACTCCATCACCTGTGTAACCAAAACCTTGCAATATTCTTTCTCTGTTTAAATCCTTGAAGTTGTTTTTGTATTCTTCTCTAGACCCTTACTAAAACACAAAAGGCCAATAAGACTGAAAAGATGTTCAACTTCAATAGTGTCAGGAAGGAATGAAAATTAAAACAACATGTCAACCAAATTAACGATAAATAAAAAGTAGTTGGCATGATGATAGAATTAAACCCTCATTTAATTCTGCTGAGAATTTAAATTGAAATAACAAGTTGAAACTTAAAAATAATTAGTATTATCTTATATTTGTGGACGTTTGCATAACCAACACTTTACCTCCTAATTAAAAAAACTCTTGTCTCCTTTGAGCAACAAATGATTGTCCAAGAATTGGCATATTAAAAAAAAAAAGTAACAGAAATAAAAAGAGAAGAAAAGGAAAGAAAATAAAGGAGATAATCTCAAATGACCATTAACAATAGTATAGATGATAAATTATTATATATATTATTTTGTCTCTAAGTGGATTATTATAGCAGATAAAATGCCTGAGATACAATTTCCCATGGAAAACATGGATTAAACTTGGAAATAAGTTAAATAAGTTAAAAAGTCATGGAAGAATATATAGAATATATATCATTTATATAAAGATTAAAAAACAAGCAAAATTAAACAACATATTGTTTATGGTAAACATATGTGTCATAATATTATTTATAAAAAAAAGAAGGATAAATATAGTAAATAACATAGTACTGGGTTAAGACAGATATCCATAGGTGAAAGCAATGGTATTTCTAATGCCCTAGATATTGAGCTGGATGGTGGATTAATGGGTATTCATTTAATTATTATGCTTCATAATTATACACACGTATACATATATACATATTTCATATAATTCTCATATATATCAGATCATTTGCCTTATTTTTATACTGCCAGTTCTCAGACTGGAATTCAGGAAACATTGACTCTATAAAAGTAGGTCTTTTCTATCCCAGATAGCTCACCATCCTATAAAACAGGGGTCCCCAAACTCTGTTTTATGGGTCACAGACCGGTATGGGTCCATGGCCTGTTAGGAACTGGGCAGCTCAGAATGAGGTGAGTGGTGGGCAAGCCAGAGAAGCTTCATCTGTATTTACAGCCACTCCCCATCACTCACATTACAGCCTGCCTCCTGTCAGATCAGTGGCAGCATTAGATTCTCATAGGAGTGCAAACCCTGCACGTGCGAGGGATCTAGGTTGCGCGGTCCTTATGAGAATTTAATGCCTGATGATCTGAGGTGGAGCTGAAGCAGTGATGCTAGCACAGGGAAGCAGTTGCAAATATAGATTATAATTAGCAGAGAGGTTTGACTGCACAGAGACTGTAATAAATCAATTGCTTGCAGACTCATATCAAAACCCTGTCTGTAAGTGGCAAGTGAAAAGATGCTCAGGGCTCCCACTGATTCTGTCATATGGTGAGTTGTATAATTATTTCATTATATATTACAATGTAATAATAGTAGAAATAAAGAGCACAATAAATGTAATGCACTTGAATCATCCCAAAACCATACCCGCTTTGGTCTGTGGAAAAATTGTCCTCCACAAAACCAGCCCCTGGTGCCAAAATGGTTGGGGACTGCTGTTATAAAACTTGAATATTCTAAAGATGCATTATTTTTTATCATCTTTTATCCTTGGTTCATTTCAAATTCCATGCCACTGAATGTGAGAGACTGTTATCTCTCAGTGGTTAGTATTTACCAGCTCTATGCCTCAGTTTCCTCATCTAAAAACTGAGAAGCTGACATCATATACCTCAGGTCAGGGAGGGGTTTTGTGAAGATTAAATCAGGTAATTTAAGGGAAGGATTTAGCCATGTCTGGCATAGAGAAACATTCAAAATATAGTAGCTCTTTTTTATTATCTTATCAAATATAAATAATGATATTCTTATACAAAAATTAATTCAGAGAAAGCACAGCATGGAGATTGTTATGTACAGTGTGGACATGGCAGAGTTTTTTTTCTGAGAGGGTCCCTTATATGAGAAGGAGCACTGGCTTACATGGTCATGGGGTCAACATCTCTGGTAAGCTACCCAAAAGGCATTAGCAAGACTATTTATTGCATGACCATGATCTTTGACAAAGAACACCCAAAATGCAAGCAGAGAAGCCAGAAGGAAATATTTTTGTGGTCATAATTAAAGTTTAAACAAATAAATTATATGCCATTAATGAGATTCCATCTCTACCTCCAAACACATGGGCATTAGCTTTGTCTCACTGTATCTTCACTTCCCAGTCTATATAACAGCTTAAAAGACTGGACTCTGCAAGCAAACTGCCAGAGATTGTGTCTGGGATCCACTGCCAACCAACTCTATGACTTAGTAAACTCTCTAAGTCTCAGTTTTCTTTTTTATAATATGGCAACACATAGAGTGGTTGAGAAGATTACATGGCATGATGTTTATAAAAGTCTTTGCCCAATAGCAGATATTCAAGTGTTCAACAAATGTTTTGGCTGTCACCAATTTTTATGTCCGTCATGGCAGCTACTTGAAACCTGGGGGCCACTTCTCATTTGTCTTTATAATTCTAGGTCCCAGCACATCCAATACATAGTGCTTTGGTGACTTTCATTCTTGTTGATCACAGAGAACCTGGTTAAGTCTTTAGTGGTCATGTGAAGCTTATTAAGAAAACCCTTTGGAGTTCATTGGTGCTGTACTTTTAGTAAAACATGGTTTCCTTGGTAGTAAAAGGGGAAAAGTCTAAATTTTTAAAGGTTTCATGGACTCCCAAGAACTGTTATAAAACAATATTTTGATGAGTTATACAGTAAATGAATCAGAAACATATGAGCTTAATTTCCCTGAAAATACATGTGGGTTTAAAAATGAAAGGAAAAGGATCTTGGTACACTTTGCTATGCCAAACCCAAAATGTTAGAAAAATATTTTAAGATATTAAGATGCACAAATCCTAAATGCAGCTCAATTGGCTCATCCTTCAATAACCTGCTCCCAATGTACCTGTTGTGTCTGATTTGCCATAGTAATATTGAGGAAAACCTAAAAAATAATAAAAGCATATTAGCATAGGAGAGAGCACCAGAAGTTCCAAGTCTAGGCATGGCTCTGTCACTAGCTAGCTGTGGGACTCTAGATTAATCACTTAGTTCTTCCTGAACCTTGGTTCGGGGAAATGGTCCATGATTTACAGACCTCACAGAGCTGTTGGGAGCTGTTAAAATGGGAGTTCAGGAAACAGTGTTTAATCCAGGATGATAGGGACCAGACAAAAAGAGTGATACAGTGCCCTCAGGATGGGACAATTGTCCAGATGAGCCCAGATCCATATGTCCGAGTAAAGCAGGCATGCACAAGATGAACACATGGCCAGTTGCAGAGAAATCTTCAGAAATATTTAAGCAAGGATTCCATGGTGCATTATCTGAACTACCTTTGCTCACCAGTACCATAAGTTCCCTTAAATCTCCTGCCGTCTACCACACCTGGAGAGTAAACACCACCAACCAGGTGGCCGGAAACCTCAGATGGATAGATTCCAACCTCAGTTGTACCCTAAGGGATCTTTTCAACTCTTCTGTTTCCCTGTTCTTTTCCATTATGCTAACTCCAAACTCATCAATGAATTCATACCCTTCTACTAAAACCACCATCCTCTTATTTGCAGTAAATTGGGGGCCAACAGGCATTAGCTAACAAGCATTATTCTCATCCCTATGCCTATTTTTGTCTATACTTACCTGTATTGGTTAACCATTGCTGTGTGACAAATTACCCCCAAACTTAGTAACTTAAAACAACATGTATTATATCACAGAATTTCAGAGGGTCAGGAATTCACAAATGTCTTAACTGGGTGATACTAGTTCAGTGTCTATCATAATGTTGCAGCCAAGCTGTGAACTGAGACTGTAGTCAGGTTCATTTTGTGGGGATGTAGGGGGATCCACTTCCAGGCTCTATCACAGGGTGGTTGGCAAGTCTCAGTTCTTGGCCAAAAGCCTCTGTTTTTTACTGCACAAGTCTCTCCATAGGTTTCTCAAGTGTTCTCAGGACATGTCATATGGCTTTCCCCAAAACAAGTAATCAGAGAGAGAACACACTAAGACAGAAGCCACTGTCTTTTATAAACTAATCATGGAAGTGACATCCTATTAGTTCTGCCTCATTAGATGTGTGCTCCAGCCACCCTGCTAATTGAGATCTTGGCTCCATCATTTCATGCCTCCCCTGGGCTGTTGTTCTCTCAGTCATCCCCCCTCTTTTGAAAGTATTCTGTCCCTCTATTGACTCTCCAACCTCAGCCTGAGAACATACGTGTACTTGACCAGCCACAGGAAGATCCTAGAGGGCCTCAGGAGACTACCATGCCCAAGGCTCCCATTCTTTTAAGAGAAAGCTTAACTAACACTACTGCAAGTATTACGGCATATGTCACTTGTTGAGGAAAACAACTCTGCCACTCTGTTCACAGGTGATTAAAGCAGTAAGAGAACTGAACATAACCAAGTAAGGACCAGACAAATCTTCCATGCAGAAGAATTCTAAATAATTTACGTAGATAACTGTCCTTAAACAGGTGAAGGATAACTTCTTACTCCTTAAGTGTAGACTATGCATAGTGACTTCCTTTGAATGAGTACAGTATGGGAAGGGAGAACAAAAGAGTAACTTTATAATAGAGGAATCTGATAAGCACTACTTCAGTCAGGTAATAGAGATCAACATCAGCATTTATAAGTCATGTTGATAACATGTACCTTGGATATAAGTGATAAAAATGGCACTTTACCTCTGTTATCTTCCGCATAACCCTAGTATAATGATGAAAGAAACATCGGGCAAATCTCAGTAAAGGCATATTCTACAAAAACCTGAACAGGACCCTTCAAAACTGTCAAGGTCATCAAAAACAGAAAATATGAGAAACTGTCATAGCCAAGAGGAAGCTGTGGAGACATCAATGCTAAATGTAATGTGGTATGCTGGATAGGATCTTGGAAAGAAAAAAGACATTAGGTAAAAACTAAGAAAGCCTGAGTAAAGCATGGACTTCAATAATATTAATGTATCGATAGTATTCACTAATCTTAACAAATGTATGATACTAATGCCATATGTTAATAATAGGGCAAAGGGGTGTATCGGAACCCTCCACTGTCTTTGCAAACTTTCTGTAAATTTAAAACTGTTCTAAAATTTTTTAAGTATGTTTTATTTTTAAAAAAATGTTCAGTCTCATTGTAAGAAATGAATAATTTTTAAAAGGTATCCTTTTTTATATATTATACTGGCAAAGGTTTTTTAAAAGTAGAGAAATTCAGTATTGATTAGAAAATGGGTATTACATACTGGAAGTATAAATTCATGCAACTTTTCTAGAGAGCATTTTGTGTTATATAACAGTTAATAGAGGAAGGCACTTTGATTCAGCAATCTCATTTCTAGAATTTATTTCTATGATGCTTATCATATAAGTGAGAAAATGTACAAGGATGGCTCTTGTAGTTAAATGCTTATCAATACAGTATGGGATTAGTTAAATAAATAGTGCTGTACCCATACATCTAATATTATGCAGTCAGTAAAATTATACTCTTGGAAACATTATGTCCATCTCACAGTTTTCATATAAAAATTTTAATATAACCCTCCTTGGGTAAATGTAGTATGAGCCTATGTGTGTAAACACATACACACACACACACACACATCTATATACATATATAGATGTTAAATAAAATATTAGCAGTAGTTAGTGGAGAATGGTGGGATAAAGGATTACTATTATTGTCTTTATAATTTCTTTTAATTGATTATTTTAAAGTAAAATGAATCTATTTGATATGTTAAAGATGTATAGTTTTGGGGGTTTTGTTTTTAACTTTCAGACTCCTAAGGAGTATCTCACCTTGATAAACGAGTCAGTATTTATGAGCCTCTTTTAGCCCGAAGTTCAATGCCCAGGGAGAGAGGCTCCCAATACCCAGCTGCACTTTCTGAGTGTAGTTCTTTGGATCTTAACCAGCTGGTGAGGGAAAAAATGCTTGCAATGTAAACAGAAAGAAACTGAAGTCTTAAATTGATTAAACGACTTGATCAAGTCACACTATTAGTAAGAAATTTCATCAGTATTCATATCCCGATCTGTTTGCTTCCTCAACTAGCTTTAAAATGACCCAATATTGTTCTGGAAACAGATAGAAATTGCTCAAATGTTGACTCTGCCACATCTTTTGTGGCTATATAGCAACATAAGTAATCTTCCAGAACTTCACTCTTATCATCTGTAAAACTGAGAGAACTACACCCAGTTTGCAACACCATGTGAGGAAAAGACAATAGTGCCCAAGAGCATGACCCAGAATACGTGATTTATACATATTTATTGGATGAATAGATGCATGTATATACAAATAATAAATGTTAGCTAAAGAGAGTATTATAAGAAGTTTTACCAATATGCTACTGGAGTGAGAGTTTCCTCATTTTGAAACATCCTTTACAGGAATTATTCATCATAAGATATATACTGTATGCACTTTACTCATCACTAAGTGGTCCTTTTCTCTGTCCGTTTGATCTCTCTTGACAATGTTCATTCCTTCTCAAATGCATATTGTAAACTCTTTAAAAAGTTGTTTATTTTTTTCTTGGAAAAAGTAATACTACTTTCTCTACTTGCCAAAATAATTAATATATTATATAGATAGTTAAAACTAACTTTTTAAATTGTATTAAAGGTATTCTAATGATTTAATAACTGAAATATAATACATTAACCATAAGGATGCTTTGACATTAAGAGTCTTTAAGTATAATATCTAGAAAGAGACCTAAACCTAATCTAACATACCTGGGAAATCTAGAAAGGAAAATGAAAGCAAAACTACAGCCCAAATACCGATGCTTCTCATCAGCTGATTGAAATTGACACATATTAAGAAAATAACTAAGAACCAGAATTATTTTCCCATTTTTATGCCAGTATCTGTCAACTACATGAATACAGCAAAAATACATGTATAAAAGTTGATCACCAATTTTTAAAAAATATGAGAAAATGTAATTTTTAATTCAATAATTGTCTCTAAAGACTTATTTGTTAAAAATAAATAAAATTTTCTTTTGACAAGGAACACAAAGCTGAGAAACAAGAAAATGAATTAAAATTCCTTAGCATTTAAACTTTTCTACGTGAAAAATTTCCACAGGCCTGATAAGGATGAGCTGGAACTCAGTGGTGGGAACAAATGCTGTGGGTTTATCTGCAACGATGATGGTTAAAATCCAGGACCTTTATGACCTGTTCAGTGGTAGGTTTACATTAAAACTGTTATAAATTATTACAGAGGTGAGGCCAAACCAAACAGTCCAACATAAATACATCTGCAGACACACTGGCTACTATATATTCTAAACACTGTCGGTAAATGAATAAACAGAACTTTCTAAATCATTTAAGAAAATATATTTATTCATAAAATCAATAATTTTTATTTTTTTGTTTGAGCCCCTCCATAAAGAAAAAAGACCGATTATATCTAATTTTTGGAATTTGTAAATCCTAGGCAGCACCTTTCCTGCGATAATAGCCAGAATTTCACACTTTCTCTGAGTAGTGTGTGAATGTTTTTCAGTTTGGATACTTGACTAATCTCTACCTGTTGAAATTGTTCCACTGCATTACACAAATTAAATATTTGAGCCCCACAATTTCTACAGACTGGCTCTGCATCTGTATAAAGGGACCAAAAAGTATAGTATGACAGTCTGATTTTCCTAGGGTTTTGGGGAAAGCAGCAAGACTGCTGGCTTGCCCATATGGGTGAATCATAGCCAACCAGCGTAGACCAAATTTTGTGGTCTGGTTTTATTTGCCTAGTCATATAACTTGGGGCTTTAAGTCTGCACATTGTTGACCAAAACATTAATTGTGGCAAAATAGTTTGTGTCTGTCCCGAAGAGTAAAACCAGACTAACCCACATGTAGTGACCATGAATTAGTTAAACAAGGGGAAAAAAGCCCCAAACATCTGAAGCTAAAGTCATTGGGAGGTCTGGTGTTGAAGACAGCTTCAACAGAAATGAGGCTTTGGGGGGAGCAGGGGTGGTCTGTGAAAGCAGTAGGAATGGGAAGTCAAAGCTTTCTGGTTAATATTTCTTTTTCCTTGTGCTCCAGTATTAATCAATATAATTGTCTTTCTCTGTCATCTGAATTTTCCTATCTGTTAAACAGAGCCAATTTGTGATAATCTGCAGTCCACTTTTCCTAAGAGGAATTTGCCTTCACTTTTCCCTTTAGTGATAGGGAGCGTCTATGAAATTTTGATGTAATCAATGGATGTTGGACAAAGGGGAAAAACCCCAAATGTCACCAGATATCACAGGATATGAAAGATTCCTAAAGAGAATAAGAAGGGAGTCCTTTTAAGACAAACACATCTGAGTGCAGGATGAAGGACACAATGTAAGGATGAAGATTAATATTAATTTTTCCCCTTTCTATTTTAAGTGTTATTCAGAATGTCCACTTTGAAGCTAAGCTGGAGACTGAACATGCCCTAGTTTCACTGTCTTAATCACATATTATCCAGGCAGGCATCAGGATATCAATGTACTAGTTTAAGTTTCTGTGAGCAAGAGAAAGTTTTGTCTTTTTTAAATAGTCCTAGCACCCCAAAAGATGAAAATATTTACTGGAGCCCTAGCAATGGTAACATCTGATAGTGGTAGATTATGAAGAGCTTCTAATTTATGGGAATCAACGTTCAGATTTCTAAATGCCATCCATGCCAGGGTTTGAGGGTTTTTTTGTTTTTGTTTTTTGTTTTAGCAGAAAGTTTTAAGTTATAGGAAAAGCTATTTTTCCTGGGTTTACAATAGCAATTAGTGTTTATATCACAATGGCTCTTTAGAACAAGCTAGTTTCATTAATTTTCTAGGGCTGCTGTAACAAAGTACCACAAACTGGGTGGCTTAAAACAACAAAGTCTGTTGCAAGACTCCCTTTTAGCTTCTGGTGATGACAAGCAATCCTTGGCGTTAGCTGGCTTACAGCTGAAGCACTCCAGTCTCTGCCTCCATTGTCACATGGCCAACTTCTCCCTGCGTGGCTCTCTCCTCTTTTTATAAGAATGCCAATCACACTGAATTCAGGGCGTACCCCACTCCAAAATTTTCTCCTCTTAACTAAATCTATCTGCAATGACTACTTCCTAGTAAGATTACATTCTGTGGAACTAAGGGTGAGCACTTCAATGTTTCTTTTTTTTCTTTTTTGAGGGAGAAGGATACAGTTCAACTTATAGCACTAACCTATTCATGTATCATGCTTCCTTCAGTCTATAAAAAATACTTCAGCCTTCAATGCTATAACCAGCAATTCTCATAGTGTGGCCCCATTTCTATAAGACCCTTTCAAGGGACCCATAAATAAAAGCTATTTTCATAATAATATCAAGAGTTATTTGCCTATTTTACTGTTATTTTTTCATGACTGTACAGTGGACATTTCCAGGTTCTTTCTGACACGTGATGATATCATACATTATTCTGATGGCTGGTAGAATGTGTGTTTGTGTATTATCATGTTTTTTCCAGAATTTTCTAATGTGTAGTTTTAGAGAATGAAAGTGTTCATTTTCAGAGATTAACACAGGTTTATTCTTAATACTTCTACTGTACTCTTACCTGTTTTCTTTAGACACACCTACTACAATATACATAATTCATTTTCTACCAAAAATCATTTTCTTGAAATTCATAAATTTCCCTTGTACTGACATAAAAACACAGCAAGATGTAAATACACTTTATTGTACTTACTTACACCTGTTCTTTAGGATAGACCCTTGACTTATAAAGAGAGGTTAGAAGACTTGTTCTCTCAACCCACATCTGCACCATCCATATTTCCATATGCTGAAAAAAAATGAAACTGACATCTCAGAGAGTTTTCTGACTCATGCAAAAGAAGAATCTACAACAAAGAATCTGGGGAAAAAAATGCAACATGAGAATATGTAGAAAACTCTAAATAAAAAATAAGACTGTGACAGAAAGTATTTTACTTGATTATGTCTTATGCAACACAGCATTCATTCTTTAATAGTATTATAGTGTCTTTTAAATTGAGATGCCATTCTGAAATTAAACCCAGAGTTTAAGAAAAAGAAATTGAATATTTTAAAGAAAGGCACAATGAGCCCTTCAGGCCAACAATTTTTACTACAGCTTTTCAAACTAAAATGAAAAGTCACTGAGGCATCTTATCAGGTAAGTTATGCATTGCTTTTCAAACTAAAATGAAAAAGTCACTGAGGCATCTTATCAGGTAAGTTATGCATTGCATTGGCTAAAGAGGGGCACTCAGTAGCTCAGAGCTTAATAAAACCTTGTGGAGTTGACATTGCTGAATGACGGCTGAATGAACTGTCAGCAAAAGAAATCACAGCACTGCCACTCTCCAATAACACAGTAACTTGACAAGTCAAAGATGTAGCTGCAAATATGAAGACTGAATTAATATCTCAACTGCAGAATTGAACTTAAGCTATTTTTCACCATTGTACATTTAAAAAGGAAACTTTTTAAAGTGGAGGGGGAAAAACAGTTTTATTTAAGAATGACCTTCTTAAAGTACTAAAAGTTATTAATTTTACTAAATCTCAACACTTGATTACAAACCATGTTTTAATATTTACTGCAGTGAAATAAAAAGTATCCATAAATTACTTCTGATGGGTTTGTCTAGGACAAACACTAGTGCAACTTTTTGAATTGCAAAAACTGAACTATTGCTTTTTTTTTTCTTAAAATACTATGTTTATTCAAACTTGGTTATTTGACAAACATTTTCTTGAAAGTTAATGAAATGAGGCTGTCTAGTCAAGTAAAACATATTGCAGTATTTGTTGCCAAATATAAAATTCAAGCTTAAAAGTGAAAATTAGAATTTTGGAAACCTTGTATCCTCCACCATGAGACTGGCAGCTTCTCAATCCTTAGACTTTTCTGATAAGATTGGTGGTGATATTAACAAATGTAAATCTTAGTATTAATTTAGGTTTGAATAATTCAATGACCTAATGTTTTTTCAAAGGACCATTATGCAATGTTTCAAAATCATACATGGGTATAATATATATTCAAAGGTCAATGGATTTTAGTGTAATAGAAAACCAAATTTTATCAGTATGATTTCAGATTACACATTTCAACTGACCTTTTATAAACTACCACTTGGCAGTTTTATAGCATGACAAAGAAGAATATCCACAATTATTTGAAAAGCTGAATACAATGTTCTTTCATTTTTCAACTATATACCTGTGTGAGACTGAATTTTCTTCATATATTTCAACCAAAATAATGTATTACAATGAATGAAAGAAGAAGCAGAGAGAAGGAAGCTGCCTTCTATTAAACCAAACATTAACATGGTCTGCAAAAGTGTAAAATAATGACAGTCTACTTATTGAATAGATTTTGTTTTCAAATATAGTGATTTTTTCATATAAGTATGCATGTTAGCTTTTCATAATTTATTATTGTTAAGTATGCATGTTAGCATTTCACAGTTTATTATTGTTATTTTTAAATGAATTAATAATTTTTTACTTTTTTAGTTTATATATATAGTAAATAACATAAATAAATAATATCCCTTTTAGGTCCTCAATATTTGTGGTACTTAAAGAGATCCTGAGATCAAAAAGTTTGAGAACTGTTGATCTAAGCAATCATTGATAATTTTCTTTGCTATTAGAATCCAACTTGCTTTAATTGTTTCTTATCTTTTATTTCTAAAGCATAACTCTAAACCAATGCTAGTATAGTCCATGTGTGGGAGAATCACCCTCTCACTTTCCAGAATGATTAATTAGAAGGAAAGGGGAGATGAAGAAAGGGGTGAGAAGGGAGAAGAGGAGAGGGGAGAAATGGGAAGGGATATAATTGGAGATGTAAGCACCCTGTCCTTCCCCTTAGTTCTCCCCCACAATTCAGAAACAAAAAAAGTTAATACTTAGGGAGGCAAGGCACTTCTAAGACCCAGACTCAGCACTGAAGCAATATCTGTTCTCACTTACTGATG
Organism: Tursiops truncatus; assembly: GCF_011762595.2. NCBI lineage: Eukaryota > Metazoa > Chordata > Mammalia > Artiodactyla > Delphinidae > Tursiops > Tursiops truncatus. The sequence continues at coordinate 40,281,864 of NC_047038.1, forward strand.
CTGTGCTCTACTTTCTGTTAAGTATTTTTAATCATTTGGGCACATACGATTTTGGGAAGGTTAAGTAATATAGCATATATAAAGGGCTACTACAGTGCCTCGTACATAAATATGCTCAATGAACATCAGATATTATTATGATTTCCTCACATGTGTGAAGAAATCATAGTGACTCCTCACAGTCACTGTATTGCTTGACTTGCCTCTTGAGCAATGACTATATTTTGTCTTATCTTTTCAAAATAGAGTATTGTCAATCTTGAATTATGCAATGAGGGCAGAAAACAACCCCAGAATATTACAAAACAATGTTTGCTTTGGGATGCAACACAACATCTTTCAAAGGAGCCTGAGCAAAGTGTTCAGAGCACAAGCATAGCTTCCAAGCATTGGCTTTGGGTGCCCTTTGCCAGTTGCAAAAGGAAAAAGAGCAAACTTGCAAAAATACCCCCGAGAGACTTCTTGGTATTTGAGCTCGGCTCAAGGCAGAAAATATGAAAAGCCCTGTGTGAAAACCTGTCTCTGGTTAGAGACCTCTGGCCAGCAAAGCCTGACCCCAGTACTCTTCATAAAGCAAACAAGACTCTGAAAACCTGGCCACTCACTCCCAAAGCAACTCAAATTCTAACACTGGGAATTTGCTTATTACTAATACAATTTCCTTCATGAGGAGATGTTGGACGTAGAGAATATCCCAACTAGGGCATTTTAGATCCCCAATTCTTCCTATTTTACTTAAGCTGTAGGTGTATTTACACAAAAGTTTGGGCAGCATTAAACCACAGCTAGTCAGAGAGGTCCTGGAAGCTCAGAACTAACACATCCTTCCCCACTTGAAAGGCAGCTTTTGGCCCAAGACTCAGCCAAAGGAGTTTCCGGTTCATTTGGAATCCAGGTCTCTAGTACAACATGGCTTTTTGCTTTTTGGTTTTTTCCCCTACCTGTTCAACTAATAAGCAGGCTAAGACATTAAGTATTTTTCCATGTCTCTCCACAAATGCAAAATGCTGCTTCTGCTCACATGTAAATAAGGCCTTACAGTTTACAAAGTACTCTCTTACCTGTTTCCTCATTCATCTTCAGAGAAGCCCGGAAAGTGAGGTAGATGGAGATATCAGTTGTTGTGGGGTAAAGTAAAAACAAGTGTATTTGAAGTTAAAAGAACTGAGTGGTAGTAACTAGCTGTGTGATTTTATATCAGTTAAGATTTATGTCAACTCTGAGAGACAAAAAGTCTAAAATAATAGACTCAGACAAGGCAGAAGTCTATTTATCTCTCATATAAGACAATCCAGAAGCAAGCAGTCCAAGGCTGGTAAGGTTATGGCTTATGATTTATTGATCCACCATTCTCAACTTGTGGCTTCCACCTCATGCCTTCAGATAGCTGCTTGGACTTCATCCATCCTGTCCACATTCCAACCATCAGAAAGAGAGAGACGATGAAGAAGAAAGGGAGCAGCATGTTTAGAACAGCTGTCCTCCATGCTGCAATGTCAGCATTCCACTTATAACCCATTGGCTAGAACTTGATTGTGTGGCCACAAATAACTGCAAGGTAAGCTGGGAAATGTATCTTATTTAAGGCCACATGACGAGCTACAAGTCACAAGTTCTATTGCTAAATAATAATAGAAAAATGGATTTTGAGAGACAATGAATAAGCTCTGCTACAACATCAAGCAAGATAAATGGACTCTCTGTGTCTGTTTTTTCATCTAAGAAATACATAAACCCTTATTCACAGACTGGTCCTTGAGCAGAGCTGAAGCATCTGACTGGTAATGGATCACCAGCTTTGAGGCAGATAATGCCTGGACCAGGGACTATTATTGTAATATGTGAGCTTACAAGATATAAAGGATGGATTAAACAAGAACCCAGGCAGGAGAGTGGAGGTCTCAATGCCAAGTACCAAGTCAGGAAAAGAGGCAATTTTGGATGGAATTGAGATGGAAATAGAATAGAGCACTAAGGAGGTGAAATAAAACCAAAGGTAATGTTATGAACTTGGAAGGAGAAGGGAGGACCCATGTGACTGCCTGGAACTACAACTCTTTAAGAATTGGACATTTGTTTATCTTAGATGTTTGTTTATAGGGATATGTTTCTGGAAGAATCAACCTGGTTTAAAAGTCTAAGGTCACACTTCAAACCTAAGGACACATACAGACAAAAAGTGAGGGGACGGAAAAAGATATCTCATGCAAATGGAAATCAAAAGAAAGCTGGAGTAGCAATTCTCATATCAGAAAAAAAAAACGGCTTTAAAATAAAACTATTACAAGAGACAAAGGAGGACACTACATAATGATCAAGGGATCAATCAAGGAAGAAGATATAACAATTGTAAATATTTATGCACCCAACATAGGAGCATCTCAATATATAAGGCAAATGTTAACATCCATAAAGAGGGGAAACGACAATAACACAATAATAGTAGGGGACTTTAACACCCCACTCTCACCAATGGAAAGATCATCCAAAATGAAAATAAATAAGGAAACACCAGCTTTAAATGTGACATTAGCCCAGATGGACTTAATTGATATTTATAGGATATTCCTTCCAAAACAGTAGGTTACACTTTCTTCTCAAGTGCTCATGGAACATTCTCCAAGATACATCATATCTTGGGTCAAAAATCAAGCTTTGGTAAATGCAAGAAAATTGATATCATATCAAGTATCTTTCCTGATCACAACACTATGAGACTATTTATCAATTACAGGAAAAAAACCTGTATAAACACAAACACATGGAGGCTAAACAACACACTACTAAACAACAAAGAGATCACTGAAGAAATCAAAGAAAAAAAAATACCGAGAAATAAATCACAATGAAAACACAGCAACCCCAAAACTTATGGGATGCAGCAAAAGCAGTTCGAGAGGGAAGTTTATAGCAATACAATCCTACCTCAAGAAACAAAAAAAAATCTCAAATAAACAACCTAACCTTACAGCAAAAGCAATTACCAAAAGAAGGGCAAAACACCCCCAAATTTAGCATAAGGAAAGAAATCATAAAGATCAGATCAGAAATAAATGTAAAAGAAATGAAGGAAATAATAGCAAAGATCAATAAAACTAAAAGCTGCTTCTTTGAGAAGATAAACAAAATTCATAAACCATTAGCCAGACTTATAAAGAAAAAAGGGAGAAGACTCAAATCAATAGAATTAGAAATGAGAAAGGCGAAGTAACAACTGACATTGCAGAAATACAAGGATCATGAGAGATTACTACAAGCAACTATATGCCAATAAAATGGACAACCTGGAAGACATGCACAAATTATTAGAAAAGCACAACCTTCTGAGACTGAACCAGGAAGAAATAGAAAATATAAATATACCAATCACAAGAACTGAAATTGAAACTTTGATTAAAAATCTTCCAACAAACAAAAGCCCATGACCAGATGGCTTCACAGGCAAATTCTATTAAGCATTTAGAGAAGAGCTAACATCTATTCTTCTCAAAATCTTCCAAAATATGGCAGAGGGAGGAACACTCCAAAACTCATTCTACGAGGTCACCATCACCCTAATACCAAAACCAGACAAAGATGTCACAAAAAAGAAAATTATAGACCAATAACTCTGATTAACAGAGATGCAAAAATACTGAAAAAAATGCTATCAAACAGAATCCAATAGCACATTAAAAGGATCATACACCATGATCAAGTGTGGTTTATCCCAGGAATGCAAGGATTCTTCAATTTACACAAGTCAATCAGTATGATAAGCCATATTAACAAATTGAAGGAGAACAACCATATGATCATCTCAATAGATGCAGAAAAAGCTTTTGACAAAATTCAACACCCATTTATGATGGGTGTTGAAACCCTCCAGAAAGTGGTCATAGAGGAAACTTACCTCAACATAATAAAGGCGATATATGACAAACCCACAGACAACATCATTCTCAATGGTGAAAAACTGAAACCATTCCACTAATTTCAGGAAAAATACAAGGTTGCCCATACTCACGACTATTTTTCTACATAGTTTGGAAGTTTTAGCCACAGCTATCAGATAAGAAAAAGAAATAAAAGGAATCCAAATCAGAAAAGAAGTAAAACTGTCATTGTTGGCAGATGACATGATGCTATACATAGAAAATCCTAAAGATGCTACCAGAAAACTACTAGAGCTAATCAATGAATTTGGTAAAGTAGCAGGATACAAAATTAATGCACAGGAATCACGTGCATTCCTATAAACTAATGATGAAAAACCTGAAAGGGAAATTAAGGAAAACTCCCATTTACCATTGCAACAAAAAGAATAAAATACAAAGGAATAAACCTACCTATGGAGACAAAAGACCTGTATGCAGAAAACTATAAGACACTGATGAAAGAAATTAAAGATGATACCAACAGATGGAGAGATATACCATGTTCCTGGATTGGAAGAATCAACATTGTGAAAAATGACTATACTGCCCAAAGCAATCTACAGATTCAGTGCAATCACTATCAAACAACCAATGGCATTTTTCACAGAAGTAAACCAAAACATTTCACAATTTGTATGGAAACACAAAAGACCTCGAATAGCAACAGCAATCTTGAGAAAGAAAAACAGCAGGAGGAATCAGGCTCCCTGATTTGAGACTATATGACAAAGTTACATTAATTAAAACAGTATGGTACTGGGATAAAAATAGATACATAGATCAATGGAACAGGATAGAAAGACCAGAGATAAACCGACACACATATGGTCACCTTATCTTTGATAAAGGAGACAAGAATATACAACGGAGAAAATACAGCCCTTTCAATAAGTGGTGCTGGGAAAACTGGAGAACTACATGTGAAAGAATGAAATTAGAACACTCCCTAACACCATACACAAAAATAAACTCAAAATGGATTAAAGACCTAAATGTAAGTCCAGACCCTATAAAACTCTTAGAGGAAAATGTAGGCAGAACACTCTTTGACATAAATCACAGCAAGATCTTTTTTGACCCACCTCCTAGAGAAATGGAAATAAAAACAAAAATAAACAAATGGGACCTAATGAAACTTAAAAGCTTTTGCACAGCAAAGGAAACCATAACCAAGACGAAAAGACAACCCTCAGAATGGGGAAAAATATTTGCAAATGAAGCAACTGACAAAGGATTAATCCCCAAAATATACAAGCAGCTCATGAGGCTCAATATCAAAAAACAAACAACCCAATCCAAAAATAGGCAGAAGATCTAAATAGACATTTTTCCAAAGAAGATGTACAGATTGCCAACAAACACATGAAAGGATGCTCAACATCACTAATCATTAGAGAAATGCAAATCAAAACTACAATGAAGTATCACCTCACACCAATCAGAATGGCCATTATCAAAAAATCTACAGACAATAAATGCTGGAGAGGGAGTGGAGAAAAGGGAACCCTTCTGCACTGTTGGTGGGAATGTAAATTGATATAACCACTGTGGAGAACTGTATGTAAGTTCCTCAAAAAACTAAAAGTAGAACTACCATATGACTCAGCAATCCCACTACTGGGCATATATCCTGAGAAAATCATAATTCAAAAAGAGTCATGTACCACAATGTTCATTGCAGCTCTAGGTACAATGGCCAGGACATGGAACAACCTAAGTGTCCATCGACAGATGAATGGATAAAGAAGATGTGGTACAAATATACAATGGAATATTATTCAGTCATAAAAAGAAATGAAATTGAGTTATTTGTAGTGAGGTGGATGGACCTAGAGTCTGTCATACAGAGTTAAGTAAGTCAGAAAGAGAAAAACCAATACTGTATGCTAACACATATATATGGAATCTAAAAAAAAAAAAAAGAAAGAAAGATTCTGAAGAACCTAGGGACAGGGCAGGAATAAAGATGCAAACATAGAGAATGGACTTGAGGACGTGAGGAAGGGGAAGGGTAAGATGGGATGAAGTGTGAGAGTGGCATGGACATATATACACTACCAAATGTAAAATAGATAGCTAGTGGGAAGCAGCTGCCTAGCACAGGGAGATCAGCTCGGTGCTTTGTGTCCTCCTACATGGGTGGCATAGGGAGGATGGGAGGGAGACACAAAAGGGAGGAGATATATGTATATGTGTAGTTAATTCAGTTTGTAATACAGCAAAAACTAACACACCATTGTAAAACAATTATACTCCATTACAGATGTTATATATATATATATAAAAAGAAACCTCTAAAGTCATTGTAGGCAATTACGATCATAGAATGTTTGCAAAATATTTTTGTGAACTATATAGGGCCACTCAGATGTAATAAATAATAGTAGCTATATGAGTAACTAATGCTATCTTATTACTTTTTTGTGTTTCTAAGTGGAGACAGTGCTTAAAAATCTCAAGTGTTTAAAATAAATATTCCTGATGATGAAAATTAGAAGCCACTACCGTCCAATGACCAAAGACGCTTGCCCCCTTCATGAAGAACACAGTTCTCAGCTGCCCTTCCAGCTCTGGATTGGAGTTAAAGAGACCTCGTCTCCTGAGCTGCCTCCACTATTTACAAACTTTGTGATCTTTGGAAGTCAGTTAGCCAAAATGGCCTCCATGTGCCTGACTGTAAAATGAAGCGATAGGTGCTTATCCAAGAGACGAAGTTCAGTTTAGATCCTGGATCCACGTAAATAAAAATTAACAGAAACATTTCTACTTGTCACATGGTTTGCTAGAAGCTGATCAGCTATAATGTTATGACCCAAATATAAAGCAGTGTAAGGCTGTGATTAGGAGTGTAAGTATGGATACAGACTGCCTAGAATCCTGGCTTTGCTACTTGATGAATACATGATTCTGGCCAAGTCACTTACCCTCTCTGTGCTGCCGTTCTTTCAGCGGCAAAAAGAAGATGATAGGATTGTTTATGCATGTAAAGGGCTTCTGGAATAGTTTCTGCACATACCAAGTGTTCAGTATATATTAGCTATTATTATTCTTTATGTTGTTGTGGTCATCCCAGCAAAACAATTGCCTAATCTGCCCACATGTAGTTCTTACCCTTAGCTTCGGCATCCAGATCCTTCAATGTGTGCCATTTTGTGCAACTACTGCATGACAAGCAATAGACAAGGACTTGGGAATCCACTGCCTATTTTTTTATAAACAACCCTGGAATTGCTATTGTTGTTTTTCTCAGAAGAAACTGATGCTTAGTCCAAGGTCACACTGTTGACAAGTAGTAGTCCTGAGATCTGAAAGAGGCCTCTCTGGCTCCAACACCATGATTTTTCAATCTCAACCTATTTTATTTTTATATCTATACTTGATCTTTGTTGATTAGTTGTTTATCCCACCTCTCTGGTTAGAAGGTAAACTCCATGGAAAGGAAGGCTGCCTAGTTCACCACTAGTAGATGGTACCTGCAAGGTAGAGCCCAGGATCTTTAGAGTAACTTTCAAGGCCCCCAGGGTCTGATCCTTGCCTACCTCTCCAATCTTATCTCTTCTCACTCTCCTCCACTGCTCTGTCTTTGTTATACTCCCTTTCCCTTATTGAATTCTTCACTGTTCTTCAAAGGAGTCATCACCTCCTACAACTACACATCTCTGACCTTGTCACCTATTCTGCTTTCCGTGCTCCCCTCTTCTCTGCTCATGCTATGTGAGAGATCAGGCTTTTTCTTTAAGACTCACCTCAGAAAAGGAATATCATGACTTATAGAGGGAAGGTACAATAAGTGAAGGCTTCATTGAAACCCATTCCAACTGGATCTTTATTTATAGCATCTCTCTACTTTTATAGAATGGGGATAAGGTATGTATTTACTTCATTTCTTACAAGGTATAAGCCTTCCCCCAAATTTCCAACTGAAGTCTCATTCTCCCAACATTCACTGACTTCAGACTCTCTGCCAAACTTACTTAGAGAGAGCTGAACCTCTGAAGATAGCTGACCACATCCCTAAATATGTACAATTATTCCTGCTCCTCAAATGCAGCCTGGGTATTTATCAAGATAATTTGAATTTGGAACCAGAGCCATAGATATGCATGAATATAGCAATTTGAAGCATACTGAATAAATGCAGCCAAAGACCTTTTGTACATCCTAACTCCTAGTTTGAGCTCGGTTTTCTCCAACTGCTCTTGAAAGCATAAGTTCAGCTGCGTTGAGTCTCTTGGGGCTGAGCTGTATACGTGTGCACATAATTATTATGTTCTAGTTTATGACCCATTCACTCCAAATAACCACACATACCTGACCTCATGCCTGCTTTGGGAAACTGGGACAATCAACCTCAGCATACTTGCATTACGTGTCCTGGAAATGAAATAGACAAGAGAAGGCAGTTTTGTAAGTCCTTTGACAAAGGATGACTCTTTGAACTCTTAAAGAAAAATTTTAAAGAGCCCACATTAGAGTAATATTCTTATCAGAGCTTTGGAAATGATTTTGCAAAAGAGGGTTCGTATTTTAATTTAAGGAATATTTGCACAGCTAGACATATTAACTGGCTCTTGGTAAAATATAAGATTTGTTGCTGTTGCAGAAAGAACACACGGATAAAGATGGACCTGAGATAAATTCCAGTTCTGATACATGCTGTGTAACTTTGAGCAGATATCTTAAACTTCATGAAACCTCAGTTATTTCAGCTGTAAGATGAGAATAGTAATAATTTTGAATGTCTGGAGTAGCTGTAATTATTAAAAGACTTTATCTATGCTACTTGCCTTGGAAACTAGAGCCTTTGTGATGACAGAAGAAGTGAATATAAGGAATTATAACAGAGAGAAGAAAGTCTGTCCTGTGACTGGCAGACAGTCCAGCTAAAGTTGGGTAGGACCTCAACTCCTGGATCTAGGTCCCTGCTCTGAAAGCCCAGTGACCTAGTCATGACAATCCTAGAGGTGATCAATTTCAGAGAAACTAACCAAAATGAATGTGAAGGTAGGTAACAGAAAGCTACTGTAATTGGAAAGTTGAACTTGAACCCTATCTTGAAACTCGGTTGGGAAATTGCATAGCAATTTATCTAAAAATGTGAAGAGGTCCTTATTGGTAGTTACTTCAGAACTTCAACTGAATTGTGGGTAGGTAGTAGAGAAAGCTGAGAGCTCTTCAAAAGAAAATTGAAAAGTGTATGTGAGTGTGCATGTGTGTGTGTGTGTGTGTGTGTGTGTGTGTGTGTGTGTCCAGGTAGGAGTTACTTGCACTGCACTAAAGTGCCATAATCTCAAAACTGCAGGGAAAGTCTCCATGCCTACTCTGGCCTTACGCATATTGTACATTTCTTGTGGTTATGAAGGAAAGAGATTGAGTTTCCTGAATCAATGGAAGACAAAGGTAAATGGAAGATAAAGGAACAGCCACAAGACACAAAATGAGGAAAGACAGCAAAATGTGGGCCCAAGAATGTAAGTGCACTGACTTTTCCCCACCACGAAGACTTCTCAGATATATTAGGAAGAGTATTAAACTTTCCATAAGGCATAGAATAAGGGACTGAGACAATCTTATCTAGAACTTTAGGGGTAGATAAGGATGTAATATTTTTAATGATTTAAAAAGTGTACTCCAGGAATGAGGTTACTTGAAATTATCATGATGAGTGGATGCTTTCTCTGTCATCACTCTCCTAAGAAACCTAAGTCTTAATCAGAAGTTTACTCAGATGAGCAAAAAGTCAAACTATAGGAATGTAATGATCTTGAGGAAAGTTCTCTAAGATAACTTCTGGATGTTCATAAAATAGGGATGCATTTGGCAAATAAAGAATGACCTAGCCAACATGTATTGACCAATATGCCCTGTCCTCCAGGCAGTGCTGGAATATATTGGCCACATCTTTATCTGTTTCATTCTCTTGGATGTACAATTCTGATTAACTTCAGTTTGCGCTTTTCTCTCTCCTACTTTTATTAATACCACTGTCTATGACTCAACCTTATCATGCTGGTGTAGCCCAGACTTTGCTAAAGCACTCAGCTTAAAGCACCCCTTATAATCCTTACCACCAGATTGCAATAATCTCTTGAGTCATTTCAACTCTGTTGCTTTAGGCTGCTTTTTTTAAGGCTGGCTAATTTCCTTCACGATGTGCTGCTTTGTAGTTTAGCCTTCAGAGGGTAATCTTACTTTTTCTTGTTCCCAAATCTTGTTGTAGCTCTGAATATGGAATACTAGTGTAATGAACTTGGCACCTTGTTGATATTCAACAAATATTAATCCTTTCTTTTTTCTTTGGGGGATAAAAAAACATTGCAATCTATTAATGAACAAAGATTTAATAAGTGCTGGAAGAGAGTAGTGAGTTAATAACAGAACTGCCTTATAAAATATACTGGAAAAGTAAGTTAAGAACTGTTACATGTTTTATGTAGAAGACTAATAATATAGATTGCAACTTGGTTCCAGTGGTATTGTTGAGACTGAATGAGAAGATTATGGACGACAATTGTAATATATCTGGGGAAATTTTTTTTTATTCTAAAGTTATCTGGAAGTTAACCTGAGTTAGTATGAACCCAGGGAAATAAAGAATTGTTAAAACTGCTCATACCACTAATATAATATGTTCCTACCATATGTTTATTTTTGTACATCTGTCTCTTCTACTACTCTGTGAAATCCTTGAAGGCAGGATTTAGGTCTAATTAATCTTCTATCCCTAATATGTACCAGTGCTTACTTCACAATGGTACCCAATAGATGCTTATGGAATGTATGTTGAATACACAACTGAAATTTCCTTTTAAGAAATTAGCTTGTCATTGGAATAACTATATCCATTTTGTTCTATTACTATGTAAACATTCAGTCCTCTTGCTGCATTTCTCTCCAGGGACTAATATTTCTCCTCTTTGAGTTTAGAGCTTTTGTAAGGAATGAGGCAATAAGGTTTGGAAATTTGAGGTAGGGAAAGAAAATTTTTTCTTCTAGGTTTGATTTTTGTTTGTTTTATTTTGAGAGGATTACTCAGGATTTAAATACTGAAATATTTACTACTTATCAAAAGGACCCCTCCAAAATGTGAGGAAACATCAAAATAAGCAAAGATATTTGGCTGATACAGAATTCTAACAGACTCAGAGAATCTCCACTTCATTTATCATATATGCTGATGCTGCCCAAACCTCCATGTCCACGGGAAGAAAATAACACGGGCATTCCATGGGTTATGGGATGGTTCTAAGCAGCCAGCAAAGGATTGGGTTCCTGGATGGGGAAGAATGGGTGGGAAATTAATGTGTATTGTGTGTCTACTTTGAGCCAGGTGTTATGGACAGATGGTTTTCTATGGCTTGGTTCAATCCTATAAGAAAAACATTATTCTGATTCTCATTCTGGAAATATGGAAACTGATGTACTCACAGTCACTCAGCTAGTAAGTAAGCTTATGTATTTTCTATGGAGCACTTGATTAGAATATACATTTCCAGGCCTCCACCTGGAACTCTTGACTAAGTGTGGGATAGTGACTAAGCATTTAAACAATCACACCAGATGGTTTTTATGACCAAACAAGGTTTGAATCTCACGCTGCACCAATCTACCTTCTCAGAGATATCCAACATGTCAAAATATCCCGACTGTCAAAATAGCTCAACAGATATAGGGCAAAAAGACTTTAAATATCTCCATCACAATCTCTATCATCTCCTTTCCCTTACATTCTTTTATTCATCCACTTCATTTTATGAACAATAAAAATATGTTCATGTCATGTCAATTCAGCTTAAAGCACCCTTTTCTACAGATTAGCCCTGGCAAGACTCCCCTCTCTAAAAATTCTGAAGTACACTCTGGAGGGCTTTTAGGTTGGTCAATCTCATTCTAGAAACTTTAGGCAACAAAAGAGTGAATCAAATGACTATCCACATTAATGTGGCTTGAAGGGACCTGAAAGTTCTTTCTTAACTCTTCATCTCTGGCTTTTTGTGTCTGTGGATCAGTTTTCGCATCTCAATTTCTCTGAGATGTGTGTGAGTAATCTATGAATCTATCTCTTGCCACTAAGGTTTGAAGTGCTTATGAGTTCTCATTTATTAAGATGAGTCTACTAAGACCCTCTCTATAGATAAATTACTCTGGAGGAGTCAACTCTTAAGCCAGTGTTTGTGAAACATTTCTCTTGAAGTTCCCCTAATGACAGGAAATTTCCTTGTGCCTCTGGTTGCTGTGCAAACAAAACTGTAAGATTCTACAAAAAGCATAGAATTCATTTAAAGTTTTCTATTTCATCTTAATATTTCATGTGGATTTGGCTTTCTAATTAAAAATATATCCACATTTGCTTTAATACAAAAATTATATTTTCTGGATACCTTTAAATAGAATTTTATCTCCATTTATTATATAATTATATACATACAAGTAGTTTTTTCTTATCTGAAGGTTTTGCCATCCCTGTGTACAGATGAAGATACATGGCATTCATATACCACCATGCATTAACACCACAGCCTAAATACATTTTCTAGATCAGTTAACTTTCCAAGAAAATGTGACCCAAAATAGGAATTCTTTAAATAGGAAATGGGAAAGTCCTAAGCAAAAAATATTCCAGAGTTTGTGCATACCCTGAAGCTGAACATTAAGTGAAAAGTACCCAATCTGTTGACCAGTCAATTGGAGTAGAGGTATCGCTTAGGGCCAGACTCTGCTTCCCAAGTCTCTCTCTCTCTCTCTCTCTCTCTCTCTCTCTCTCTCTCTCTCTCTCTCTCTCTCTCTCTTTCTTTCTCTCTCTCTCTCAACTTCAGACTGAGTAGTCAAGCCTAAATTATTTTCCAGATTACATGTTGCTTCCAAAAACACTGTCACATTTGATCTTCATAATAGAAGTAACAAAACAAATTGCTACCCACACTGAACAGAGAAAAAATGAGGAACAGCAAGATTACAAAACTTTCCCAGAAACATAGCTCTTTCTAGTCTCTCTCCACCCTCCCACATTCCTTCTGTACCCAGCAATACCTTAGATATTTTCAGAAGTATAAGTCATATTTAGTAAATTATGGCTGAACTGATTTTATTATTCCAATTTAACAAGATTGTGAGTGCAATGCTTAGAACTGCTGCTCAATTCTTCTATCCTTCTGAGTCTGGTATTACAAAAACTCATGCTGTATTGCAAAAATGTTAATTATAATTTGACAAATAATATTTGTGTACCGCCCCACAAAGCAGTTTTCAGAGTATAAATATAGACCTGTGCACTGCCCAAATGAAACAGCTTCTCCTGAGTTATCACTGAAAAATCAAGAGGCTATATTTTTAAATTCCAAAGGGCTAGACTGAAGTCAATATTTGTAAATATTAGCTACCATATTTTTTCTTCTGAGTAGTCCAATCTGATAACAAGGAAACCAAGTTGGATTGGGATCTGTGTTAAATAAAACTCTCCACTTACATGAAATGTGCTTTTTAGCCAGAATGGATGAGGGTATAAAAATGAGGCACAATCCAGCTCAAAGAGGCCTTGACTCTTTATCGTCCATCAGTTAAGGTGAAAAGCTCAGTGAAACTCCAGTGAGATTGGATTTAACATAAACTTCCTGAGCTGAATTCCATTATTGCTAAAGTAACTAGAAGGAAACAATTTAAATATTTTCCAGAATGCCAATATCAGGGTTTATTCAGCTTTTAACTAATAGAATTTTGAGAAGTGTTCATCCTCAAAGTGTCAAGAATTGCTTAAGCTTTATATCTAGAAAGAACATTAAAGAGTGTTATTCAAACTTCCTCCTAATGAAAGACATCTTAATAGAACTGAACAAAATTCTTCTTCAAATGTCCAGTAATGGACATTATTACTTCCCAAGAAACTTCATTCCATTGTTGGTCATAAAGTTATGTTGGTAGATAAAAAACAAAGTGAAGTTAAGTAACTGTGAGGGGATACTGTAGCCCGCAGCCAGAGAAAAGCCAGATTGATACATTTCTCACATACCTCTTACAGTATAGGTTTGACACGGTCATGGTGAGAGCAGTTAATAATTCAAACATCTGCTAGAAATCTCATTCAGTTAAAAGAAAACATGTAATAAGTTCTTAACTCACCCACTGATAATTTCCACTTTCAGAATACAGAGGAAAAGAAATACTGTGGGGACATTATTCTTAAGAAGTAATTACTGGTTATGTGGAAAGGATTTAAACTTGAAAAAAAGATTATTACATTGTATTAAATTTCATATAATTGAGAAAATCAACATGTTACAGAATTGGACATGAGGCAACTATCAAAAAGCCAAAAAAAAATTTTGAGTAATCTCAAGATATTCATTCACTTATCCAATTATCTTTTCACTATTTGATATTTATTGAGCACCTACTGTGTACCAAGCTCTGTGAAGTACCAGAGAATAAAGATGATAATATAGTCTCTAACCAAAGGAGTTTGCAGTCTAGCTGACAGGACAAATAAATCAAAGATTCAGGCCTGTGATGATAACTTTGATAAAGAAAGCTGTGCCCTCTTGATTTTACTCTTCTACTGTATACATTATAGGATTTGGGCAAGGAGTTCTTTGAACCTCCTTATGGTTGCAAGTCAATGGTTCCTAAGTACTTATGGGCAACTATATCATTAGTTTGAAGATTTATTCCAATCTTCATTTGAATTCAGCACAAACAGTTTTAAAACATCTCTCGAGGAGATTCAAGGTGGCAGAGGAGTAGGCAGATGTGGAGTTCATCTCTCTACATGGATATGTCAGAAATATATCTATAGATGCAACAATTCTCACAGAACACTGGCTGAAAACTAACAGAAGACCTTGGATACCAGAAAGGACTATAAAGATCCCTGCATAACTGAGTAGGATGTAAATAAAGAAGGGAGAAGAAGGAGGAGAGGAAGCAGAATGGGACCTGCACCCTGGGGTGGAGGAGCTGAAGCAGAATAGAGATTCCCAAATTGGGGAAACCCCCTCTCTGATGGGCAAACCCCCTCTCCAATGGAGAAATCGATTGGGATAGAAGGGAAGCATTTGAGGCTGTCAGAGGAGGGTGAAGTGGCTAATCTGTGGCAGATGGGACAGAGTAAGAAATACACAGATGGTCCATACCATGGCCCTACATGCCCCAGACTGGGACGTGTGTTCACAGCTGTGCAAGGGGGCTGGGAGCTGGTGCGTGGGGATTGGAGAACAGGCCCAGAGTAAGAACTGCTGTTGGCTGTGGGGAGAGAAACTGAAGAGACTGAAGGGAGGAAATCTGCAGCAGGGAATGCCTATGGAGAAGACCAGACTGCCATGGAAGCAGAGCGCTATTGCTGAGTCACAGGCAAGGGAAGGAGCCCCTATTGTAGCCTCTCACTCCCCGCACACGGGCGCCTGCCAGCAACAATAAAATAAGCCTGCTTGGGTCTGGCTCTTGTGAGAGGCTGCTGAGGAATAAAAAAAAGCCCACTCAGAGATGGCCCTCACGCATGGCTGCAGGGCAATAAAAAAAAAAAAGAAAAAAAGCCCTCTAAGGGCTGGCTCTCACACACCTGCTGCCAGGTGCCAGAAAATTCCCAGCCAGGGCTGAAACTCACGTGTCTACATCACGTGCCAGAAAAGGCCCTCATTAGGGCCATATCCCTTGCGCCCATGGCCACCAGCCCCCCTGTACACTTGGCGCCACCAGGGCTCCCTTGATCCAAGCAGTCATACCACCACTGCACCCAGTCCTAACAGGGCTAGACCCAAGAGCTCCAAGGCAGCCTCAGGACCATACTCCTGTGGGTGAACCACACACAGAGGTGGGGATAAAACTAAAGGTGAACTCCAGTGATGGGGTGGCTAAGGAAGAAGATTGAAAATCTTTCCATCAGCTGTACAAGCTGCAGATTAAATCCTCGTGATCAGCTAGGTAGATCCTGTGACTACGGAATATCTGAGTATACAATGAGTGGTCCCACAAATGAAAACAGTCTAGCTCTGGCAGCTGTGGACTTTGGGGGCAAGCACATGCAGGAATTGGGCCAGATCAGAGTCTCAGTGGTCCCCACAGGGTCCTCAGTAGGCCCAGACACCAGCCCAGAGGAAGAGGAGAGCCTCTTGGGGAGGCAGAGATGGGCTGTGGCTCACAGCATGTGCAAGGACAGTTACATCAGAGACCCCAGGGAAACATAATTATTACTATTAATTTTATTATGTTTGGATTCATTCTGTTGCTGGTTCTAGCTTTTTCTGGGGGAGATTCTTTTTCTTTCTCTTTTTGTTTGTTGTTTTAGTTATATTTTTTGTTTTTTTTTTTTGTTTATTTTTTTTGTCTTTTGGGAATATCTGTGATTTATAACATATTTTTATTTTTTATTCTTATTTTTTATACATTTCTATTTTTACTTTGCTTTTCTGTTATTCTGTGTTCTTTCCCCTTTTTTCTTCCTCTTTTTCATTAACATATTTTTCTTTCTTTGTTTATACTTCCATTTATACTTTGCTTTTCTGTTGTCCTGTGTTTTTCCCTTTTTATTTTATTATTATTATTATTTTAATCATTTTTATTGGTTTGTTCTGTTTCCTTGCTTTATTCTTCAGCTGGCACACTGCTTTGGTTTTGTTTTTAGGTTATGAGTTTTTGTTAGTTTTAATCCTAATTGTCTGATTTCATTTTTGAGTTCTGTTTTGTTGTTCTCTTACTTTTGTTTTCTTTGGCTCTGTTTTTGTTTCTTTTACATGTATGTGTTTCCTGGTTTCTGTTTTTGCTTGTATGATTGTGTTCTTACGATTTCCCTGGGGTTTTGTCTTTTTTTTTCTTCTTCTTCTTCAATATATTTCCTCTTTTGTTTCTTTTATATTTCTGTTTCTACATTGCTTTTCTGTTGTTCTCTCTTCTATCCCATTTCTCTTTCTCTCTTTTTTTAATATCATTATTGTCAGTTTCTTTTGTTTCTTTGCTTCATTCTCCAGTTAGCACTCTGCTTTGATTTTGGGTTTTCCCTTGGTTTTTTGTCAGCTTTCTTCTTAATTGTTCAATTTCATTCTTAGGTTCTTTTGTTTGTCTGGTTGTTCTCTTGCTTTGATTTATTTGGTTCTGCTTTGTTTCATTTGTGTGTGTGTGTGTGTGTGTTTCCTTGTTTCTGTTTCTCTTAGTTTGATTTAACTTTTTACCATTTGTCTGGGGTTTTGTTAGTCTCATTTTTTTTTAATCTCATTTATTGCCAGGATGAGTGACTTACAGGGTCTTGGTCCCTCAACCAGAAGTCAGGCCTGAGACTCTGGAGTGGGAGCACCAAATCCAGGATGCTGGACCACTAGTGAATTCCCAGCCCCAGGAAAGATTAACCACCAAGAACTCTCATGGAGGCCTCTATCTGAATCCAAGATCCAGCTATACCCAACTGCCAGCAGCTGCCAGTGATGGACACCTCACACAAAACAAAAGACAAGACAGGAAAACAAAACCAACCATCAGCCCACAGACTACCTAAAGTCATACTAAGCTCACAGAGACCCCAAAACACACCACCAGACATGGCCCTGCTCATCAGAGGGAAAAGTCTCAGCTTCACCAACCAGAATGCAGACACCAGTCCCTCACATCAGGAAACCTACAAAAGACACCAGACCAACCCCACCACTGGGGCAGAGAATACAAGCAAGAGGAGCTACGACCCTGCAGCCTAAGGAAAGGAGACCTCAAATACTGTAAATTAGACACAATGAGAAGACAGAGAAATATCTTAGAGGCAAAGGAGCAAGATGAAAGCCCACAAGACCAAATACATGAAGAGGAAATAAACAAACAACCTGAGAAATAATTCAGAGTAATGATAGTAAAGATGATCCAAAATCTTGGAAATAGAATAGAGAAAATACAAGAAACATTTAACAAGGACCTAGAAGAACTAAAGAGCAAACAATCAGTAATGAAAAATGTAATAAATGAAATAAAAAATACTCTAGAAGGAATCAGTAGCAGAATAACTGAGTCAGAAGAATGGATAAGTGAGCTGGAGAAAGGTAGAAATAACTACCTCAGAACAGAATAAAGAAAAAAGAATGAAAAGAAGGGAGGACAGTCTCAGAGACCTCTGGGACAACATTAATCAAATGAACATTCGAATATAGTCATCCCAGAAGAAGAAGAAAAAAAGAAAGGGTCTGAGAAAATATTTGAAGAGATTATAGTTGAAAACTTCCCCAACATGGGAAAGGAAATAGTCAATAAAATCCAGGAAGTGTAGAGAGTCCCATACAGGTTAAATCCAAGGAAAAACATGCTGAGACATATATTAATCAAACTAAGAAAAATTAAACACAAAGAAAAAAATATTAAAATCAACAAGGGAAAAGCAACAAATAACATACAAGCGTCCCCCATAACGTTAACAGCTAATCTTTCAGCAGGAGCTCTATAGGCCAGAAGGGAGTGGCAATATATATTTGAAGTGATGACAGGGAAAAATCTACAACCAAGATTATTCTACTCAGCAAGGATTCCTTTCAGATTTGATGGGGAAATCAGAAGCTTTACAGACAAGAAAAATTAAGAGAATTCAGCACCACAAAAACCAGCTTTACAACAAATACTAAAGGAACTTCTCTAGTCAGAAAACACAAGAGAAGGAAAACACTTACAAAAACAAAGCCAAACAATTAAGAAAATGGTAATAGGAACATATATATAAATAATTACCTTAAAAGTAAATGGAATAAATGCCCCAACCAAAAGATACAGACTGGCTGAATGGATACAAAAACAAGACCTATATATATGCAGTCTACTATAAACCCACTTCAGACCTAGGGACACATAAAGACTGAAAGTGAGAGGATGGTAAAAGATATTCCATTCAGATAGAAATCAAAAGAAAGCTGTAGTAACAATACTCAGTCAAAATAGACTTTAGAATAAAGACTATTATAAGAGACAAGGAAGGACACTATATAATGATCAAATGATCAATCCAAGAAGAAGATATAACAATTGTGAATATCTATGCACTCAACATAGGAACACCTCAATACATAGGCAAATGCTAACAGACATAAAAGGGGAAATCAACAGTAACAAAATAATAGGTGACTTTAACACCCCACATACACCAATGGACAGATCATCCAAAATGAAAAAGGAAACACAAGCTTTAAATGACATATTAGAACAGATAGATTTAACTGATCTTTATAGGACATTCTATCCAAAAACAACAGAATATACTTTCTTCTCAAGTACAAATGGAACATTCTCCAGGATAGATCACATCTTGGGTCACAAATCAAGTCTCGGTAAATTTAAGAAAATTGAAATCATATCAAGCATCTTTTCCAACCACAACACTATGAGACTAGATACCAATTACAGGACAAAAACTAATAAATACAAATACATGGAGGCTAAACAATACACTATGAAATAACCAAGAGATCACTGAAGAAATCAAAGGAAAATCAAAAATACCTAGGAAAATGTTCAGGCAGAGCTTCAAAATGGCAG
This sequence comes from Tursiops truncatus, assembly GCF_011762595.2. NCBI lineage: Eukaryota > Metazoa > Chordata > Mammalia > Artiodactyla > Delphinidae > Tursiops > Tursiops truncatus. Next base: position 40,301,267 of record NC_047038.1, read on the forward strand.
AAGAGTAAGATGTGAAGATCACCTTCCTCCCCACCAATACATCAGATATACATCTACATGTGGAACAACTCTTACAGAACACCTACTGAACGCTGGCAGAAGACCTCAGACCTCCCAAAAGGCAAGAAGCTCCCCACGTACCTGAGTAGGGTAAAAGAAAAAAGAAAAAACAGAGACAAAGAATAAGGACAGGACCTGCACCAGTGGGACTGAGATGTGAAGGAGGAAAGGTTTCCACACACTAGGAAGCCCCTTCATGGGCGGAGACTGCGGGTGGCGGAGGCGGGGAGTTTTGGAGCCATGGAGGAGAGCACAGCAACAGGGGTGCAGAGGGCAAAGTGGAGAGATTCCCGCACAGAGGATCAGTGCTGACCAGCACTCACCAGCCCGAGAGGTTTCTCTGCTCACCCACTGGGGACGAGTGAGGGCTGGGAGCTGAGGCTCAGGCTTCGGCTGGATCCCAGGGAGAGGACTCGGGTTGGTCACGTGAACACAGCCTGAAAGGGGCTAGTGCACCATGGCTAGCCGGGAGGGAGGCCGGGAAAATGTCTGGAGCTGCCGAAGAGACAAGAGACTATTTTTGCCTCTTTGTTTCCTGATGTGCAAGGAGGGGGGATTAAGAGCGCCCCTTAAAGGACCTCCAAAGATGGGCGCAAGCTGCAGCTATCAGCGCAGACCCCAGAGAGAGGCATGGGATGCTAAGGCTGCTGTAGCCAACAAGAAGCCTGTGTGCGAGCACAGGTCACTATCCACACTTCCGCTCCCAGGAGCCTGTGCAGCCTGTCACTGCCAGTGTCCCGTGATCCAAGGAAAACTTCCCCAGGAGAATGCACGGTGCGCCTCAGGCTGCTGCAACATCACACCGGCCTCTGCCGCCACAGGCCTGCCCCACATCTGCACCCTTCCCTCCCCCAGGCCTGAGTGAGCCAGAACACCCAAATCAGCTGTTCCTTTAACCCCATCCTGTCTGAGCGAGGAAAAGACGGTCTCAGGCGACCTACACACAGAGGCGGATCCAAATCCAAAGCTGAACTCCAGGAGCTGTGAGAACAAAGAAGAGAAAGGGAAATCTCTCCCAGCAGCCTCAGGAACTGCGGATTAAATCTCCACAATCAACTTGATGTACCCTGCATCTGTGGAATACCTGAATATACAATGAATCATCCCAAATTGAGGAGGGGGACTTTGGGGGCAATGATATATATATATATATGTATGTGTGTATATATATATATATATATATATATATATATATATATATATATATATATATATATATACATACATATATATATATATATACACATATATATATATATATATATATATATTTTCCCCTTTATCTCTTTTTGTGAGTGTGTATGTATGTGCTTCTGTGTGATTTTGTCTGTATAGCTTTGCTTTTACCATTTTTCCTAGGGTTGTCTGTCCGTTTTTTGTTTTGTTTTGTTTTACTTAATTTTTTTTCTTAATAATTATTTTTTTATTTTAATAACTATATTTTTCCTTTCTTTCTTTCTTTCTTCCTTCCTTCCTTCCTTTCTTTCTTCCTTACTTCCTTTCTTTCTTTCTTTCTTTCTTTCTTTCTTTTTTCTCCCTTGTATTCTGAGCCATGTGGAGGACAGGCTCTTGGTGCTCCAGCCAGGCGTCAGGGCTGTGCCACTGAGGTGGGAGAGCCAAGTTCAGGACCCGTCCACAAGACACCTCCCAGGTCCATGTAATATCAAATGGCAAAAATTTCCCAGAGATCTCCATCTCAACACCAAGACACAGCTCCATTAAATGATCAGCAGGCTACACTGCAGGACTCACAACCTATGCCAAACAACTAGCAAGACAGGAAGACAACCCCATCCATTAGCAGAGAGGCTGCCTAAAATAATAATAAGGTCACAGACACTCCAAAACACACCACCACATGTGGACCTGCCAGCCAGAAACACAAGATCCAGCCTCATCCACCAGAACACAGGCACTAGTCCCCACCAGGAAGCCTACACAACCCACTGAGCCAACCTTAGCCACTGGAGAGAGACACCAAAAACAACAGAAACTATGAACCAGCAGCCTGTGAAAAGGAGACCCCAAACACAGTAAGTTAAGCAAAATGAGAAGACAGAGAAACATGCAGCAGATGAAGGAGCAAGGCAAAAATCCACCAGACCTAACAAATGAAGAGGAAATAAACAGTCTACCTGAAAAAGAATTCAGAATAATAAGAGTAAAGATGATCCACAACCTTGGAAATACAATAGAGAAAATACAAGAAACGTTTAACAAGGGCCTAGAAGAACGAAAGAGCAAAGAAACAGAGATGAACAACACAATAAATGAAATTAAAAATTCTCTAGAAGAGATCAATAGAAGAATAACAGAGGCAGAAGAACGGATAAGTGACCTGGAAGATAAAATAGTGGAAATAACTACTGCACAGCAGAATAAAGAGAAAAGAATGAAAAGAATTGAGGACAGTTTCAGAGAGCTCTGGGACAACATTAAATGCACCAACATTCGAATTATAGAGGTCCCAGGAGAAGAGAAAAAGAAAGGGACTAAGAAAGTGTTTGAAGAGATTATAGTTGAAAACTTCCATTATGTGGGAAAGGAAATAGTTAATCAACTTCAGGAAACACAGAGAGTCCAATACAGGATAAATCCAAGGAGAAATATGCCAAGAAACATATTAATCAAACTATTAAAAATTAAATACAGAGAACAAATATTAAAAGCAGCAAGGGAAAAACAACAAGTAACACATGAGGGAATCCCCATAAGGTTAACAGCTGATCTTTCAGCAGAATCTCTGCAAGCCAGAAGGCAGTGGCAGGACATATTTAAAGTGATGAAAGAGAAAAATCTACAATCAAGATAACTCTACCAGCAAGGATCTCATTCAGATTTGACAGAGAAATCAAAACCTTTACAGACAAGAAAAAGCTAACAGCATTCAGCACCACCAAACTAGCTTTACAACAAATGCTAAAAGAACTTCTCTAGGGAGGAAACACAAGAGAAGGAAAAGACCTAGAATAATAAACCCAAAATAATTAAGAAAATGGTAATAGGAACATACATATTCATAATTACCTTAAATATAAATGGATTAAATGCTCCAACCAAAAGACATAGACTGGCTGAATGGATACAAAAACAAGGCTCATATATATGCTGTCTACAGGAGACCCACTTCAGACCTAGGGACACATAGAGACTGAAAGTGAGGGGATGGAAAAAGATATACCATGCAAATGGATATTTAAAGAAAGCTGGAATAGCAATTCTCATATCAGACAAAATAGACTTTAAAACAAAGACTATTACAAGAGACAAAGAAGGACACTACATAATGATCAAGGGATCAATCCAAGAAGAAGATATAACAATTGTAAATATTTATGCACCCAACATAGGAGCACCTCAATACATAAGACAAATACTAACAGCCATAAAAGGGGAAATCGACAGTAACACAATCATAGTAGGGAACGTTAACACCCCACTTTCACCAATGGACAGATTATCCAAAATGAAAATAAAAAAGGAAACACAAGCTTTAAATGATACTTTAAACAAGATGGACTTAATTGATATTTGTAGGACATTCCATCCAAAAACAACAGAATACACATTCTTCTCAAGTGCTCATGGAACACTCTCCAGGATAGATCATATCTTGGGTAAAAGACCAAGCCTTAGTAAATTTAAGAAAATTGAAAACATATCAAGTATCTTTTCTGACCACAATGCTATGAGAATAGATATCAATGACAGGAAAAAAATCTGTAAGAAATACAAACACATGGAGGCTAAACAATACACTACTTGATAACCAAGAGATCACTGAAGAAATCAAAGGAAATCAAAAAATACCTAGAAACAAATGACAATGAAAACACAATGACACAAAACCTATGGGATGCAGCAAAAGCAGTTCTAAGAGGGAAGTTTATAGCTATACAAGTCTACCTGAAGAAACAAGAAACATCTCAAATAAACAACCTAACCTTCCACCTAAAGCAATTAGAGAAAGAAGAAAAAAAAAAAAACCCAAGGTTAGCAGAAGGAAGGAAAATATAAAGATCAGATCAGAAATAACTGAAAAAGAAATGAAGGAAATGATAGCAAAAGTCAGTAACACTAAAACCTGGTTCTTTGAGAAGATAAACAAAATTGATAAACCATTAACCAGACTTATAAAGAAAAAAAGGGAGAAAACTCAAATCAATAGAATTAGAAATGAAAAAGGAGAAGTAACAACTGACACTGCAGAAATACAAAGGATCAGGAGAGATTATTATAAGCAACTATATGCCAAAAAAAGGACAATCTGGAAGAAATGGACAAATTTTTAGAAATGCACTACCTTCTGATACTGAACTAGGAAGAAATCAAAAATATGAACAGAGCAATCACAAGTACTGAAATTGAAACAGTGATTAAAAATCTTCCAACAAACAACAGCCCAGGACCAGATGGCTTCACAGGTGAATTCTAGCAAATATTTACAGAAGAGCTAACACCTATCCTTCTCAAACTCTTCCAAAATATAGCAGAGGGAGGAACACTCCCAAACTCATTCTATGAGTCCACCGTCATTCTGACACGAAAACCAAAGATGTCACAAAGAAAGAAAACTACAGGCCAATATCACTGATGAACATAGATGCAAAAATCCTCAATAAAATACAAGCAAACAGAATCCAACAGCACATTAAAAGGATCATACATTATGATAGAGTGGGGTTTCTCCCAGGAATGCAAGGATTCTTCAATATATGCAAATCAATCAACGAGATACACAATATTAACAAATTGAAGGAGGAAAACCATATGATCATCTCAATAGATTCAGAGAAAGCTTTTGACAAAATTCAACACCCATTTATGATAAAATCCCTCCAGAAAGTAGGCATAGAGGAAACTTTCCTCAACATAATAAAGGCTATATAAGACAAACCAACAGCCAATATCATCATCAATGGTGAAAAAAAGAAACCATTTCCACTAAGATCAAGAACAAGACAAGGTTGCCCACTCTCACCACTATTATTCAACACAGTTTTGGAAGTTTTAACCACAGCAATCATAGAAGAAAGATAAATAAAAGGAATCCAAATTTGAAAGAAGTGAAGCTGTCACTGTTTGCAGATAACATGATACTATACATAGAGAATGTTAAGATGCTACCAGAAATCTGTGTGAGGTAGTCAATGAATTTAGTAAAGTAGCAGGATACAAAATTAATGCACAGAAATCTCTTGCATTCCTATACACTAATGATGAAAATCTAAAAGAGAAATTAAGAAAACACTCCCATTTACCATTTCAACAAAAAGAATGCACAACCTAGGAGTAAATCTACTCAAGGAGACAAAAAACCTGTATGCAGAAAAGTATAAGACACTGATGAAAGAAATTAAAGATGATACAAAAAGATGAAGAGATCTACCATGTTCTTGGATTGTAAGAAATAACATTGTGAAAATGACTCTACTACCCAAAGCAATCTATCAATTCAATGCAATGCCTATCAAACTGCCAGTAGCTTTTTTTACAGAACTAGAAGAAAATATTTCACAGTTTGTATGGAAACACAAAAGATCCCGAATAGCCAAAGCAAGCTTGAGAAAGAAAAACAGAGTTGGAGGAATCAGGCTCCCAGACTTCAGACTATACTACAAAGCTACAGTAATCAAGACCGTCTGGTACTGGCACAAAAATTGAAATATAGATAACTGGAAAAGGATAAAAAGCCCAGAGATAAACCCAGGCACATATGGTCACCTTATCTTTGAGAAAGGAAGCAAAAATATGCAATGGAGAAAAGAAACCCTCCTCAATAATTGGTGCTGGAAAAACTGGACAGCTACATGTAAAAGAAAGAAATTAGAACACATCCTAACACTGTACACAAAAATAAACTCAAAATTGATTAAAGACCTAAGGGTAAGGCCAGAAATTAAAATATTCTTAGAGGAAAACATAGGCAAAACACTCTTTGACATAAATCACAGAAACATCTTTTTTGACCCACCCCTTAGAGTAATGGAAATAAAATAAAAAATAAACAAATGGGACCTACTTAAACTTAAAAGCTTTTGCACAACAAAGGAAACTATAAACAAGACAACCCTCAGAATGGGAGAAAAGATTTGCCATTGAAGTTACTGACAAAGGATTAATCTCCAAAATATACAAGCAGCTCATGCATCTCAATATCAAAACAAACAAACAACCCAATCCAAAAATGGGCAGAAGACCTAAATAGACATTTCTCCAAAGAAGATACACAGATTGCTGACAAACACATGAAAGAATGCTCAACATCACTAATCATTAGAGAAATGCAAATCAAAACTACAATGATGTATCACCTCACACCAGTCAGAATGGCCATCATCAAAATCTACAAACAGTAAATGCTAGAGAGGGTGTGGAGAAAAGGGAACTCTCTTGTTCTCTTGGTGGGAATGTAGATTGTTACAGCCACTATGGAGAACAGTATGGAGGTTCCTTAAAAAACTAAAAATAGAACTACCATATGACACAGCAATCCCACTACTCAGCTTATACCCTTAGAAAACCATAATTCAAAAAGAGTCATGTACCACAATGTTCATTGTAGCAGTATTTACAATTGCCAGGACATGGAATCAATCTAAATATCCATGGACAGATGAATGGTAAAGAAGATGTGGTGCATATATATAATGGAATATTACTCAGCCATAGAAAGGAATGAAATTGAGTTATTTGTAGTGCGGTGGATGGACCTAGATTCTGTCATACAGAGTGAAGTAATTCAGAAAGTGAAAAACAAATACCATATGCTAATGCACATATATGGAATCTATAAAAAAATGTACTGATGAACCTAGGGGCAGGACAGGAATAAAGACACAGATGTAGAGAATGTACTTGAGGACACAGAGGGGGAAGGGGAATCTGGGACAAAGTGAGAGAGTAGCATTGACATATATACACTACCAAATGTGAAATAGATAGCTAGTGGGAAGCAGCTGCATAACCCAGGGAGATCAGCTCGGTGCTTTATGGCCACATAGAGGGGTGGGATAGGGAGAGTGGGAGGGAGATGCAAGAGGGAGGCAATATGAGGATATATGTATATGTATAGCTGATTCACTTTTTATAAAGCAGAAACTAACACACCGTTGTAAAGCAATTGTACTCCAATAAAGATGTTAAAAAAAAAAAACTGTTGAGTTTTCTGTCTTTCCTACTTGATTAAAATAGCTCTATGAGGGCAGGAAGAACCTTAATATCCAGGATTTAGGAGATGCATGACAAATGTTTTGAATAGATGGTAACAGCACTTAGCTTGTGTTTTGAAGGATGAATAGGAGTTCCCTAAAAGCAGGTAAATTGAGTGGGAAACCTAGACAAAGGGAAGAGTAGGCTAAAAACTCTGAAATGTGCTGGAAACAATTAGTTTGGGAAAGACAAATACTTTTAGGTTTTTTAGGCTAGCATTCAGGAAGAAGTAGCAAGGCATAATGAGACTAGAAAAGATAATTTGAGGTTTGATTAAGAAAAACTTGATATGTTAGGAAAAGGAATTTGGATTTTATCTTACATTCAATGGGGAGTCCAGACTAGTAAGCACCGTGTGTTGCTTCTCAATATGGGAGAAAAATAGGAAAGATCATTTATGTCCTACCATAAAAGATGTCCAGTGCTCAGCCAACACATTTCTTAATATAAATATCATTATCTTTATAACCAGCCTCCACATTAAGTTCATGGCAGTGTCCATGATGAGACACAGCACAATATGTCGATGAACCCAAAAATGAGCTACAAAGAAATCCCTCAACTCTTATACCAGTAGACTCCATCTTTTCCCAGCGTAACATGTGTAGATGAAAAAGAAACCTACGGAAATATCAACTGTACATTTTTCTAAGTATATATAATGCCTAATATATAATTGCTAAAGTCATAAAATATCTGGTCTCTAGGCAAGTTATATTTATCTAATGACTATCAAACTATCTTTACATTACTGTTTAATAACTATCCTGTTCTCTTATTAAGGAAAAACCATACATGGTGTGATACTGTACTATGGTTTATTATTTTTCTTCAGATACAGACATGACACCATAACATTAAGAAGTCATGTCTTTGGCCATATTCAAATAAATAAAATACACTAAAAGCCATAATCTCTGAAGGATCGCAGGGTTTCTGCAAGGAAATGAAAATGTAGATGCAGACATCTGATTTTCTCAGTTCCTTCAGGAACCCTTAGCAGCCTGCTCTGTGTGAGACACAAAAGGCTTTTGTGACGCACATTCTGTGCATCACAAATGGAGAGCCCTGGCCAAAGAAAATATACAGTTACCAGAAGAATAAACCAAGGATGAAAAGCACAGAGGTAGCATCAATAGATGTCTAATATGCCATTGGCCCATCTGGTTAGAATCACATCATCAAAATTAGAGCTGGAGTAGACCTTCCAGGTCATCCCATCCATCCCCTTGCCAACACAACAATCATCTTTCTGAGGACCTGGTCCAGTTCAATTTCATATGTCTCAAGAGACAAGAATTCCACAGATTCTGTGGGCAAGATATTTACCATATTTAGAAAGGCAAATGTAGTCATGGTTGAGATTTCAGTCAGTAAAATAATTGCATTCAGCCTTAGGAACATAAGGAATTGGCTTTTTTTAAGTAGAAATTCTCCCGGTGGAAGACAAAGAGCTTGGTGCCTGGAGAACCACAATTGAGATGGAAATAAGAATTGCCAAGAGCCAGACAAAGATTTAAGGGAACCTCAGAACTGTGTCAAGGGACTTTCTAGAATCAGTCCAAGGAAATTCTAAGCAGTGTTCAAACCCTTCTGTGGTACAAATGGGATTGGAACAGTTGTGATCAGGAACAAGCTAAGGTGTTGGAAAAAGAGGTGGGATGGAAATCAGAGTTCTAGGTTCTCATCAGTGACAGAGAACACATCTTCTATTGGAAGATGGTGGGGGAAAGGAGTACAATTGCATATTAAGAGAAATCCTATGTGAAGAGCAAAGAAATAGAGTCAGACGCATGTGAAATTTGCAAGTGTCTGAAGGTAGGATCAAAAATATAGCCAATGGAGTCAAGAGTTTAGAAGTAAGGAGATAAGATCTAGTATAAAAGTTTGACCTGGAGATTATCATAGTAAGTGAAGTAAGTCAGACACAGAAAGACAAATATCATACGATATCATTTATATGCAGAATCTAAAAAAAAAAAAAAAAAACTACAAATGAACTTATTTACAAAACAGAAACAGACTCACAGACTTAGAGAATGAACTTATGGTTACCAGAGGGGAAGGGTTTGGGGGAAGCATAGACTGGGAGTTTGAGATTGAAATGTACACACTGCTGTATTTAAAATAAATAACCAGCAAGGCCCTACTGTAAAAAAATAAAAATAATTTTTCAAAAATAAAAATAAATAATATTTTTTAAAGTTTGAGTTCAAAAGAATGAGCTCTTCAATGTTTTTAAATAATTTTTAAATAGTGAGAAATTTTACCCAAAAATAGTGTTATATATTATTATGATACATATATAATAGATAGAAACACCAGCATTTCTGAGTGAAACATGAGATGGAATTAGGTGAGAAGGGAATTCTGGAAACCTCATGCCCAAACTCATCTATTTCTGTGGAGGAACTTGCCTCATTTCTGTGGAACCCCTGGCATTGATTTAAAATACAAATTTTTGACTGTAGAATTAACAATTATGTTGATTATTCTGTGGTGGACCTATCAAAAAGGAAGAGATACAGTTCTTGAATTCTACCCATGGAACTCAGAACTTATTTAAGTTAATATCCTGTTACTTTGCACAAAAAATGTAGCTCAGTAGTCTTCACAAATCCCACAATCATATCTATCTCAGAAGATCATGTGATGTGTTGCCTGTGGACGTGGTCTGTGGCTTGCCTTTATGTATCAGCAAAGTAGGGAGCCCAGCCTAAAAGGTTCAAGATGGGGAGTATAGCCAGAAAATAGAATAGTACATAGAGTTGAGAAAAGAGAAGAGAAAATAGCCAAACTAGAAAACAGAAAAGGAGTTATAAAAATAAAAACAGTCAATAATAGGACCACCTGGGATGAAACCTGGGTACTGATTTTGTAGCCAACATTATTGCCTTCCTAAAAGAAATGCACACACCATCCTTCTTCCTTGCTAACAAAAATATGACTTTGTTTGTATAATACACCCTCCTCCACCCAGCCTTGCACTTAACTAGACCAGTCACAGTAATTCCATGTTTCTTGCCAATAATTGATTTAGGAAAAGACATATGATGCTGTTGTGGGCAAAGGGGAGGTTTAATAGGGAGCTTCTGTTTCTTCTCCTACAATGGTCTAACTGGAGTAAGATGGTCCCTCTTCTTTTCCTAGATATGTCTTTTCTTAGATGGCTGAACAACTGGAACTACAGAAGTCCTCTTATGACTGTGAAAGGACATACTGGGTAATAATGTTGACACAGACAGCTTGAGTTCTTGGTGTCATGGCTGAATCACTAAATTACCAAATCTTAGAACTGCACTACCTTGGGGTTTCTGTTTAGAGCAAATAAATACCTGCTTTTTTCTTACTTCTTAGGTTAGCTGAGGCAAGGGATTTTGTTAGTGACAAGCTAAGCACCCCAACTGATAGGAGAGAAAGCAGATTTTGTTTTGAATTGTCATAATTGTTACCCCTTTAGGTGTTTCTTGTACACATTATTTGGTATCTATCACTGAACTGAAACTTTTCTTAAAGCAGAAAATATTCATTCCATAGAGAAGGACCAAGAATATGATGAAAGAGAAACATGAACTGATTTTGTGAGATGAAGTTAAACTTTCATCACAGAGTTTAAGAAGCAGTTTAAATATTTATACATATTAGACTAACAGACCAAGTAGGAGAAAGAAAAATCTTTAGAGAAACCGAGGAAAATAAATCAATACTGTGTGAGCTCCTTGAGGGCAGGCACCATGTTTTGTCTATTGCTAGGTATATCCAATATTCAGCAACATGAGTGGCACATGGCAGGTGCTCTATAAATGCAGAGTTAAGTAACAGAACGAAATTATAGGTCTAGTAATTGATATTTATTCTCAGTTTCATCCAAGCATTTCCCAGTTGCTTATGGCATATTTGAGTAGATGAGGCTGGGCTGGTACCAGGAACTATGTCCAAAGACTAGAACTAGTGAAGCAGTAGCTGTAAATGTGCCATAACCATGAGAATTTTGTGGCAGCGACTATTAACTATTCATTAAAATTAAAATCCATGTTCAACTTCCCAGAATGACAGTAAGAATCACAATGAATAAGTCTAAAACCCATGGGCATGAGCATCACAGCTCACAATGATTTGACATGTCCTGCCTCCAATGATCTTTCCAGTAGTCCTAGGCCAACAATAACCAGACTCTCTTGATGATTTGGTCATGTGACTGAGTTCTAGCCAACAGAGTGTGATGGGTGTCACATCTGGGCATAGCTTTTAAGAAGCAAGTGTATTGTCTCCATATTCTCCTTTCAGTGTCCTACCAGCTAGTAAGGATGGCAATGAAACCCTAGGGAGTGCCAGAGCCATAAGCTGGAAGATGCCTGAGTCCATGAATTACTGCTGTTGATGAATAATCAACACCAACCAGAAATAATTTGCTATTGAGATTGACCTCTTACATATTCCGCCATTTTTTGTAACCATTGTTTAGCCTACTTTAAATAATGCAGCTTGTCCACATCTATTTGGCTTGTGAGCACAACACCAGCCTTCTCAAGATCTCAGAATGATGGGGAGAATCGTGTTAAAAAAAAATCTGCAATGAAAATGGATGTGCTTTGCAGTTTATATGCTTTGACATACACTAGCTGGTATGGTCTACATGACAACCCCATAAAATAACCAGGGCAGATATTATTATCCTCATATCAGAGGTGAGAAATCAATGATCAAGGGGTTAAACAAATTGTCTAAATCTACTGAGTGCTAGACTTAGAACTAAAGCATCAATCTTTTGATTTTAAATTCTTTGTTTTTCCAATTGTAAATATGCTAAATGTCTACCTCTGTATAAAATATTTTCTTGATGGATAGCTTTACTGCAGAAATTCTTCCAAGGGATTAAGGATTATTTTAGAAGATTCATCTCACTTGAATTCTAAATATGGGATCTAAATATGGAAGGATTTATCATTCCAGAGGATTTAGCAATGAAGTTGACTCTATCACAGATCATTTTTCTTTGTAGAGTCTCTCAGTGTCTCAGACTAGGATGATTTCCACAGAGGTTATTGAGCTTATTCTCCTTCCCCAAAACAAAAGCTTCTCTAACGAATCTGAGATTTGGTTGATCAGCCACTACTTGATCACCTCTAATGATGGAGCACTCACTACTTCAAAAGTTTTCTCAGTCTGCTGGTGGGCAACCAACTCGTTCTGGTTTCCATAGAACTTTCTTCAATTTTATAACTGAAAGTCCCCTGGACTTGGAACCCCCTCAGCCCCGACCAAATCGGGAGGGTCAGTGACCCTAAGATTGTTGAACATTGGAAATTATTAAAACACTCTTTTAAATTAAATGAAACTTGTCTTGCCATAACTTCTGCCAGGTTTTCTTATTTTTCCCTCTTTGATGTCTATTATTCAACCTAAATTTGTTTCTTGCTGATCCCTGGAGAGTCTCTGGTTCTCTATAGCTGCCAAAGCTTGCATAAAACTGCACTTTCAAGCATTGCTCTACCATAAACCACAGGATCAATAGATCATAGATCTAAACTTTTAATCTTTGGGTTTGATAGACAGGGCCTGATGACACACTAGCAGCAATTCATATCCCCTAAGTCAATTATTCTCCCTATAAGCCTATAGTGTAAGCCTTTGAAATTGTTTTCCTGGTTACCCAAGGTGAGTTTTGTGATAGAATTATTGACAATAAAAATAAATGTACTCCTATTATAATTTATTGTGTGTAAACATAATTAATTAATTAAAAATAATTGATTCTTAAATATAAAAATAGTTATTTTCTCACTGAAGTCTCTTGAGAAAAAAAAATAATTATCTTCTAAGGTTTCACCATTGAGCTTAATGTGCCTCTGAGAGTTGAACCCTTTTTTCTTTCTTCTCTTTCTTCTTTTTTCTTTTTTTTTAATATAAGTGCAGCACTTAACCTATGGGGAAAGGAACAGTCTCTACATTATTGGGTACTGAGGGACCACCAAAACCAGGAACTTTGTGTTTTATGAGTTTTCCCCAAATCAAAGCAACAGGGTTATGGTCAACATCATCCTTTCACTCCCACTGGGTTCTTTCAGAGAGTTGCTTTGGGGGCAAAAGAAACGTTTTGCACTGAAAAGCACATCTACTTCATTGCTTTCTTTCCTGCTGAAAGTAGACTGGGATCTGAACAGACCATCAGGCTCCTAATCCAAACTAGGTTTCTTTATGTTGTTTTGACTTTCTTGCCACTTATGATATCTGTTACCTGGTAGAATACTTCATAAACCTAGTTCTTGGAAGTATATTTTCTGTATGCAGCCAAAATTTTTTTTTTTAAAGGTGAGTAAAATCATGATGACCATCATGAATCTGAGATTTTTGAGAAGCAAAAGTTTTAGGTTGACAGTACTTTTAGAAGCTTAACAATATTATCTTGTAAATGGAATAAGATTTTTAAGGCTAAATTTTTTAATTATAGGAGGTTAGAATGAAATGGGGCTTTAGAGATCAATTACGTTAATCATGCCCATTTTACAGATGGGAAATTTGAAGTCCAGAAGCACAGATCATCACTCTAATGGTCAGTGGCAGAGTTCTGAAGACAGCCAGACTGACCTCTCTCTTCAACTCAACAAGTTAAACAGTGATTGTTTGCCTTTAGGGAGTATGAAGCCCTTTGAGAACTGGATGAATATTATGGAACTTGGCAAAAATGCACATACACTCAATATTTCTCATGTAATTTCAGGAGATTTAAATTCCTTAAGAAGTTTATCTTTGGATCCAACTGGGCCATGCTCTTATGCTTGGGATGGCTTTCCAAGGGAACAACTTGGGTAATTCCTGAATGGGCTCTATATTTAATGGAGAAATCAAATTAGAATTTAATTATTTGAAATTTAATATTTTAAGAAATCAATTTATTGTTGTTATTTTACATTCATATTACAGTTTTAAGCTAGTTCTGTATGAACAAATTACTTCTGTATGAAAAAATTATTTGGATAATAGGACAAAAATCTGAAATTTATCTCAAGGATTAATAAGGTGAGACCTGGGCAATGTCACTCGAAATAACACCCTAGAATATTTAGATCTGATTGCTCTAAATCTATCTGTGTTTCAAACTCCTACCCAAATTTAGGGAAAATAACAAACTTTTTATTTCAGTTTTACCAATTTTAGCATGACCTTCCTAATCTAACAATATTGCATTTGTGTGATAAACAATGATAAGTAACTGTTATAACTAATATTTATTGTGCTCTTACTCTATACCAAGAGTATGCTGATGAATTTATGTGTTATATCTCTTCACAATGGTATAAATTGGGTTTTATTATATACATTTTTTACAGTTAAAAGGAATTGAATCCTACAGAGGTTTAAACATTTCCCAAGGTCATCAGCTACTGCAGTGCTTCTCTGTCTAGGATAATCACCCCCTTTCTCACTCCACCACAAGCAAAGAGATATTTGGCAGTGTCTGGAGACATTTTTAATCATCATAACTGGGAAGATGTTATTCACATCTAATAGGTAGAGGCCATAGATGCTACTAAACATCCTACAGGGTACAGGACACCCCCCTACACACCCCCCTACACACACACACACACACGAACACACAAATAATTATTTGGCTCAAAATGTCAATAATGCTGAGGTTGAGAAATGCTAAACTGGTAAGTGACAGATTGAGAATTCAAGCCTAAATAATATGATTCCAGAGTGAACACTCAATATTTTCTCTCAAAATACAGGTTTAATATTACACATTTTATCAAAATATTGATAATAATAGCCTATCATTTTGCAAATGTTTTTTGTGCTCACTTAACAGTTTATAACCCACAGTTTGTAGGGTCTAAGATATGGGACTGAATCATTCTGGGTAGATATGACAAAATCATTTGCACATATGTACCACAGGAGCTGGTGAGAAAAATGAAGCCTGGCTAAGAGAATCTCAGTGGCCAGGTCCATCTGAAATGGCTGTCAACACTTAAATGAGTATTTTGAAAATCATAGTTGGGTCACATTTTATTGGGGAGGTGCTTTGCAGAGATTGATGGAACTAAAATGAAGTAAACCAGCTTGTTTAATATTATTTTTCCCAAGCAAATGTAACTCTAAGTTGATTTTTTCTCATACATGAGAAGGCAGATCCTTTTTCTTTGACAATATGATTTTAATTCTGTTGATCTACCTAGATAGTGTAACACAACTTCCCTCCCTTCATTGTGCCCATCTCTGGGAAGAGCAGTACCATTTCTTGTCTCAACTTCTACATCCATTCACACACCAAATTCTGTCAATCCAACTTTTCTTAATATTTTTTAATCCTTCTCGCTATCCTCTATCCATTTATACTGTCTTAATTCAAGCCTTCATCATCTCTTATTTTCTAATTTTGGAAGCTTATTTTACTTATTTGAATAAAAAGAAAAGATTAAATATTAAGGTGGGAAAAGAAAAGAGAAAGTTGAGAGGTAGCATACAAAGCAACGCTTGTGCTGGGACCTTCATACATTACTAAATTTTTATCCTTCCAACAACTTCATGAGTTCAGCTTTTACTTCAGGGTACTCTGCAGAGAAGTTGAGATGACCAGTGATTATTTCCACTGTCATACCGCTCATAAATAGCAAAGCACTTTCTTATTTCCAGTGTCCTTCCTACAGCCAAAAGCATTTCAACGAGTTTCACAATCATTGCCAGTTTGTCCTTCTTAATGACTGTTCCACATTCCAACAGCTTTACACAAATCTCTTTTCATTGTTTTCTTTGCCTGAATGGACACATGGACCAACTGTTCTCTGTCACTCATCTATTATATTTTCACACACTTGAATCCTGAGAACCTCTTCTAATTTTCTAATTAATCAATCACTCTTTCATACAATGACTTCAATTTTCATTGATGGAGAAGTCACAGAATGCTGTCACTATCCTTGGCATGGGCAGGGAAAGGTCAGGAGAGAGTGAGATGACAAGCTCACTGCCATGGGAGCCCCTAAGTCCAATAGAAGCTTGACAAATAACAACCAGGCAAACCAGTTAAGTGCATTCTCTGAAGTCAAGTCCTGAAATAAATAGGAAGGCTGTGTGTGAAATGAGGCAATAGTCCAACAGCCCTCTTACTCAGCTGGGCAACCTCTTAGAGAAATAAACAGCATCCTTTTAACCATCCAGACAGGCTCATGGTTGAGCCAATTTATCTGTATCATCTACAAACAATATTTAACTTAATCTAAGGCCGAACAGGAGCACAAACATTGAGGTCTTGGGTCTGTAACAATTTTTCCAGCACTGCAATGTTTATGAGAACATTCAAGGCCGAAAAAGAATGTGTGAGTCTTCAGCAGACATTGCCATGCTTGCTGGTTGCCAGATTCTCACTTGTTCATATAATATCGCACTTCAGAAGACCTACATTATCCAGCTGTCCTTCAGGGGAGGGTCAAGTCAAGAGTTTGTGGTTCTGGGCTGAGATGCACTTCTCACTAGTTTTGTGATGTTAGGAAAACCGTATTGGTCATTCAGTCCTAGCTTTGTCCAAAGTCCAAAAAGGGAGCTGGGTGAGATTTCTCTAAAGAGCTCTTCCAGCTTCCCAACTTGAGAGTTTCATTTGAATGTGAAGTTCTAAAAGAGAAAATGTGATCAATGGTTCTTACCTGGAAAGTTACAGAAGTGGTCTGAGTGGGAAGAGAGCTTCACGCTTTCTCAATCTATAAGTCACCTGTGTATGTGACTGCCATTACCCACAAATGCCAACTAGGAGTGTATCAGTGCTTGGCATTTCTCTTAATCCTATATGTCTGTCGTGTGTAGCTTACCACTAACCTGTCTACTAGGGATTCCTCTTACACTCTCCACACCAACATTCCCAGGTATCATACTGTGTGTTAGAGGGGAGGTATCAGATGGCACTATGCCAAAACAGGAGCCATGGAGTCTACCTCTGAGATGCCAAGGGGAAATTTCAAAATAGAAGACAAACAAGGAAGCAACTTGAGTGACTTCCACAAATAAGTCTGGGTCTTCATGAGCATAGAGGATATCTGTTGTTTCTGCCTGCCCACCAGTGTACCCCTTTCCTCCAGTAACACCAGCTTGATTTCTTTTTCAGCAACAATTTCTCCTTTATGCTCAGTACACATAGTTTTGGAAGGGACATGGGAGTCAAACCTCAACCAACACATGGTCTATTCCCTGAATATAATAATCATCTCAGCAATGGGTGCATGACCTACCTGACGCTGGTACAAATAAGATCAAGGTTAGAGAGATAATTTTTCTCCTCAGACTACCCACAACAAGGATGATGTAAGCCTGTTGCTGCCATGAGCTAGCACATGGAACACGAAAAAAAAAAAAAGCCAAAACAAAGGAATGTAGAGCTCAGAGATGAAGAAAACGAATCCTGATGATTCATTGGCTGAGTCCTTTGCTACAGCTTACAGCTATGCCTGAAACTGCCTTTTCATTTATGCAAACCAGTGAATCCCTTTTCTGTTTAAACCAGCTTCCATTAGTGTTTTACTACTTGACCAGAAGATCAATATAGTTTACAATTTTTTTTTTTACCTATTAGCTTATACCTCCTGATCCCCAATGCTCAGAAGTAGTAAAATTTGGTATAATAACCCCCACTTTAGAAAAGAAGAAAATAAGGTCTTACAGCCAGTAAGAAGTAGGGTCATGACCAAAGTCACAGCCTTTTGACCCCGAGCTCAGATCTCTAACTTCCCAACCATGCAGTACACAGGCCTGATGCCCAGAATATGTGTCATCTCTCAGAGTCTCCACTGATACTCCCTGAGTTGTGGGTGTTATAGACTCATAGACTGATAAACCTTGAAAAGTCATTTTCAATCCCAACCTCCAACCTCCCAAAACTTCCACTAGTAGTTAAAAATGAAGGATTAAAAGTAAGAAAGATCAGGGTTAGAATGCACCAATTTGGGGATTTCTGATGACAAGCCAGTAAAAAAGTCTTTCTGAGCTGCAGTTTTATCAGCTGTAATATGAGTCCAATGATTGCCTACCTGTTCTGCTTGTAAAGAAAATTAAATGAGCATATGTTGTAAAGCAATTAGTATAATGCCTATCACGTAGAAACCTCTCTGTGACTGGCATAAATATCAAATTACTTATTGTTGTAATTATTGTTATAAACCCAGATTCTGAATCACCAGTGCTTTCTCTACTCCTTACTATCTTTCTATGCTATAAGCTTTAAAATACATATATGCCACTGAGGCTAGAGACTGTGTCTCTCTTGTTCTTGTACCCCCCACCAATCAATTCACATTTTTTGAATGCCATGATTAAGGAATGATTGCCATGCTAAGGCATTTATTTGAAGTATTATCCTATGGGAATAATTACCTTTGAATTCTTATGTGGGTTCCTCTCCCCTCCAACCAGAAGTGACTCCAAAAGTTGATGGAGGTGAGAGGGGCTGAATCAGACATTCCTGTTCCTTCAAGGGATGTTTCTTTTTGTGTTATTTCCCTCTCTGTTTACCCCTTATTCCTTCACACACCTGCTTCAGAGCCAGTTGAGAGTCAGGGATGGAAGTTCTGGGTGTGGGCCCCATTAGGGAAGATTTGGGCTTTATCCTTTGCTTGTATTCTCCACTTGTGATTTGAATTAAATTCACTTTTGGACACAGGCTGCAAGGCACAAGAGGTCTTTTTGATTGAACAGTGAAAGGAGCCTATTAGAAATGTGAAATCATAATTTCTGGAGGTTTGGGGACTTAAAAAATGTGGACAGCTGTTGGCTAAAGAACTGAGAAACGTTTAAGTCAGGAAAATATCCTAGGTAATGAAGCCAGAGAGCCTAAATCAGTGGTAAATACTGCTAAGCCATCATTACACACTAAATAGTTATTAGTCATCTCTCTGTTTCTAACGGAAAGCTTAAGGGTCTGAAGTCCAAAGCTTAGACTCCATTCTCTCTAGCAAATCAAAAATCCCATCCCCTCCAATAACAGAAATCTGCCAAGAGAACATTAAAGGTCAAGCTAAACCCACAAAAGCAAAGCAATGCTGATTTCAAAGACACTGAATGGAAAATACAATTAAAAGTCGCCAGTTCATTCTGAGCAGGAGAAAAGATTGAGAGTCTAATTTAAGGTCAGGAGCCCAAGGGGCAATGGCAAAGGGAAACAGGAACCCCAAGCCAAACCATAAGCAAAGTGGCCTGGAAACTCTCAAACTTGGCGGGAGCCTTTCCCTTTCCGGCCCCCTCTTGGGTGAGTGGGTCACAGTGTGGTTGGAACGTTGAGTTGCCCCCATGGGACCCATATTGGGAACTGAATGTGAGGACCTGGCCTCCAACAGATAGACCTGTGCTATGGACCTGGCTCTCTCCCAGCTCCACAGTGATTTTCCTGTATTACCCTACACAAGTCATTCACCCTGCCCTGCCCTAGTTTTACTTAATTACAAAATAATTTCTTCTAGTGAGGCCAAGCTTATGAATAAGCCAGAATTTCGTGGTTTGAGGGATGCCAAGAAGGCACCACTGGGACTTCAGGCCCAGTTCTATAATATTCACATCTCCCCATTATACTTTTTCACCAATGCCTGAAGTATCACCATTGACAAATCTGTTTAATCTAAAAACACTTTTGAGTGTCTACTTCATGCCAGGTATTGTAGTAGGCACTAGGTATACAGGCATGAGTAAAACAAACATGGATCCTAAGCGCAGTCTAGTTGGAAGGAACAGACTGAATTAAACAGGTAAATACACACATACATACATGCAAAGGGAGAGTCCCCTGCAAAGTTATTGAACACATTACTCTGGGAAAAATTAGAAGTCTGAGTCTTAGTTAAGGTCATGACTGAAGCCACTGAGAAGGTGGTTTTCAAGCTGAGACTTGCTATGTACTGTGAAGATCTAGGAACATGCTATTCTAGGTAGGAGACAACTGGCATGTGCTAACCTCTAAGGAGGAAAGGAACTTGGTGTGTTCTGGAATTGAAAAAGAAAGGAAGTCTTGGTGGATGGAGCACAGTGTGTGAGATGAAAAGGAACTGAGATGAGTGTAAGCAGTAGCTAAGGGGAGGTCAAACGGGGCTTGCTAGGTCACTGTGGGACAACGGCATATTGGTCTGTCCATAATATAAAGCCATGAACAGTCTAAGCAAGAGAATACATCATCTCTCAGTATTAAAACTACTCTGGATTCACTGAAGTGGATAGAATGGTAGAAGGCACAAGAGGATACAGGGAAACCAGATAAAAAGTTTTGCTTCCCTCCCTAGATTGTAAGCTCCAAAGAGTTGTGTCTGTTTTATACAGTAATATTGCTCTGGTTCTTAGAGTAAGAGTTGTGCCATGAAGTTAGTGAATCAGTTCTGATGGGGAATAAAGGCAAAGCCTTACTTAGGATCAATAAGAGAAGTCCTGTATGTGGCATTTAAGAGGAATTCTATCAATACATACATATATATATATATATATATATATACACAATGAATGAAGGAATGAATAAAGATTGCTGTACTCCAGAAAAGAATATTACAGTAGCTTGGATACAGTAGTAGAAGTGGAGGTTGAGAAGTAGGCACATTTGAGATATACTTGAAGGCAAAAAATAAATAAATAAATAAAGGACTTATAAATAGAATGGATGTGAAAGTGGAGAGAGAAAAACAAATAAAGATCAACACCTTCATTTATAGCTTGAGCAACAAATTATGTGGCAAAGGATGGCAGATGGGAAAACCTCTGAGAGGACAGACAGATTAGATTATTGGCCTGTAGCCTGAATAAGAACGAGTCCAGACACCCCAGACTGGTGCATGTCATAATAAAGGTATATTGTTACTAAGTTTTGGCGTGCCTTGTTATACAGTATTACTGTGGCCATAGCTGGGTGAGGCAGAAATCATGAGATTTAAGGGAAAATCATAAGTTCAATTTTGAAATGTCAAACTTGAGAGAGCTGTGAAATATCCAAGTGGGGATATCAGGTAGGAAATTGATTACACAATTCCATAAAGGTACAGATAAACCTTTTGGAGTCACCAGCATAAAGATGATATTTAGAACCAAGGGTATGGGTGAGATCATACAGAGGGAACGCATAGAAAAAAAGATAAAAATATGCCCATTTCCCAAACATAGAGTGCTTCAACAATTAGAGGTCAGGAGGAGACTTCAAAGAAGAAGAAAATAGGACTAGATTGGTGATAGAAAAACAGAAGGGCATTGGAGCAATCTCTCTCTCCAAGAGAGGAGATTTTTTAAAAGAAGTAGAGAATGGTCAACTCTGTCCAACATTTATATGAGACTTTTTAGTTTCCTATTGTTGCTATAACAAATTAACACATTTAGTGGCTTAAAATTTTTAAAAAACCTTACAGTTTTGGAGATCAAAAATCTGAAATGGGTCTGACTGAGCCAAAGTTAAAGTGTCAGCAAAATTATGTTCCCTCTGGAGGCTACAGTGTAAAATCAGTTTCTTTGCCTTTCTCAGCTTCGAGATGTACCCACATTCCTTGACTCATGACCTCTTCTATCATCAAATCACTGACTTTTCTGCTTCCCTCTTTTGCTAAGAAGGATCCTTGTGATTACATTGGGCTCACCTAGATATTCCAAGAGAATATCCTCATCTGATTAGCAACCTCAGATTCATCTACAACTTTAATGTCCCCTTTGCCCCATACAACATAATATATACACAGGGGCCAGGAATTAGGAAACAGGCAGCTTTGGAAGACCATTATTCTGCATACAACAGACACCAAATAGGATGAGCTTTGCTTCTTGAGAAAATGGATAGATATTTCTGGAAAAGTTTAGGGCTTCTAGTGTGTTAGTTAGTTCCCCAGAATATTAAGAGAATATCTCCCTTCTATACATAATTATGAGGCATTTAAGAAATCAGAAAAATAGAATTCACTATAAAGGAAACCCTCTTCAGTTATTTATTTTAAACAACTAAGGGTTTCCAACCATGTGAGGAGCAAAAGAGCACAGAACAGGAGAATTAATATGGACAAAAAAATACTGGAATAAACAAAGAAAATCCACAGAATATAAGAACTTTCAAAATAATTTTAATGGATATTCCCAGAGATATTTGAAAAAAATCACATCAATAAGATAAGTATAGGTTGATATAACAGGATTAGTCAGGGGACAAGAAAGTATTCATAGAAATTTAAAAATGATGGCTGAAATTTAAAAAAAAAAAATGAGTAGTATGGTCTAAGGAAAATACCTCAGAACACATAACAGAAAAAAAGAAAAAAGAAAATAATATAAGACAAAATTAAAGTCTTAAAAGATCAACCCAAAAAGGTCATCCTCCCTCCAAAAGAGTTCTAGAAGAAGAGAAGTAAGAATATGAAGGAAAATTAAATTTTTTTATATAATTTTTAAATGTTACAAGACAGGGCAATTGCTATCAGATTTTAAGGACAAATGTGATTTTGAACTCAGAATTCCATACGGAGTCACAATACTAAGTGTAAGAGTAAAATAAAAATAATTTCTAGACATAAAAGGAATTAGAACAGTTGGCTTCTTGTAGCCTTCCGGTGGGGAAAAGAAAATAAAATAAAACCTTTATTATGTATTCCAAGAAAACAAAAGAAGATGCTCTCAGAGGAGCCTATGGGATTCACTCAGGAGTGATGGTAGAAGTTGTGTTCTCCACCTCTTCCTAGGCAAACAGTGGATCCCTTTCCTGGCATTCCTTCATCTAGATAAGCCATGTAACTGTTCTTGTCAATGATCAGAAGTCACATGTGCCACTTCTGGCCCAAAGAGATTAAAAGCACATGTGTGTTTTCCCTATTGCAACCTTTGCCTAGCCACTGGCTAACTGCAGAGGAGTCCAAAGCCTAGAAGAGAGCTGAGACACCTCATGGAAAGGTCTGTTTCCACAGTGTCTGCAGAAAGTAGAGCTCCCTTTTAGACCCAATTGAACTAGGATGTGAGAACAGAATGCATTTCAATAAAATCAAGCCTTGAAATTTGGAGATATTACAGCATTAAACCTACCCTGATTAATACAAGCATATAATGGGAAAAAATTCTGGAAAAATAGCCATGCTTATAAAGCACTAAGTCCCAATTTGAACACAATTCAGAGCACTTTAATAGTTTTATCTTTAAGAATAAAGTAGACTTTATAAAACAAAGAATATGATTAAAAATCCAGGACATTCTATGGAATGTAAAGAAAATGTATGGTTCTTTTGTCAGCAAGTGAAAGAAAACAATTAGAAACACCAAGAAAAATTAAAGGATGTATGAGAATATCATGGTTTAAGTATAAAGTGAACTAAAATGTGGCATGATATGGAATAACCAAAATAGAAGAGACTTTATTTAAGCTTAACTTTGGAAGCATTCTCTGTCGATTCTCAATAACTTAGAATTATTTTTCCTTCACTCTGAATCCAACACTAGCACTTGGTTCTACGGAATGGTTACTGTCATTATGTTGACATTGTCATTATACTGTAAAGGCTAATTGTTTGCTTTCAAAATTTTAGAATCAATTTTAGAAAAAGCAAAAATACTCAGATATAATCATAAAACAGGATGTGAATGTTAAAACTCTGATATTGGATAAGAATTACACAGTTGACACAATTTGAGAGATACAAGGAAGAAAGGAGGTCAAGTGTGTGTTAAGCTTTAATTTCCTCATTATAAATGGTGGAACATGAAGAAATAATCTCTCAATTTGGTGGAACAAGAAGTACAATTTTAATTATAACATTCGACAAAATGGGATAGTGCATGTGACCCAAAGTCCTAAATTTTCTCAGCAAAATGTCAACAGAGAAATATGTAAAAATAAATTGTTCAATTTATTTTAGTAACAATTAGAAGAAATACAAACACAAACAATCCTGCTAAGGAGTGGGACTCTGGAAGGAATAGGGAATGGTGTTAATTTTTTACTTACTAGTGGCATTCAGTTTTTCAAAGAATGTACATATATTACTTTTATGGTGCCATCAACCAAGACTGTGAGAAGAGGAGACAAAACAGGTGCATGTAAGGAGGGGGTGGATAAAGATTTCAATTTAAACTTGTTGAGTCATTTATCTGAAATCTTTAGATCAAACACAAGAATTTACTATAAGCTCTCTGTTAGTGGGATTATAGAAATACACTTAATACACAATGGAGGGCTTTAGTGTACTCACTTTGAAATTTGCATTTTTCCTTTGGAAGGAATGTTGGGCTCAAAGTTTTTGTTTGTTCTTAAATGTATCCACTTCTTTGACTTAGAGTAATTGTTTAAGAAAACCAAAACATCAGCAACTTTTTCATTACTCATCATAAAAATCCCATTTTAATTCATGTTTTCCTGTGTCTTCTCAAATACTTACATTACTGAAATATTTTATAAAAACAATGGAATTCTTGGATTGTTAAATTTCCTACAGTTTCTTAAAGTCATGTATCATGAACTTGGTTTGTCATTCAATTAGTAGTCTCCTTCCTAATCCCCTCCTTCATAAGGAGCACAGCATGTAGTAATTTGTTGGTCTTATCCAAGGAAAAATGCACAACAGACAGATGGAAATACAGGTCCAGACCTTGGCAAAGACAGAGGTCAGGATTAAAGGGGTGTATTTGGAGGTGATTAAAGGACTGATAATACAAGCCATGGAAGTGGAGTGAAATTGCCTAGGCAGAGAGTGGATGGAAGAGATGAGAAATAATTACAAAAGTCAAGAGGTGGAGGTCCGAGGCTTCTAGGTAATGGGTCCCAGTTCTGTGAGTACGACAACCACCACTTTCCTGGCACT
Organism: Tursiops truncatus; assembly: GCF_011762595.2. NCBI lineage: Eukaryota > Metazoa > Chordata > Mammalia > Artiodactyla > Delphinidae > Tursiops > Tursiops truncatus. Next base: position 40,326,319 of record NC_047038.1, read on the forward strand.
TAAGGTGTTTGAATAATCTGTGCCTGGAAATGGTGAACCTGCCTCTGCCTTCCCTGCCATATAAGAGATCTCAGCTCTACTCTACAAGTGGTTTTATGATGGGACCAATCTGAATAAAAGATCTGCTTCTCTCTCCATCTTCTCTTTACTGGAAAAGAGATACAGGAGTCTAATCAGAGCTTTCAATTTGGAAAACTGTTCATAAAAATTGTACTTCTAAAAATAGGGCCATGGAAAACACAAGGAAAGGAATTCTCCCCTAGGGCTTCCAGAAGGAATACAGTCCTGATAACAGCTTGATTTTTAGGACTTCTGACTTCCAGAATGGGAAAGAGACATGCAACTAAATTTGAAATGATGGGTAACTTGTCCCTGAAAAGGCCTTGTGGTAATTTGAGATCCTGTTGGCTGTCCAAAGGGTGAGCTGTGTGGCTGACAGGGTCTTGGTATTCTAGCCTGGTGTCAGGCCTGTGCCTCTGAGGTGGGAAAGCCGAGTTCAGGAAATTGGTCTACAAGGAACCTCCTGGCTCCACATGATATCAAACGGCGAAAGCTCTCCCAAAGATCTCCATCTCAACAATAAGACCCAAATCCATTCAATGACCAGCAAGCTACAGTGCAGAAAACCTTATGCCAAACAACAAGCAAGACAGGAACACAACACCACCCATTAATAGAGACGCTGCCTAAAATCAAAATAGGTCACAGACACCCCAAAACGCACCACTGGACATGGTCCTGTTCATCAGAAAGAAAAGATCCAGTCTCAAACACCAGAACACAGGCACCAGTCCCCTCCACCAGGAAGCCCAAACAAATCACTGAACCAACATTACCCACTGGGGGCAGAAAACAAAAAACAATGGGAACTATGAACCTGCACCCTGCAAAAAGGAGATCCCAAACACAGTAAGTTAAGCAAAATGAGAAGACAGAGAAACACACAGCAGATGAAGGAGCAAGATAAAAACCCACCAGGTGAAACAAATGAAGAGAAAATAGGCAGTCTACCTGAAAAAGAATTCAGAGCAATGATAGTAAAGGTGATGCAAAATCGTGGAAATACAATGGAGAAAATACAAGAAATGTTTAACAAGGATATAGAAGAACTAAAGAGCAAACAAACAATGATGAACAACACAATAAATGAAATTAAAAATTCTCTAGAAGAAATCAATAGCAGAATAACAGAGGCAGAAGAACAGATAAGTGTCCTGGAAGATAAAATATTGGAAATAACTGTCACAGAGCAGAAAAAAAGAATGAAAAGAATTATGGACAGTCTCAGAGACCTCTGGGGCAACATGAAATGCACCAACATGCAAATTATAGAGGTCCCAGAAGAAGAAGAGAAAAGGAAAGGGACTGCGAAAGTCTTTGAAGAGATTATAGTTGAAAACTTCCCTAATGTGGGAAAGGAAATAGTTAATCAACTCCAGGAAGCACAGAGAGTCCAATACAGGATAAATCCAAGGAGAAACATGCCAAGACACATATTAATCAAACTATCAAAAATTAACTACAAAGACAAAATATTAAAAGCAGCAAGGGAAAATCAACAAATAACATACAAGGGAATCCCCATAAGGTTAACAGCTTATCTTTCAGCAGAAACTCTGCAAGCCAGAAGGGAGTAGCAGGACATATTTAAAGTGGTAAAGGGAAAAACCTACAACCAAGATTACTCTACCCAGCAAGGATCTCATTCAGACTCAATGGAGAAATTAAAGGCTTTACAGACAAACACAGGCTAACAGAATTCAGCACCATCAAACCAGCTTTACAACAAATGCTAAAGGAACTTCTTTAAGAAGGAAACACAAGAGAAGGAAAACACCTACAAAAACAAACCCAAAACAATTAAGAAAATGGTAATACGAATATACATATTGATAACTACCTTAAATGTAAATGGATTAAACCCTCCACCAGAAGACACAGACTGGCTGAATGGATACAAAAACAACATCCATATATATGCAGTCTACAGGAGACCCACTTCAGACCTAGGAGCACATACAGACTGAAAGTGAGGGGATGGAAAAAGATATTCCATGCAGATGGAAATCAAAAGAAAGCTGAAGTAGCAATTCTCATATCAGACAAAATAGACACTAAAATAAAGACTATTACAAGAGACAAAGAAGGACACTGCATAATGATCAAGAGATCGATCCAAGAAGAAGATATAACAATTGTAAATATTTATGCACCCAACATAGGAGCACCTCAATACATAAGGCAAATGCTAACAGCCATAAAAGGGGAAATTGACAGTAGCACAATCACATTAGGGGACTTTAACACCACATTTTCACTAGTGGACAGATCATCTAAAATGAAAATAAATAAGGAAAAACAATCTTTAAATGATACATTAAATAAGACAGACTTAATTGATATTTATAGGACATTCCATCAAAAACAACAGAATAAATTTTCATCTCAAGTGCTAATGGTACATTCTCCAGGAGAGATCATATCTTGGGTCACAAATCAAGCCTTGGTAAATTTAAGAAAGTCGAAATCATATCAAGTATCTTTTCCAACCACAACAGTATCTGACTCGATATCAATTACAGGAAAAAACAAACGAAAAAATACAAACACGTGGAAGCTAAACAATACATGACTAAAAAACCAAGAGATCACTGAAGAAATCAGAGAGGGAATCAAAAAATACCTAGAAACAAATGACAATGTAAACACAACAACCCAAAACCTATAGGATGCAGCAAAAACAGTTCTAAGAGGAAAGTTTATAGCAATATAACCCTACCTCAAAAAAAAAAAAAAAAAAAAAAGAAACATCTCAAATAAACAACCTAACCTTACACCTTTAGCAATTAGAGAAAGAAGAACAAAAAAAAACCCAAATTTAGCAGAAGGAAAGAAATCATAAAGATCAGATAAGAAATAAATTACAAAGCAATGAAAGAAAAAAAGAGCAAAGATCAATAAAACTAAAAGCTGGTTCTTTGAGAAGATAAACAAAATTGATAAACTATTAGCCAGACTCATTAAGAAAAAAAGAAGACTCAAATCAATAGAATTAGAAATGAAAAAGAAGAAGTAACAACTGACACTGCAGAAATACAAAGGATCATGAGCAATTACTACAAGCACCTATATGCCAATAAAATGGACACCTGGAAGAAACAGACAAATTCTTAGAAAAGCACAACCTTCTGTAGCTGAACCAGGAAGAAATAGAAAATATAAACAGATCAATCACAGGCACTGATATTGAGACTGTGATTAAAACTCTTCCAACAAACAAAAGCCCAGGACCAGATGGCTTCAGAGGCTAATTCTATCAAATATGTAGAGAAGACCTAACACCTACCCTTCTCAAACTCTTCCAAAATACAGCAGAGGCAGAAACACTCCCAAACTCATTCTATGAGGCTACCATCACCCTGATACCAAAACCAAAGACATCAAAAAGGAAGAAGATTACAGACCCAAATCACTGATGAACATAGATGCAAAAATCCCCAACAAATTACTAGCAAACAGAATCCAACACCACATTAAAAGGATCATACTACATGATCAAGTGGGGTTTATCCCAGGAATCCAAGGATTCTTCAATATACATAAATCAATCAATGTGATAAGCCATATTACCAAATACAAGGGGAAAAAAAAACATATGATCATCTCAATAGATGCAGAAAAAGCTTTTGACAATATTCAACATGCATTTATGATAAAACCCCTCCAGATAGTAGGCACAGAGAGAACTTTCCTCAATATGATAAAGGCGATATATGACAAACCCATAGCCAATATTGTGCTCAATGGTGAAAAACTGAAACCATTTCCACTAAGATCAGGGGCAAGACAAGGTTGCCCACTCTCACCACTCTTATTCAACATAGTTTTGGAATTTTTAGCCACAGCAATCAGAGAAGAAAAAGAAATAAAAGGTATTCAAATCAGAAAGGAAGAATTAAGGCTGTCACTCTTTGCAGATGACATGATACCATACATAGAGAATCTTAAAGATGCTACCAGAAAACTACTAGAGCTAATCAATGAATTTGGTAAAGTGGCAGGATACAAAATTAATGCACAGAAATCTCTTGCATTCCTATACACTAATAATGAAAAATCTGAAAGAGAATTTAAGAAACCACTCCCATTTACCATTGCAAAAAAAAAGAATAAAATACCTAGGAATAAACCTACCTACGGAGACAAAAGACCTGTATGCAGAAAAGTATAAGACACTGATGAAAGAAATTAAAGATGATACAAAGAGATAGAGAGATATACCATGTTCTTGAATTGGAAGAATCAACATTGTGAAAATGACTATACTACCCAAAGCAATCTACAGATTCAATGCAATCCCTATCAAACTACCAATGGCATTTTTCACAGAACTAGAGCAAAACATTTCACAATTCGTATGGAAACACAAAAGAACCCAAATAGCCAAAGCAATCTTGAGAATAAAAACAGAGTTGGAGGAATCAGCCTCCCATACTTCAGACTATACTACAAAGCTACAGTAATCAAGACATGATGGTACTGGCAGAAAAACAGAAATATAGATCAATGGAACAGGATAGAAAATCCAGAGAAAAATCCACACAAAATGGTCACCTTATGTTTGATCAAGGAGGCAGAAATACACAATGGAGAAAAGACAGCCTCTTCAATAAGTGCTGTTGGCAAAACTGGAAAACTACATATAAAAGAATGAAATTAGAACACTCCCTAACACCATACACAAAAAGAAACTCAAAATGAATTAGAGGCCTAGATGTAAGGCCAGACACTATAAAACTCTTAGAGGAAAACACAGAAAGAACACTCTATGACTTAAATCACAGCAAGATGCTTTTTGACCCACCTCCTAGAGAAATAGAAATAAAAAGAAAAATAAAGAAATGGGACCTAATGAAACTTAAAAGCTTTTGCACACAAAGGAAAACATAAGACAAAAAGACAACCCTCAGAATTGGAGAAATTATTTGCCAATGAAGCAACTGATAAAAGATTAATCTCCAAAATTTACAAGCAGTTCACAGAGCTCAATATCAAAAAACAAAAAGCCAATCCAAAAATGGGCAGAAGACCTAAATAGACATTTCTCCAAAGAATATATACAGATTGCCAACAAACATATGAACAGATGCTCAACATCACTAGGCATTAGAGAAATGCAAATGAAAACTACAATGAGATATTACCTCAAACAGTTCAGAATGACCATCATCAAAACATCTACAAACAATAAATGCTGGAGTGGGTGGAACCCTCTTGCACTGTTGGTGGGATTTTAAATTGATACAGCCACTATGGAGAACAGTATGGAGGTTCCTTAAAAAATTAAAAATAGAACTACCATATGACTCAGCAATCCTACTACTGGGCATATACCCTGAGAAAAACATAATTCAAAAAGAGTCACGTACCACAATGTTCACTGCAGCTCTATTCACAATAGCCAGGACATGGAAGCTGCCTAAGTGTCCAGCGACAGATGAATGGATAAAGAAGATGTTGCACATATATACAATGGAATATAACTCAGCCATAAAAAGAGACAAAACTGAGTTATTTGTAATGAGGGGGTTGGACCTAGAGTCTGTCATACAGAGTGAAGTAAGTCAGAAAGAGTAAAACAAATACCATATGCTAACACATATATGTGGAATTATTAAAAAAAAATGTTTCTGAAGAACCTAGGTGCAGGACCAGAATAAAGATGCAGATGTAGAGAATGGACTTGAAGACAGGCGGAGGGAGAAGTGTAAGCTGGGATGAAGTGGGAGAGTGGCATGGACATATGTACACTACCAAATGTAAAATAAATAGCTGTGGGAAATAGCCACATAGCACAGGGAGATCAGTTGTTGCTTTGTAACCACCTAGAGGGCTGGGATAGGGAGGGTGGGAGGGAGACACGAGAGAGAGGAGATATAGGGATATATGTATATGTATAGCTGATTCACTTTGTTATAAAGCAGAAACTGACACATCATTGTAAAGCGATTATACTCCAATAAAGATGTTAAAAAAAATCAAGAGATGTTCACACATGAAGATGCATAGTTAAGAAGAATAAAATACAAAGACTAGGATGTTATTTGAAAGAATAGGATGCAAATTCACTACACTGTGGATTACTGGAAGACAGAGACTGTCATTATTGACTGTTTAAAAAAAAACTTTATTTTATATTGGAGTGTAGTTGATTAACAATTTGTGCTATTTTCAGGTGCACTGCAAAGTGTTTCAGTTATACATATACATGCATCTATTGTCTTTTCGATTCTTTTTCCATTTAGACTATTACATAATATTGAGCAGAGTTCCCTGTTCTATCAGTAGGTCCTTGCTGGTTATCTGTTTAAAAAATAGCAGTGTGTACATGATTGACATTTAATTCTCTAATCCTACTCTCTCTTATTCCAAAGTCACTTGACCAATAGTTACTAAATGAGGTAAGAGGGGAAGAATGTAGAATGGATGAAGATGTAGAGAAGACTTCTAGTAGACCTAAGATAAAATAACTATACTGAATAAAACTGTCTCTATATGGTAGGACTTTGTCCCCTCAGCACCGAGCTATTTAGAGCTCATTCTATATAATAAATTCTCAACAGAGGTAAGAGGGAATGAATAAATGAAATACAGTCTGGGATGGGCACAAAGGGGAAGAGAGAAAACGTCCAGTGGGAGGGAATTGTGAACTAAGATTATTTTAGGAGCCCAGCATTTGCACTTCTGTTGCTGGCCTCAAACTGAAAAATCACAATTATTTGCAACATATAAAATAGCATTAGCAACCAAAATGGCTCCAACTTGAGGGCCCAATATGGACATCCCCAAGGGTGATGTCCCCAATGAATGGACCCCAATGGACCCCAAGGGTCACATTTTCTTTTCAAGTCCCCAATGCACTTTAGAGTCTGCTTCAGACAGTACAATCCTTAGACAGAAATTTCTAGAGGTTCACTAATGTCTTAAGAAAATGACCCTACATAATGATGTTGAGCAGAAACAACAAATAGTTCTGTTCTTTAGTTTAAGTGAAGGGACTTAGCAGAAACATGAAGTCATTGTTTTCCTTAGGTCATTCAACTGGACGGGATGAATAACTAGCATGAATACAACCATTTCACCTCTCAGATGCTAAAGCCAATGTAAGAGTATGCAGGCAAAACCTGCTTTCATTTCCACCAATTTTCTAAAGTGACCTATGAGTATGGATCAGACTACACTTGTATCAGAAAGCAGCAGGACATCAGGGTCTGTATTAACTACAAACCTACTTGGTGCATTTAGTTTCCAGGAGAAATGGGCTGATTCCTCACCAGAGGTGGGGCCAGGAGAAACTGCTGCTGGTCAGAATTGATTATCCGTCTCACCAAGATAAAGATACTTTTCTTCATGTATGGACCATTCCCAGTCAGAGTGAATTTTCATAGTCTGCATCCTTCTGTGGGTTCCCATCAGTTCTTGGGATCTGCATCTATCTATATTTTGAGAGAGAGACAGAGAGAGAGGGAGATCACTCATATCTTCCTCGTTCTTGCAAACTCCAACTACTCAATTCTTTTCTTGGGAGAATGGATATCAAAGTATAGTAGATGTTCATTATTTGTGGTAGTTATGTTTTATAAAATTACTACAAAGACTGATTTATTGAACTGAGTCATCACTCCTAGGGGAAATACAGGGTTATGTTCCTATAATCCTCTGGTCACAAATTTTTCATCAACTGATCCATACATGGATTTATTTTATATGTGTCTCTATCTAAAGACACCTTATTTAATATATGCTGTTTTTTCATTTACATTGAACTCACAGCCAACAACACTATAAACAAACCTGAATGAAGTTTATCTAACACATGTATTTTCTCTGTAAGCCACATCATTCTTCTTGCACTTAGAAACACTAGACAGCACTTGAGCACCAATCTTGGGGGTCCATTTAAACAGCTAAAACCAAGAAAAAACACAAAAACAGGAAAAGTATAGCACTGAATAGACTGTGGGAAGGACACTTGTCTACAGTACAATCTGGAACGAGAAAGCAGAGCTTTGTTCGACCCCACTTGGAAACGTACATGAGAGGTGACTCAAACCTGTCACCATTCTGTGTACCTTCACAAATGACTGCGAAAGCACCATGAGTATAGTAAGTCCCCTACATACGAACCTTCAAGTGGTGAACTTTCAAAGATGCGAATATGTGTTCACATGTTCAATCATGTAAGTTAGTTCACATGTCTGGTGTACATTGTCACGTGCATGCATCCTCTACAAGTGATTGTGCTTTTGTGTACTTTACTGTACAATATTGTATAGAGTACAGTAGTACAGTATCTTTATTTCAAGCTAGGTCTGCAAGAGGACAACATTGAACTCCTTGCTGTGCAACACGAAGAGCTTACTAATGAAGATCTGATGGAATTGGAGCCCCAGAGAAAGGAGGAAGAGAGACGAGAGGAAGAAGTAACTGAAGAACCAAAATGATTCATGACACAGGAAATAGCAAGGGAATTTTCTTTAGTTGAAGTGGTACTGTTAGTTTTTGAGGCACAGGACTGGAACGTAGAACCACACACGAAGGTTGCAGTGGCTGTTCGGAATGCAATCCAGTGCCACCGTGTCATCTATGAGGAGAAAAAAAGAGCTACTATCCAGATATCACTAGATCATTTTTTCAAGAGGGTAGATAGAATTGAATCCAGCAAGGAGCCAGAACCTGTGCCATTAACGTCAGGCATGAGTGAAATTGCAGCTTGTCCTCCATCTCCTATTGCTGATGACTCCTCAGCTCTACCATCTTCCACCTCCTCTCCCTCCTCCAGTCAGTAACTCTTCTTTCCTGTTCACTCTATGCCAGCCCCTGTATGCCAGCTGTTGTAGTGTACTACTGTACTTTTCAAGGTACTGTACTGTAAGACTAAAAATGTTTTCTTTATTTTTTGTGTTTGTTCATTTTTTATGTATTATTTGTGTGAAAACTATGTAAGGCCATACACTATTAAACTCTTAGAGGAAAACATAGGCAAAACACTCCATGACATAAATCACAGCAATATCCTTTTTGACCCACCTCCTAGAGGAATGAAAATAAAAACCAAAATAAACAAATGGGACCTAATGAAACTTAAAAGCTTTTGCAGAGCAAACAAAACCATAAACAAGACCAAAAGACAACCCTCAGAATGGGAGAAAATATTTCCAAATGAAGCAATTGACAAAGGACTAATCTCCAAAATTTACAAGTAGCTCAATATCAAAAAGCAAACAACCCAATCCAAAAATGGGCAGAAGACCTAAATAGACATTTCTCCAAAGAAGATATACAGATTGCCAACAAACACATGAAAGGTTGCTCAATATCACTAATCATTAGAGAAATGCAAATCAAAACTACAATAAGATATTATCTCACATGGGTCAGAATGGCCATCATCAAAAAAATCTACAAACAATAAACACTGGAGAGGGTGTGGAGAAAAGGGAACCCTCTTGCACTGTTGGTCGGAATGTAAATTGATACAGCCACTATGGAGAACAGTATGGAGGTTCCTTAAAAAACTAAAAGTAGAACTACCATAAGACCCAGCAATCCCACTACCGGGCATATACCCTGAGAAAACCATAATTCAAAAAGAGTCATGTACCACAATGTTCATTGCAGCTCTATTTATAATAGCCAGGACATGGAAGCTGCCTAAGTGTCCATCAACAGATGAATGGCTAAAGAAGATGTGGCACATATATACAATGGAATATTACTCAGCCATAAAAAGAAATGAAATTGAGTTATTTGTAATGAGGTGGATAGACCTAGAGTCTGTCATACAGAGTGAAGTAAGTCAGAAAGAGAAAATCACATATATATGGAATCCAAGAAAAAAGAAATGGTCATGAAGAACCTAGGGGCAAGATGGGAATAAAATCACAGACCTACTAGAGAATGGACTTGAGGATATGGGGAAGGGGAAGGGTAAACTGAGACAAAGTGAGAGAGAGGCATGGACATATATATACTACCAAATGTAAAATAGATAGCTAGTGGGAAGCAGCCACATAGCACAGGGAGATCAGCTCAGTGCTTTGTGACCACCTAGAGGGGTGGGATAGGGAGTGTGGGAGGGAGGGAGATGCAAGAGGGAAGAGATATGGAGATATATGCATATGTATAACTGATTGACCTTGTTATAAAACAGAAACTAACACCATTGTAAAGCAATTATACTCCAATAAAGATGTTAAAAAAATACAGTACAGTACTATATAGCTGATCGTATTAGTTGGGTACCTACGCTAACTTTGTTGAACTTACCTACAAATTGGACTTATGAACGCACTCTCAGAATGGAACTCATTTGTATGTAGGGTTCCTACTGTATTGATTCTGGTGTTACAGTACACTTTAGCAGGTAGGTTAATATGCAAATATGGAACGCATGAATAATGAGGATCGATTGTAATTACAAAAAAAAACACTAATATCTACCGTTCAATCACTGCTTGCCAGGTACTGATCTAAACTCTTTAGGTATTTACCTCAGGTAATCCTCACAAGAATCCACTGAGGCAGGAACAATTCCCATCCCATATCTGAGACAAGAAAACCATAAACTGAGAGCCTGAGGGTCTCGCCGCTGAGAAGTGACCCCAACATTCCACCCCCGGCTGTATGACTCAGGATCCATGCCTCAATGCAGAACAAGTCCACAGGTCTTTTTCTCAGCCTGGTCCACTCACCAGTGTGCTTTCCTAAGTAAAATAATCATGTTCCTGAGCTTGAATTAGCTTGATCACTCCTTGAGGAGTGAATGAGGCTAGAATCAATTTTTGTTTTAAATGGCAATTATTTCTTTCTTATTGCCAAATACAGATGACAGTTACTATGTGCAAGGCACTGCCCCCCAGGGTGGGGGGTGGCAGTGCTACCAGGCATGTGAGTAACCAGCAGCTGCAAAAGTGATGAAAACTGCTGACTCTGAGACACCTCCAGCCCGCATATACTCTATTGAAGAAATTCAAGTCACATTTAATTAAGTGCATTTGCCAGTTCTACATCCCTGAATACATGGGGACCTCTGTACCTTACAAGTCATGTCAGTCCAATGATAGAAAGGGTGGCATAGAGCCTGGTGGGGAGGGTGTGATACCCCTGTCCATGCTGACCATGTTCTCACCACCATCTTCCATCTGCCCCACTTCCCTTCCCCAGACCCCAGAGCTCTGGATGTGGGACAGATATGATCATTCCATATCTCAAGAGAAGAAACAAATGTTCAAAGAAATTGTGACATAACTGGTAAAGACCTTGTATTTGTGAACATGCAATTAACCATTTAAAATGTGTTTTAAAAACGATTTAAAGCTGTGAAGGGATTTTGCATTTAATCTTCACATCCCTGCAGGAAAGGCATTACTATCTCTATTTTACCAAGGCTTGGAGAGGGTCAGTGATTTCCCTTTGATCATGTGACTGATAGGCAGGAGAGACAGAACTGGAGTCACATTTTCTGTATCTTCACCCAGTGCTCCTCTTGCTGTCTTTGAACAGGTCCAAGAACAAAGCAGTGCATCCCAAGCAGGTAACTCAGCACAAGCAAAAGCCCAAAGGACTGATGAACTGCCACCACCCATCTGCTGATTACTCTTCATTCCCTTGGCAGATATTTACTAACCCTTGCAATGTGCCAGGGATATAATACAACAGTGGACAAAATAGACACAGCTTCTGATACCATAAGAAACACCCTGAGTAAGCCACTGAAGGTGAGATATGCAGGTGTTAGGAGAGCAGGTAACAGGAAGCCCTCACCCTGCCAGCGAGTCCAGGCAATTCTCACTGGGAAAGTGACATTGTGGCTGATATGGAAAAGGGATGGCAGGAGGCAGCTGCTAGGAAAAAGGAGATATAGGTACAAAAGCCCAAATGTAGGAAAGATTTTGCAAAATCTGAGAAGGTAAGAATCCAGACAGGGGAAAGAAACATAAAAAGAGGGGATGGTGGGACATGAAGTGGGACTGGAACAGTAGGGCCAGATCTTGTAGGACCTTCTACCACAAAGACCCAAAGGCCTTGAACAGTGGACCAGCCACCAGGCTTCTCAACTGTCAGGGGTCCCGTGTTGAGGAGGAAGGCAAGCCCATTAAGCTCTTTAATCTCTCCCCCCTAGGTCATTTCCTCCAGCTACAAATGAATCACAGTTTCCTTCTCCCCATCCACATGGCCTGGGTACCAAGGCTTGGAGCAGGGGCCTGTTTTCCAGGTGCAGTCTCACCAGTGCCATATAAAGGGGAATTATTCCCCTTCCTGCAGCTCGACTCCTAGCACAGGCCGGCCCCACCAGTGTAGGCTTTCCTCATGGCCAGATCATATTACAAGCTAATATCTAATTTGTAAGTTCTGTATCACACCTCGGTTTCACTGCATTGTGGTTTCCAAATGAACGTTCACTTCTTCCTCCTTCAAAATTAGCTCAGTGCCCTATGGTGAGAGAAGGAACACAGAATGTACAACTGGTCAAATAAAATGGAGAGGCCCGGAATGGCTATCCGATCCCTGAGATGTAACTTTATCTCCTAGCTAACAATCTGTAAAATGGGGTCCTAATTCTTTCTGCCATTACAGAGCTGCAGAGAGTCCAAAATCAAGTGGAATGTTTAATGGACTGGAATTCACATTCTAATACCAGCTCTCCCACTGGTCATCTCTCCTGTCTTCAGTTTCCCTATCTGTAACATAAACCAATGGAAATCAATAGGCTCTAAGATCCCCTTTAAATAGAACATTCTTTATTTTGCGATTAGTGGCTAGAAGATTATTTTGAGAATTCTCAAACTCTAGGAATTAATATCATTGTAGGAACATTGCTATATTTTTTTAAGTGTCAAAATTACTAAGAGCTTTTGGAGATAGGGCAGAGGACAGGTAAGAGTAAACAATGTTTTGGTAGAGCAGCAGAATGGTCCCAATTCTTCCCAGCCCCATATCCATGCCATGTAGCCTCAGAGTATATCCCACAATGGCCTTGCTTTAGGGCAATGTGATGTTGATGAGTATGATTCAAACAGGCTCAAAACAAGGCTTGTACAATTGAGGTTGCTTCTCCTGCTTTCTTCTCTAGCTGTGCAAAAGATATGCCCAGGCCAGTCCACTGGCCCTATGAGAAGATGAGGAACAAGTGGAGCAGAGCCAACCTACAGACGCATGAGCAAGCCAAGCCAAACTGCAGACTCATGAGTGAGTCCAGTCAAGCCCTGCCAGGACAATCCTAGATAATCTGATCCCTGTCAATGAGCTAGAAATAAATATTTATTGTTGTATTCTACTGAGTTTTGGGGCAATTTGTTACACAGCATTATTTTAGCAGCTGACACAAATCTGAACCTAAGTACTTCACAATTACTTTAGTCTACAGAAAAAAGTAATCTCCGACTTGTCTCTCTGCTTTGTATTTCTATGTCTTTGTCTGTCTTCCATCTTCCCTTCTGTCTCAGATAAAGACATGTCCTCCCTCTGAACCAATACTAATCCTACCTGCTCTGTCCCAGTTCCCTTCTTTCCAACGTCCCTCCCTGACATCCCTTCATCTATCATCCCATCCCTCAGAAGGGTTCATGCATCTTGCCATCTTTAAGGGTGACTTTTCTTAGAAAGGTGGATTTAAGAGAAGACATCATTGTCTGAAAACAATTGGCTGTAACAACCCATCTTGTTTTGGGGATTTAAAATAAAAGTGTCCATCATCTGGTATCCCCTCCCCCCCAAAAAAGAGGGATAAACATCCTAGAACTGACCTTGACCAACTCTACTAGAGGCCTCTCACACCCTGGGAAGTGGCCCAATAGGAGGACTGACTACAAAGAGCTGCATCTAGGTCAGGTCAAGGAGGGGGGGTGTCAAAAGTGGAACCTCCTTAGTGAGGGGAGATCAGAGTCTTCCCTTAAAAATCATTGCAGCCTGTGCAAGAATATGTCCACCCTCATCAGACTCACCTGTCACAGAGAAAAAAGCCTCAAATATGGTAATGAAGCTGTCCAGAGATTTGAGCCTCCCACTGGCAATTATCACCTAGAGATTCAACTCAGTGGAAGGGATTTAACCCTTGGTAGCTCTTTTATGAAAATTATTATTGACTCCTAGTCTGAAACAATCTAAACAATAAAATTAAATGTGTTTACTTATATCTTTTCTATTGAAATTTAATTTACTTTTCAGAAATGTTAAATATGCTTCTAGAATCTTGTCTAAATAATGTTTACCTTGGCTTTTCCTTGGTTTGGGTCTAGGACTAGAGCCTAGACCATCAGCATTCTGTGTTTATTCCTCCTCTTATATGTGAAATTCTACATCAAGGAATTGGAAATAAAAATAATAATTTACAAGGGAGATATAAACATCCTATGGAAGGGGACAGCCACAGAAATATTAAGTGATATTTATAATATGTAACTATATTGTATATAATTTATAACAGTAAGTATTCAGACGTGTGTATTAAAATATGAATGCATTTAAATAAAAGGGTTTTTAGAAGTCTAGCATTAATAAACTCCATAAAACAAGGTGCTCTGTCACTTTTAACTATATACTGAGCATTTTTCAGGGTACACTCAGATACTTGTGAAAAATATGGATTAATGGATGATGAATGGATGAAACAAAATATACATATCCTGTTATGTGCCAAGTATGCTCCTATGGTGAAGGCAAATAATAATAATAATAAAACAAAGTCCATACTCTTAAAGAGGCTTCCATCATTCTAGTTCTGATCATATTTTACAATTCAAGAATTAGGCTGTTCTGATTTATGGTAGATTATGACATATATCTTTAGGCCAAATATGCCTGCAACTGGAATAGAAGCACCTTGTTACATCATTTTGACCAACCCATTTTTGATATAATGTTCTCCATGTATCTATCTCTGAGCTTATAACCTTGGTATAATCATCACTTTGGGGTACTGTAACTCCCATTAGAATGGCAGACCTTTGAGGACCAGGACTATATTCTATGCTCAATCTATGGCATGTTGTAAGTGCTTAACAAATGTTCATATTCATAGAATGACCAACTAGATTCATTAATGGGCCTCACAAATTTATATTTTTATTAGAACAAGTGTCTAATTTAAATCCTGGTTTTTAAAAGACAGAAATAAATGACAATGAACCAAAGGGTCACGATCACATACCTGTTAGACAGTTCTTCCTAAAATGTGCACATCATCCAATTTTGCAGAGTTTTGTGCCAAGAATGGACACTATAAAGTAAATGTGCTGAGAATAGAATAACCAGGTTAAAGACAAGAGGCAGATCAAGGTCCTCCAGGGCTCCTGACAAATAGCATGTCTCTTTCTTACCCGAGTTCTAAAGAAACTGTGCACAAAATTAGGACATTGGAAGATGAGAGATAAAACACCAACTTTATTTTTAGTAAAGGCTAGATCTATGAGAAACTAAAACTTCTCACAATAAACTCCAAAATTACATACAGCCTTGCACACTCCACTACAACCTTTGCTGGACTACCGTGCAGGAGGGAAATCTTTGTAAAAATGATCCTGCTTGGAGCAGCAGAGACAGCAAGTTCTCCCAGTGGGAATCTGGTTTCCAAGAGAGAAAGGGAGGGAGAATGGGACCGAACTATGTGAGTCCAGTCTCTCTTTCATGAATCAAACATCAGAAAACCGTTCAGGAATAGCTGAGTGAGGCAACATGAGAGGCCAGAGGCGATACTATCATGATGTTTCTCCACATTCCTACCAGTCAAATCCTAGTCGTCAAGAGGAGTTCGGGATGGGCAGAGCACTTCTGAGAAAGAGTGAGCTTGAGAACATGGGTCAGCAGGTGAACCAAGATCAAAACCATCAATGAGTTGGTTAACAAGAAGGCTCAAAACAAGTCCAGAACTTCAAGATCTCCCAGACCATTTATGTTGCTGCAGACACATTTCCTACCCTCCCGTTCTTTCCCCAAACCCTGGCAACTATATATTTCCTCTGTTTTACCATCAAAGCACTCCGGATGAAGTCATTATCCCTATTCTTTTCATAATCAATGTCATCCTTGCATAGTATAAACCTGCCTTACTTTTTAAATGACAGAATCTCCTTCCTTGTTTTTTTTGATATGCATGCATTAAGTGCAGTTCTAACTTTTCAAGAATCTCTTCAGTGTTTAATTTTCTGTGGGGCATACAGTGAAGAAAGGAGTATATATGTTCTTAAAGAGTTAAATGCTGAAAGAAAAAAGATACTGGGCATTTCCAAAGCTTCTATTCTGAAAGTGTGGCAGGTTGACTCTGATTAAAATACCACACATTGTAAAATGTGTGAGAGAAAGTGAACTGGGGCCAGCAAAAATATTTTGGTCCTTCGGGTGAGTAAAATCTTGGATGACATGGTTTTCATGTATTCTATACCGAGCTGGAGGTTATCCGAATTTGAACAAGGCATCATCTTTTCACACTGAAAATTGGGATGTTATTGCTTAGCTCATGTCAGAACTACCAGAAATGGTATTTCTATAATATAGATGGTCTTTTCTTAACTACAGCATTGGGCTTTCCAGGGTCATGTGTCTTAGGAAATAGCTCGTTTAAATTGCTTTCTTCTGTACCAGTGAAAGAAGCAAACATTGTTATATATTTAGGACATATTATATATTACATATATATATATAATATATAATTATAATATATAAATATATATATGTTCTGTTTTTCTGAAGAACTTTTACTAATACACCAGTCAAACAAAATATGGGTTACCTACTTTGTAAATACATGCCTCCTTTATCTTTTTTCTTATCTTTATTGAGATATTATTCACATATTATAAAATTCACTCTTTGAAAGTGTACACTTCAGCAATTTTTAGTATATTCACAGAGTTATACAACTATCACCACAGCCTAACTTTAGAACATTTTCAATACCCCCAAAGAAACCTCATACCCATTAGTAGTCACTCCCCACTTCCCACTCCTTATTGTCAGCCCCTGGAAACCATTAATATGCTTTTTGTCCCCATAGATTTGCCTATTCTGGACATTTCATATAAATGAAATCATACAGTGTGATCTAATGTGACTGGCTTCCTTCACCTAGTATAATATTTTCAAGATTCATTTGTCTATTAGCACTTAATTTCTTTTTATCACTGAATAATATCTCATTATGTATATATAACATATTTTTATCCATTCATCAGTTGATGTACATTTAGGTTGTTTCCACATTTTTGTTTTCATAAATAATGCTGTTATAAATATTTGTGTGCAAGTTTTGTGTACACATATATTCTCACATCTTTTTCCCATATGCCTAGCAGTAGAATTGCTGGCTTATTCTCTTTTACCTTTGAGCAAGGGAAAAAAAAAAAAAAACAAAACATGGGGATTGGGGGATAAAGAGGAAACTCCATACAGTCAGCACAAAATCTACTAATAGTGCCATATGGGGATATATTATTTTCCTTTTCTATTATAAAAAATTACCACAAATTTAGGAGATTAAACAGTATAATTTTTAAAAATTATTTTCAATTCTGAAGTTCAAAATGGGTTAGCAGAATTACATGCCTTCTGGAGGCTCCAACTTCTTGAAGCATATTGCTTTCTTTGGCTCATAGCCCCTTCCTCTATCTTCAAAGCTAGCAGCATAGCATCTTCAAATCTCTCTCTCTCTTTCTCTCTCATCTCTGCTTCTATCCTCACATCTCCTCTCACTCTCTCGCCTCCCCCTTATTACAACCCTGTGATTATATTGTGGATACCCAGATAATCCAGAGTAATCTCCTCATCTCAAAATTTTTAACTTAATCCCATCTTCAAAGTCCTATTTTCCATGTAAAGTAACAGATTGTGGGGATGAAGATGTGGACATCTTTGGACGTCCTTATTTTGCCTACTATGATTTGACTATCATAAATTGTCATTTTTTTAATACCAGATACTTGGGGGGTAGCATTATACTGCACTGGTATTATAAACTTGAATTATCCAAGCATAGAAATTGAAAATAATTTTGATTTTATAAAATCAGAAAGAAACTTGTTTGCTATTTTCATCTAGATAAATATGAACCTTAGTGCTACAGATATAGTTAATCAAAGTGGTTATATGAATGGGTTCTTGAGTTAGATTTCTAAGGATCAAATCTTACCTTTCTCACTTATCAACCAAGTGACTTTGGCAAGTTATTTAAACCTTCTGTGTCTTAGTTTCTTCTTCCATACAATGGAGAATATAATAATATTATTTTGTAGACTTGCTTTAAGAATTAAATATAATAATGCATTCAAAGTGCTTTCAAGAGTGTCTAGACTATAGTAAATGCTAATGTATGTTTATTATTGTAAAATTATCAAAAACATTTTTAAGGTGAATTGGCAAATTTTCATGAAGCAATGAAAATTTGTGTCAATAGGAGAGCTTATGTGATTTATCAGGAAAATTCCCAGCTTTGTTTCTTTATAGAATTCTATTTTTTGTTACCAGTTTCTAAGATTTTGAGTCAAGCCAGCTGTCCCTATACTAAAATGTTTGAATCTCACTAGAGACTCTAAGCTTTATAATATAGAAAATGGGGCTAAAGGTCTTTATCTAGTGTCCCACTGTGACTTTAACCCTCTAAATAGCACGACAGTCACAATTAATATATGGTGGTTAACATTAATTGAGCACCTACTATGTACCAGAAACTATTCTAAGCATTTAATAGGAATTAATTCACTTTAATTGTCACTCCATCCTCGTGCAGTAGATAGCAATCTCCATTTTACAGAGGAGGAAACTGATGCGCAGAGAGTTCAAGCATCTTGCTCAATACTGCACAAGCTGGTAAGAAACAAACCCAAGAATCTAAGCTTGATGGTTTGTTCTCAGGTGTGGGTATCTTTCTACTAGAGAGGCCATGAATATGGAAGGTGAGAGACATCTGTGCAGCCAGCCTGTCTGAATTCAAATTCTGGCTCTGTGGCAGGTACAAGCTGGGCAACCAGAGGTAAATTGCTTAACTTCTCTGGGTCTCAGCTGTAATTGGTCATGGATGTAACATCTACCTTAAGGGGTCACTGTGGGGAGTAAATACAACCCCATTTACAACATTTAACACATTGCTTCATCTGCAGCAAATGGTCAATAAGTGTTACCATATTGGAACTGGTTTCTTTTGAAGTAGGTGCTACCTTTTAAATATCTTCAAAAGTAAAAGAAAATTAATTTTAACACCTATGCTCAGTCACTGTCCCTGATATTTGCATATGAACTCATGCTTAGTCCTCAACAGATTTCCTATGCAATTTCTTACTCACTCATTCATTCATTTGTTTATTGTCTTATTGCTTCAACAAAATGTTTTGAGCATCCAGCATAAGCTAAATTCTACATCATAGGTTCTCATATCCAATCCTTGGGAAAAAAAAAACACACACAAATGATATTAATTGTCTCCCTTTTTCTGATGAGGAAGTGGAGACTCAGCGACACTGATGACAGTGGCAGAAGGTGGAGTCCCAGAGAACAAGGATTCCTTCTCCCATTTACACTATCCTTTTCTCTATCGGATTGTGGAATGAGCGTGGACTGAGCAAACACAACTGACCATGAGGTCTGCTTTGACCAGTTGCCAGCTATTGATCTTCAATAGTCTATTTAATCAAAGTCTCAGTTTCTTCATCTATGGAATAGGAATGATAATATCTACCTCTTAGGGTATGAAATAACTTAGTATATTGTATGAATAACTTAGTATATTGGCATGCCTACATGAGATTAGGTGTCCAAGTGGTTAGTTTTGTTGTTATCATTTAAATCTATGTTGTAATTTCTTTGTAAAACTTAGCCTGCTCTTTTGAAAGAAACACTAATATGCTCTTTGTATAGAATGCATTAGGGAAAACTTTTCATCTAAGTTTTTTCAATATAAATGATGAAAAGGTAGCCTGGAACATTTTACACATCTGTTACAAAACCTCTGAGAGTTGTCTGGAAGAAAAGAGCTGAATCCAAAGCAGGTGGCTGGGCAGGACATATTGGTCTGTGTGAAGGGTTGGACTTCCCTCAAAAACTCACACATTAGGGACAAAGTCCTAGGGAACTGTGAGAAAACAGTAATTAATGACTACAAACACTGCTTCCGGTCCTCATGATAAAGTTTCTGTACAGAGCCATAAAGAGATCAGTTCCACATTTTATATTCACCTAACTCCAAAGCATCATTAACCAACAGGAATGAAGTCCTACTAGCGCAGAGCACCAGCCACTAGGCATTTTATGTGCATTATTTCATTTTTATCCGTGCAACAACTGACATCGGCTGAATTATCCACCCCACCCCCCAAATTCATATGTTGCAGTCTTAACCTTCAGTGATCTTATTTGTGTATAGGGTCCTTACGGATATAATTAGCTAAGATGATGTCATCAGAGTCGGCCTTAACCCAATGTGACTTAGGTCCTTACAAAGAAAAAAAGGGAAATTTGGTCACAGACACGCACACAGGGAAAATATCATGTGAAGATGAAGACAGAGATTGGGGTGATGATTCTACAAGTCAAAGAATACCAAAGATTGCCAGCAAACCACCAGAAGCTAGAAGAAGGAATGGAACAGATTTTTCCTTACAACTGTCAGAAGAAAGCTACCCAACAAACAGCTTGATCTTGGACTTCCAGCTTCTAGAATTATGAATTTTTTTCTAACCCACCCAGTTTATTGCATTTTGTTATGGCAGCCCTAGCAGTGTAGCAACAATCCACAAAGGGAGGTATTATTATTCTCACTTTTTGGAAACTTATGCCTAGAATATTTGTTTGTCTTTTGCAAAGAACCATAACGAGTGATTGACAAACTTGGCGGGCTAGCCTTATTACAAAGTCCATGCTTCTGGGCATTGTGGGTTCCATTTTCCACCTTCCTTCTAATCTTTATGAAGAGAAAGGGTATCCCTTGTTTAAATGTTGCACTGGATAGCAAAACTTTCTTAGAAACAAAGTATATTTTGTAGAATAATCATTCACACCCATAAAGACTATTGACCTACCCCAGTGAGAAACACATCACAACACAGTAATAATAGCAAACATTTAAACAGTACTTTGTAGTACTTACTGGAGTTGGCTTAGGTTTTCATAGGAATACCTGTGAGGAGATGTTGGCATCCCAGAGAAGGAGCAAAAAAAAGGAGGCTGTGGGATTTGCCAGAGCAACGCAATGAACATGTGGACAAGCCAGCACTAGAACCACAGGTTCCTAATCCGCCATGTTGTCTTCCTATCATGAACATAAGCTTTACTTGCTTCTTCTGCATCTATTTACTTCCTACCTGTAAGCAAGAAGAGTACCTTCTTAGAAAGGATAGTTAGTCAGGATACCTTTTTAGAAAAAACATGGCCGTTGGTGCTGAACAGATGAGTTCAATTCTCAGTTATGTTCAGTAAGACCCTCAGTTATATTCTCAGTTATTCTCAGCTATGCTCAGCAAGGGCCTCAGTTTCTTTAACTGTGAAGTGGACTGTTGTGAGGATCAATGAGATAAACTATAAAAAGTGTCCCACAGAGAATCCCACTAAGGAAGTTGCATTGCACTCTTCAGGAGAATACCTGGCTTAATCCCAGCTTCACCATTTATTCAGGGTTGTGTCTTGAGCTCACTTCAACTTCCTTTGCTTATCTGTTAACTCATACGTACCCAGGTTGTTGTGTTGCATGGATGCAATAACGTTTTCTACATTTTTTATTACTATGTATATGCAAGCAATTAATTATAAGGTATCTAAAGAGCTATTTTAAATGCCCAGAATATAGAAGGCATTAAATAAATATCTGTTTAATGAATGAAAACTACTATGTCCCACCCAACCCCAAGACTTAAAAGAACCTGTCATGATAAACATAAAAAGATAAATTTCACCTAAACAGTATCTACTTTTGTGAGAAAAAGGAAGAGAGAGCCCATTAACTCTGGAAAATTAGAACTTACTACTTTGACTCATAAGAGCATCTCACGTCTTAGTTTTATTTTTAACTAAAATCCAAAATTTCGTTACAGAAAACTCTGGGCAGTTTCTTTTAACTGTGAATTTAATTTTAAATCTTCTCATCCCATAGTTCAATATTACTACAACTAAAACATGTTTTAAACCATGTTCGTATGTAAATAGTTTTTAGAAACACATATGGATTTTTCTCAGAGGAATTCTAATAAGCGTGTTGAAATCATGTCTAATCTGGGTTTGATATCTGATAACTGGAGATGCTAGGAAGACATATCTCATAGTTTTCCTTTGGAAACTAACCTCAAATGATACACTGAATGTTCAAAGTCAGTGCCTATTAATGCTTGTACATATGGTATTAATTTCACATTAATTCTGTCAAAAGTGATATCATAGTTAGAAGTTCCAAATGATGACATCACTAAAACAACTTGGTTTTCATGAGTGTGGGATCAGTCAGTGCCAAAATCCAGTTCAATCTATTCCTCCTTCAATTCTGACAAGTTCAGTTTAATTAGTTCATGGCCTCATAATGAACAAGAGACTGGCTTTCTGTCCAATTTCCAGAGCCGTTTCTATTCTCTTCAACTTAAGTGCCAAATGCTTACACTGCTTTGCCCAATTTATACCTTTTCCTATAATTACTGGTCCCCAAGGTGTGATTGTCCTTTTTCATAAGAGTTTGTGCAGCTGCCAACATGAAGTTGTAAATAAATTGTAATACTGTTGCTATGAGGTGTAAAAATCCCACAGCTCATATCCAGAGCCTTGTATAATAAACTCAAGTAAACATTCCATTTCCTGCAAGTGATTGTGGTCTGTGACTAGATTTAGAAAACAGGGCACTAAGTCATCTTTCTTTAATGAGTCGTTGAAAACAAAGTTGTATCCCATGAAACCAAAAACTGTCCTTGACCAAAACAAACAGCTTATTTGTAAAAGGGGGACAGATTTTTCTGTAGCTCATGATCTGAGTTCCATTTTTGCCATCACAGAGTGCTTGAACCATAGCAACCCCACCCCCCTCAGCCAGCACCCACTACCAATGAAGTGCAAGAGATGATCGATTTTCTAACAAGAGAGGCAATGTGCCATAGGAGGAAAGAATGAGAAAATCAAGTGTAGAGAGACCCAGTTTTATGGCTTATCCTTCTACTTCCTAGCTGTGTGACTTTGGTCATCTAAAACTTCTGTGCCTTGGTTCTTTGGCTATAACTTGGGGAAAATGATGCCTACAAAACAGGGCTCATGTGATCATGATAATGGGATAAAGCACTTAGCAACAGCTCAGTCCAACAGTTAGTGACACAGAAGTGGTCATTTCCTCCTCCTTTTTCTTTGAAGTAGACAAAATAACCTGCATTTCTCGGTTTCCACTGGACCAACTCTTAGCTTACCTTGTGAAATTGTGCTGTGGTCGAAGAACAAGCCATATTTCTTCTAGTACCACTGTTTTTAAAATCCTTAATAATGCTTTCCTTTAAAATTGTCTCATCTGTGAAAGGTTATCAAGACTGCCAAAATGATACCCTAACTATGAACTCTAGTAATTTCTAAAATTCATTAAGACTATTGGAATTTTCCTCATTTTATTTTTTTAATCAAAAAGTTTACTGATTATTTTTCTTGCTTAGTTATAATAGAATTTAAGAAACTTAATCACTTCATGTCAGAATTTTATCTTATGGAAATCAGAGAGACCATGTGTTCAACTTAAACATTAAAAATATATTACATTTGAACCAATTAGGAAAGAAATAATTGCTAACTAAGGTCATTGGTTACCCAAAAATAGCCCAGGTCTTATAGTCAAAATTAAATTAATCAAGATTAACAATTCATTTCTTTGTGTGGCAAAGAACATTAATGCTACCAAGTATACATGGTTTTTCCAACCATGTATATTTCCCAGCCTCCCTTGTAGTTAGTTTTCATTTGGGATCATTTGACTAGTTCTGGTCAGTGGACCATAATTGGAAGTGATGTGTATTTCTTTCGGGTAAAGGAAGCTGAGATTAAGTGTGCTTCGTCCATCTCTCTCTCCTCCAGCTACAGAGGCCTGGAAAACATGTACCAGATGACATAGTACAAGATGAAGTAGAACCATATCATAGACTTTTGCATCAGTGAGAGATTAAATATTATAATATTAATATCAAGTATGTGGGGGTTCTTGTCTTTTGCATTAATTATCTGTACCTTTCTACTAGATCACAGTTCATAGTTCACCTTTCTTTGTGTTCTAGAGAGGTTATGCCTGGTTTGTCAGCCTTTACCAGTCCCTGGGTATCCTTGGGGTCACATTCAGTCTTCCCTTAAAAAAGTATACCTTTCCAAGTTCCCATTTGATCCTGCAATCCCACTCCTGGGCATATATACAGAGAAAACTCTAATTCAAAAAGATACACGCACTGCAATGTTCACTGCAGCACTATTTACAATAACCAAAACATGGAAGCAACCATTGATAGATGAATGGATAAAGAAGATGTGGTATATATATACAATGAAATATTATTCAGCCATAAAAAAGAATGAAATAATGCCATTTGCAGCAACATGGATGGACCTAGAGATTACCATATTAAGTGAAGTAAGTCAGAGAAAGACAAATATCATATGATATTACTTATATGTGGAATTTTAAAAAATGATACAAATGAACTTATTTCTAAAATAGAAAGAGATTCACACACATAGAAAACAAACTTACAGTTACCAAAGTGGATAGGGGTTGGGGGAGTGATAAATTAGGAGTTTAGGAGTAACATATACAAACTGCTATGTATAAAATAGGCAAAAAACAAGGACCTATTTTATAGCCCAGAGAACTCTACTCAATAGCTTGTAATAGCCTATAATGGAAAAGAATCTGAAAAAGAATACGTATATGTATATGTTTATATATATATATACACACACATACATATGTGTGTGTATATATATATATATATATATATAACTGAATCATTTTGCTGAAACTAACACAACATTGTAGATTAACTATACTTCAATTTTTAAAAATGTGATTGTGATGGTGTAATATGAAAAATAAAGGAACTTTAAAGATGAACTTAAAAAAAAAAATAAAAGGATACCTTCCCAGCCTTCCCATTAAGTTGTGTTTGTGTTTCAAGGCATGTTTCCTATTTATAGTTACTATGGGAAATTCACCAGACAAGGCATCACTGTGGTGACCACAGCCTTCTCAAGTGAGTACCACTTTCACTTCTACTTGGTCCCACCATGTCTGCTGGGCACCATGTCCCAAGATGCCAGTGTTCATATTGGTTTCCTGTGGCTGCTATAACAAATTACCATGAATTTCATGGTTTAAAAGAACATAAATTTATTCTATCAACAGTTTTGGAGGATAGACATTAGAACAAAGGTCAGCAGGCTCTGGTGCCTATAGAGCTGAATCCTCCCTTGCTTCTTCCAACTTCTGGTGGTACTGACATTCCTTGGTTTCCTTGCCTTGTACTCTGCTTCATCTTCACATCCACTTCTCCTCTGTATGTGTCTTCTCCTTTGTGTATCTCTTATAAGGATACTTGCCGTTGGATTAAGGACCCATCCAGATAAGCCAGGATGATCTTGTCATCTCAAGAACCTTAATTTAGCTACATCTGCAGAAACCCTTTTTCCAAATAAGGTAACATTAACAGGCTCCAGGAATTATTAGGATTTGGACATATCTTTTTGGAGACCATTTTTAGGCCTACTAAAATATCTTCTATGCTAAGGTGAGCAACACAGAACATCCTCCCATCTACGTTGCCTTCTAATATCAGGTTCTAACTCACAGTTGCCTTGCTCCTCCATGTCTTAGAGTTTTCATTACAGAAGAATAAAATGTTCTTTTAGCTTTTCACTAGTAGTTCCCATTTCCCTAAGACAAAGGCATAGGCCATGGACAAACTGACCAACAGAACTTCCTTAGGCATTGATTGTCAAGGCTGTGTCCTCAAGTCAAAACTTTCTTTGGGAAGAACATTTCCTGCCCTAAAAGATACCAGGCCAGCCCAGTCATCAGGTCACTAGCCCTTCATCAGGATTTTGATTTCTAGGACTACTCAAAATACAGACTCAAACCTGGACCACAGGTACACTTAGTTATTTTGTATCTTTCAGTCCCATGACACTCTGAGAGCCTTGTAATCGTAATTACTCATCACTCTTTTCTTAGCTCTCAGTGTAGATGCCTTATTGACTTTAACTGAAGTGCACTGAAGTGACAAGCTAATAACATAACATTTCAAAATCACATATTGAATCACCAATATCCCCATCTTGAATAATTAGTACTTTAGAACTATAATTAAATATATCAGAACAGAAATACACCTTCAATCATGTCATAAGCCCCTCATGTTTATAGATGGGACAACTCAGATCCCGAAATGATGACTCACTCAAGATCACCCAGCTATTCAATGGTGAGTCACAATTACCAGTTTATGTGTAGGAGGTGTCCGAGACCATTAGTTCCAGGTTAGAAAACTTGAGTTTGAACCCAAATGCTGACACTTCCTAACTGCTGGAAACTGTTCCAAGGAAGTCACATGGCTTTTCTCAGCTTCAGCGTCTTCCTCTGAAACATGGAGAGGATATTACCCTTCTAATCATCTGTGTAGCTCAAGTAAAACAGCACAGGTAAAAAATGTCTTGTAAACTATCCCCAACTTGTATGAGCTCCTCAATAAATAGAGAGCATGTAGTATCCTTGATTGCCACTCTAGCACATGGCTCGGTGACTGAAACTTGAACAACTTTTAGGGAAAGCTGAGCCAATGGTCAAGTGAATCAACTAGTTAATGAAAACTTGTGTTGTGAAAGTAGAAAGTGGTGTCACCCTCATAAAAAATGAGACTGTATAGAAATAGAGATTAACAGTCAGGCTCTGGAGCCTGACTGCCTGGATTCAAATCCAAGTACCAGCCCTTACTACCTGTGTCACCTAGGGAAAATCACTTAACCTCTCTGTGCTTCAATTGCGCATCTGTCAAAGGGGAAGAGTCCTGGCACTCACTGCATGGATTTAAGGTGAGAATCAAATGATACAAGGCCTGGCTCAGAGTGACTACCTATAAGTATTTTCATTATAAGCTCATGTTTATATCTTTCCTGGAATGCATTCTAATCCAGCTTCCCTTTGTTTGTGTTTTCAATCCAGTTTCGGCACTCGTCCATTATCATGAGTTTTCATATGCTTTATCTCATTTTGACTTATTAAAAAAAGTGAACATCATAGAAACCTTTGTATTAATGTACGAATATTCACTGTAACAAAAGGCACACAGATAGCCAAGGACAATATATCAAGATTACATCATGTTGCATCAAAACGGCCCTCTGATACCGTAAGAAAGCACAGCTTTGAAAGAAGATGCCAGAGTATTAGGCATATTACAAATGAGATTATCATAACCTCACCCAGGAGTGATATGATTTAACCTGTGGTTCTCACTTGGTCTCCTGGTGTTTCTTTAGAAATGCCATTGTCTATCTAATCTGTTCTGAGCATCAGTAATACTGTAATTTACTGGCAAGAAACGACTGCATGTTTATAAACCAAAGTTACTGCTGTGACTAAAGAGTGTGATCCACCCTCCTTACCTGCTCTTGTTTGGCACTTTTCCTGGGATGCCCTGCACCCACCTCTGCATCCACTTAACAGATTTTACCTTCAAAATTCAATGCAAGTGCCCCTTGTCACTTCAAAAAATTCCCTACTTGCTATTTCTCTACACATTTAGCTATAAGATCCAGTGAGGAAGGACCCAAGTCTGATGAATATTTGTATCTAAGTGACATAGAACAGTGCTGCTGTGTTGTAGGTACTTAGAAGTGTCTTTTTGAATGAAACAAAAATCCATGAAAATGACTTTTAGTTAACCTTGATGGGTTTATTAACAAGCAGAAGTCCAAAATATTTTTAGGAAAAATATATAAAGTAAAAACTTGAAATTTAAAAAACATCTTATTTTCCTAATAATTGGGAAAAGATCAGTATTTTTTGACATTATCAATCTAGCTGTGGAATACTGATGCTCTATGGAAACATTAAGATCAACTGAATTACACTATTCAAAACCACAAAGAGCAGGTAAAAGGGTGAAGTATGAACAACTCAACAAAAACTAACAAATATGCTCTTACTACCACAACTCAAACCTAATCCCCACTGGTACCAAGGCATAACGATGAGAAAAATAATAACTACTATTTACTGGGACCTCCTATGCTACGATTTCTATAATTCATTTTTTCTAAGCATCACAGAAGCCTTGCAGCATAGATTCTATCATTACTATTTAAAAATTTTAAAAAACTGACATTAATAAATGCTAAATAAATTACCTGAGGCACAGCATCAGCGAGTGAAGAAGCTATAATTTGAACTTGTATGCATTTGATGCAAAGCCCATGTGTTTTCTCCACGACCTAGGTTGCAATAAGTAGGAGAATAGAAAACTAACATAGAATTTGAGATTATCAACTACTTGAAAATATCTTTACAGATAATCAAAAGTTAAATATTCAATAAAATATGTTTTAAAATAAGTCCATTTTACAGATGTAAAACCCAAGTCTAGAAAGGTTAAGGAGCTACTTCAAAGTCATATTACCCTCAATTTTTTATGTGTGCTTTTCTTTTTTTCTTTTTTTCTCCAAGTATAGTTGATTTATAATATTCTGTTAGTTTCTGTTGTACAGCAAAGTGATTCAGATATATATATTTTTTCAGATTACTTTCCATTATAGGTTATTACAAGATATTGAATATAGTTCCCTGTGTTATACAGTAACTCCTTGTTGTTTATCTATTTTATGTACAGCAATTTGTATCTGTCAATCTCATACTCCTAATTTGCTCCCCCCCCACACCCCATCCTTTCCTGTTTGGTAACCAGAATACATGTGTTTTTCTTAATGTATTTATTCAATAATTAACTCATCAAGAATTTTTGAGCAGGTATTTTTCTAGTCACTAGAAACACAGGGATAAGTAAGAAATTATCCCAACTTTCAGCATTCCTTTTTATGTTTCCCTAGGCTGACTTTATCTCTTTTTAGATTTCTGTTCTCCTATTCCCCACTTCCAAGTGTTCCTGGGAATACGTAAGATACTGGAAATGTAGATCCACCACAAGGTTAGTTTCATATACTTAATTAGCCTAGCCCTATTAGAGTTATATTTTTATCTGTCCTCCTCCTTCCCCTCCTCTTGGTAGTTGCCCCTTTCCAAAAGCCATATCACACTCATAAAAGCTACAAGCTATTCCATGACCCTATCTATACCTACTTTCTTTTCTTTTCTTTTTTTTTTTTTTTTTTGTGGTACACGGGCCTGTCACTGTTGTGGCCTCTCCTGTTGTGGAGCACAGGCTCCGGACGCGCAGGCTCAGCGGCCATGGCTCACAGGCCCAGCCGCTCCACGGCATGTGGGATCTTCCTGGACCGGGGCACAAACCCGTATCCCCTGCACCAGCAGGCGGACTCTCAACCACTGCGCCACCAGGGAAGCCCTATACCTACTTTCTAATAGAATCATTCTTACAAAGTTTGGGCTCCTGACTGGCAGAAACCAGGACAAAGAGAAATTTTCCTAGGACTTTGGGTCTTGGGATTAGAAACATCCAGATTAGCTCTCTGCTGGGCAAATAATATAAGATGTAAATCTCAGAGGCCCACTTTAGGAAGAGAGCCAATCTACATCTAGAGCCCCCTATATCTAACTGCCTAATTGCCATCACCTCTTAGATATCTCAAAACTACTACAACACAATATGTCCAAAGTCAGACTCATACTCTTTGCCCCAAATCTGATTGTCAGAGTTCATTGTTGCAGTGAGTAACACACTAACCCACTTTTAATCATGCAAACCAGAAACAGGATTTATCTTAGGTCCCTTCCTTCCCATACCCCTCAAATCCCACTAACACTTGCTCCTTTTATAATCACTCCTAAATAGTTCTTTACTTTCTCCATTTTTCTCCGTATTTATCATTTTCTCCTTATTTATCTCCATTTTCTCCCTATTTATCATGTAGCTTAGGCTACAAAAAATTTCCAGCTGACCTACCTGCATTCACTGTTGCTCTCCTACAGTTCACTCTCATAGCTAAAATCCTCCAATCTTTTCCCATAATTCTTTGAAAAAGCAAAAGTGTTACAGTGCTTTGGGCTTCATCTCATGTCACCCTCTTTTTCATGCTCATGAGCATCTGCCATAGTCAGAACAAGACCTTTGCAAAAGATGTTAATTCCTACTTCTCATTTCAGCCATCTCTACGTCAGGGGAAATACATCTCACCTCTATGAGCATGTGAAATCCCTCATCTTCAGCTCTTATAGCACCTTGTACCTTTCAGAGACCCAGAGCAACCTGAATTCTGCTTGGGGAATGCACTATGGTTGCAATGTTCCATTCACTTGTGTGATTATCTGAATGAAATTAATCTCCCCCCCTAAAGTCCATTAGGAACGGACCAGGTGGGTAGGGATCAGGTTTGCTTTCTCTCTCCATTGTGTCTAGACCATATCACAGTGGCCCATACAATGCATTCCAGAATATCTGTTGTGAAAATAAATGCAAATGTATTACATTGTGACCCTTATTTTGTATAATTTGTCCCGATGACAGAAGAAAATTACAAGTATTTCAAAAAGATTAAAACAAAAACAAATATTATATAGGCTATTTCTCTAAACTTTCCTTAAAAAATATCAGGCATTTTTAATCATGGGTGAGCTAAATGCTAAATCCAAAAAACCAACCTTGAGATTCATAGGCAAAATAAGCAGTTCCAATGACTCCTTATAACAAGCTGGTTGGCAAGGGACAAAATGTTTACCTTTACTATCCATTTAAAGTGTCTATGAATTGATCCGAACACTGCATCTGACTTGTAGCCATCATCAAATATATCTTCATTGAATAAATATGTGGATGAATGAATGGGTAAATGCATTTAGATTTTATTAGAAGGCAGTGCCACATCTACTGGAGGAAGTGCATTAGGAAGAAGTGGGATGGACTTGGCCTGCAGGGTGCTTAGTGCGGTGGGGATGATGATTCTTGGTGAAAGTCTGGATGATTTCACTTTGTACTGGCTTTGCTACTAATGTGATGTGTGTGACCTTAAGATAGCAATCAACTTCTCCAGTCTCAATTTCCTCTTCTCAAAAATGAAGGAGTTGGAGTTTGATCTCTAAAACCCTTACCAGCTCTTACTTTCCAAGACTTCCAAATCTCTTTGATATTGGCTACATTCTGATTATTTCATTATATATATAACATGTAATATGTTATATATATAATTGTATATATGTAATTTTCAATTTCAAGTTATCCAAAAGATATTCTAAACTATTTTTGAAGTAGTAGGTCTTATAATACCACACAAAAATTATGAAGAAAAAAAGCCAAAATCATGTCTCCACCAGAAAATGCTCAGAATTACTACACTCTCTCCCCAATATTGAAAATAAAAGTGGCCAGGCAAAGTGTGCCAGAGACTTGGGTACTTTGCCAGAGCTTCCCTGCAATATCATGGGGAGGTTGGCTGGTAAACCATGGCAAAGATTGCTGCTGATACCCCCAAGAATAATAAGTACCATTACCTGATAGTAGTAAATAGTTTCTTCCAGCTGGCTGAAAGTGTTTCCTTTTCTACATAGCTCAAAACCTAATATGATACACAGTTTGTAGATTTTTGGAGCAATTCTTGAAGCCTAAGAGGATGTTGCCTCTGAGAGTTGAAACTCACTGCAGTGAAAAGATCCAGTCTCCTTTCCACTAGAAGAGGGAACACCCTAATGCTATTTTGAGTGGGCTTGTTTTTTAGGAAATGGTCCTGTCATTCAGGTTGAAGGACGGGGTTGTGTGACTAATTATGTTTTCTTTTGCAAACTACTCCACCTTCCATTATGCAAAAGGCTTAAAGAGCTATTTCTAGAGAGGGCATACAACATTACAGTCTTTTCTAGGAAAACATGCAATGAATGTATTTAGAGCAAGAATGCCAACTCCAATGCCATCTTCTGCCGTGGGCCTCTCATTGGTAGAATTAATCTCTCTGGGTTTTTTCAAGTGTTATCAGGATTCGTTGATTGTTCTTCTATTCATACATTTACATACAAAAAATAGTTGAAGGGAGACCACAGTATTTGCTCTTTATATTAAGAGGAAATGTGAATATTATCCCACCACAGACAAAGTAGAAACAGGATTACTGAGTCACAATTTCTTAAGCTGATTTCAGGTACTATTGATAGTTACATGAATTGACAGACTGTTCTGTAACTTTTGAAATTCTAGAATAGCTACCATAGACTTGGATACCATTTTTATTTTTTAAACAGATTCTTGGGGACTTCCTTGGTGGTCCAGTGGGTAAGACTCCACACTTCCAATGAAGGGGTCCCAGGTTCGATCCCTAGTCGGGAAACTAGATCCTGCACGTATGCCGCAACTAAGAGCCCACAGGCCACAACTAAAAAAAAAGATTCCGTGTGCTGCAACTAAGACCCGGTGCAGCCAAAATAAATAAATAAATAAATAAATAAATAAATAAATAAATATTAAACAGGTTCTTGAGGTATATTTTATGTATCATAAAATCCCTTCCCTTCACATGTACAATTCAACAATCTGTATTTAATTTACTGAGTGATGCATGCATTACCATAAGTCAGTTTTAGAAAATGGTCATCCCCCAGTAAGATCCCTTGTGCCATTTATAGTAATCTCTATTCCTACCCCTTGCTCCATAGAACCACTGATCTACTTTATGTCTCCATAAATTTTCTTTTTCTGGACACTTCATATAAATGGAGTCATAATATGTGGCTTCTTGTGTCTGGCTTCTTTCCCTTAGCATGTTTTTGAGGTTCATTCATAACATAGCATACATCAGTGGCCTATTCCTTCTTATTCCATTGCATGAATACACCAAATTTTGCCTATCCATTTTCTAGTTGATGGGCATGAAGAAGTTACTTCTAGTTTGGGAGCCATCTTGAATAAAGATGCTGTGAACATTTACATGCAAGTCTGTGTGTGAACACTTTTATGAGGTAGATACCTAGAAGTGAAATTTCTGGTCTGTTTAATCCTTTAATTCAGTCCTTCCACACAAATTAATTCATTGGTTTTATATATATATATATATATATATATATATATATATATATATATATATATGTGTGTGTGTGTGTATATATATGTATATGTATATATATATATATATATATATATATATATATATATATATATGTAGGCCATACCCTGTGGAAGGATATTAAGGGAATGAAATTTGTTCTCTTGTGAGGGAAATAAGACATGCACACAGAAACATATAAAGTGGTGTCCTAGAGAGGTGGATTTTGGAGGTGGAGAGATTGGGTTCAGTAGAAAAATAGGAAGACTTTCTGGATGAAGTAGTACTTGTGTAGAGACCATGAAGAATAAACAGGATTTCAATAGCTGGAGATTTCCAATGCAGATCTTTTTATGCTAAATCCCCAGTGGTGTGAGGAAGGATAGTCATACTGATTTGAGGGTCAGGATTTATGTGCTCCAGGCCTGACTCAGTCTCTAAGATATGTTTAAATTCTCAGAGACTTTGTTTTCCCATTTGAAATAAGAATCATCATTTTCCTCTCTAATCTTTGCTTCCCTTACCTCCAACCTACCACAGGATTTGGGAAAGAAGTCCTTGAGGTATTGAATGTAAAGGTGCTTCAAAAAAGTGTAAGATTTTCTTCAAATCTAAACCCAGTATTTTGTAGAAATGTGTTGATATGAGAACCATCCTATAAGAAGAGACCTTCCATATGTTAGCTGATACCAGTGGATTAAGCTATATTTTAGTATAGCAGAGCAAGCCCTACTGATTTGAGCAGGTTTATCTCTGATCTCTCTGGTGTCAGTTTCCTCTTCAGTAATTTTAATCTAACCACACTAGCCTTCCTGTTTCTTTAATATGCTGAGCTACATATCCTGCCAAAGTCTTTGAATTTACTATTCCCTTTCTAAGACTATTCTTCTCTTCACAATTTCAAAAGTTATCTCCTTTTTATTTTCTATCCTCTAAAGCCACCCCCGATAGAGATCTTCACTGACTACCCTGGGTAACAGTGACATTACTATATATGTAAGAGACCTGAAATGTAGTAGGCACTCAACATTTATTAGCTAGAATTAACCATTGCTATTAATTATATCACTATTAACACTGTGTTAGTTTGCAAGGGCTGCTGTAGCAAAGTACCACAAACTTGGTGGCTTAAAAAACAGAAATTCATTGTCTCACAATTCTGGAGGCTAGAAGTCCAAAATCAAGATGTCATCAGGACTGGTTCCTTATGTGGGCTGTGAGGGAGAATCTTTTCCAGGCCTCTCTCCTTGGTTTGTAGATGGCATCTTCTCCCTATGTTCCTTATCGTCTTCCCTCTACTGTGTATATCCGTATCCAAATTTTCCCTTTTTATAAGGATACCAGTCATAGTACATTATGGCCCACCACCCTAATGACCCAAAAAGGACACATTCTGAAGTCCTGGGGGTTACACTTGAACATATGAATTTGGAGAAGACACATTCAACCCATAACAAACACTACTATTCAAATTGGTACAAAATGGGGGTTGCTCCAAAAGGAAATAGTTCTTAGAAGAACACCAATGCAGGTTGTAGTTTGATGACTCTAAGCAAAAGGCAGACAATTACATTAGAAATCTCGCCCGTTGGAAGACACATTGCACTCACATGCATCTGACTGACTCAGAAATTTCTCTAGTGAGGCATGTCACTACCTCAATGAAGCAGCCATCCTCCCAGTCAGTGAGAGGTACTCATAGGGAAAAATATCCTGCCCAGGTCACTCTCTCATGCACTATGTAACGTCAAGAACACATTTAAGCCTGTGAATATAGACTACTCAAATGCTAAACTAATCAAAAAGAATGAAGGCAAAAGGTTAACTGAAAGAAAAGGCAAACTAAAATGTTTCTCTGTTTTATTGTTTACTCAGCACTCTCTGGTTTATGTATTGTACTTCTTGATAAATGATGGTCATTGTATACAAACAGCCTGAGTTTGCTGTGCCACCTAAAAGAATTTGCTTTTTTTCTGGCCAGCGTACAGAAAACAATTAAGAAAGGAGAGATGAGAATTTCAATTTCTGATAAGCAATGAAATCTCTGATGTTTAAATGATTACTTGCTCATGGTGAGACAAAAATGTGTTAATGTGTAATATTTGACATATCCCAAGAGAATTGACATTTTAATGCGACATCTTTGAAACAGGTAAAACAAGGACTGTTTGAAAGTTGAAGGAACTGGTAGGAAGATCAAGAGACTTCACCAAGGTCCACAGAGCACTTTAGGCAGCAATGCACAGGCTGAGTTGGGGACTCTGTCTTCCAGATGCCTCATGCAGCATACTTTTCTATAGATTCTACTCCCTATGGCTACATGCAGAGATTTGGAGGAAAGGGTAGGTACACTTTGTTTCAATATTGGTCTTTGGGTTTTATTTTTGATTAATTTTTATTGGATTATAGTTGATTTACAATGTTGTGTTAGTTTCAGGTGTACAGCAAAGTGAAACAGTTATACATATGCATATATCCATTCATTTTTAGATTCTTTTCCCATATAGGCCATTAGAGTATTGAGTAGAGTTCCCTATGTTATACACTAGGTTTATATTAGTCATCTATTTTATATATAGTAGTGTGTACATGTCAATCCCAATCGCCCAATTTATCCCTCTCCCCCTTTCCCCCTTGGTAGCCATAAGTTTGTTTTCTACATCTATGACTCTATTTCTGTTTTGTAAATAGGTTCATTTGTACCACTTTTTTAAATTTCACATATAAGTGATATCATATATTTGTCTTTCCCTGTCTGACTTACTCCACTCAGTATGACAATCTCTAGGTCCACCCATGTCACTGCAAATGGCATTATTTTATTCTTTTTTATGGCTGAGTAATATTCCATTGTACACATGTACCACTTCTTCTTTATCTATTCTTCCATCAATTCCATTTATGTTGTTTCCATGCCCTGGCTATTGTAAATAGTGCTTCAATGAACACTGGGGTACATGTATCCTTTCGAATTATGGTTTTCTCTGGGTATATGCTCAGGAGAGGGATTGCTGGATCATATGGTAGCACTATTTTTAGATTTTTAAGGAACCTCCATACTGTTCTCCATAGTGGCTGTACCAATTTACATTCCTACCAACAGTGTAGGAGGGTTCCCTTTTCTCCACACCCTCTCCAGCATTTATTGTTTGTAGATTTTTTTGATGATGGCCATCCTGACCGGTGTGAGGTGATACCTCATTGAAGTTTTGATTTGCATTTCTCTAATAATTAGTGATGTTGAGCATCTTTTCATGTGCCTCTTGACCATTTTTTGATTGAGTTGTTGTCTTCTTTTAATGTATTGAACTGCATGAGCTATTTGTATATTTTGGAGAGTAATCCCTTGTCAGTCACTTCATTTGCAAAGATTTTCTCCCATTCTGTGGGTTGTCTTTTCGTTTTATTAATGGGTTCCTTTGCTGTGCAAAATATTTTAAATTTAATTAGGTCCCATTTGTTTATTTTTGGTTTTATTTTCATTAACTGAGGAGGTCAGTCAAAAAAGATCTTGCTGTGATTTATGTCAGAGAGTGTTCTGCCTGTTTTCCTCTAAGAGTTTTATAGTGTCTGGCCTTACATTTACATCTTTAATCCATTTTGAGTTTCTTTTTGTGTATGGTGTTAGAGAATGTTCTACTTTCATTCTTTTACATGTAGCTGTCCTGTTTTCCCAGCACCACTTATTGAAGAGACTGTCTTTTCTTCATTGTATATTCATGTCTCCTTTGTCATTGATCAGGTGACCATAGGTACATGGGTTTATCTCTGGGCTTTTTATCCTGTTCCATTGATCTATATTTCTGTTTTTGTGCCAGTAACATACTGTCTTGATTACTGCAGCTTTGTAGTATAGTCTGAAGTCAGGGAGCCTGATTCCTCCAGCTCCGCTTTTCTTTCTCAAGATTGCTTTGGCTATTTGGCGTCTTTTGTGTTTCCGTACAAATTGTAAAATATTTTGTTCAAGTTCTGTGAAAAATGCTATTGATAATTTGATAGGGATTGCATTGAATCTGTAGATTACTTTGAGTAGTATAGTCATTTTGACAATATTAATTCTTCCAATCCAGGAACATATTATAGCTCTCCATCTATTTGCGTCATCTTTCTTTCTCTCATCACTACCTTATAGTTTTCTGAGTCCAGGTCTTTACCTCCTTAGGTAAGTTTATTCCGAGGTATTTTATTCTTTTTGATGTGATGGTAAATGGGATTGTTTCCTTGATTTCTTTTTGATTTTCATTGTTAGTGTATAGGAATGCAAGAGATTTCTGTGTATTAATCTTGTATCCTCCAACTTTACTAAATTCATCACTGAACTCTAGTGGTTTTCTGGTAGCATCTTTAGGATTTTCTATTTATAGTATCATGTCATCTGCAAACAGTGACAGTTTTACTTCTTCTTTTCCAATTTGGATTCCTTTTATTCCTTTATGCTCTCTGATCATCATAGTTAGGACCTCCTAAACTGTATTAAATAACAGTGATGAGAGTGGACATCCTTGTCTTGTTGCTGATCTTAGAGGAAATGCTTTCAGTTTTTCACCATTGAGAATGATTTTTGTTGTGCATTAGTTATATATGGCCTTTGTTATGTTGAGGTAGGCTCCCTCTATGCCCACTTTTTGGAGAGTTTTTATCATAAATTTGTGTTGAATTTTATCAAAAGCTTTTTCTGCATCGATTGAGATGATCATATGGTTCTTATTCTTAAATTTTTTAATGTGGTATATCACAATGATTGATTTGTGGATATTAAAAAATCCTTGCATCCCTGGGATAAACCTCATTTGATCATGGTGTATGATCCTTTTAATGTGTTGTTGGGTTGAGTTTGCCAGTATTTTGGGGGAATTTTTGCATCTATGTTCATCAGTGATATTGGCCTGTATTTTTCTTTTTCTGTGATATCTTTTTCTGATTTTGGTATCAGGGTGATGGTGACCTCATAGAATGAGCTCAGGAGTGTTCCTTCTTCTGCAGGTTTTGGAAGAGTTTGAGAAGGATACGTGTTAACTCTTGTCGAAATGTTTGAATTCACCTGTGAAGCCATTTGGCCTTGGACTTTTGTTTGTTGGAAGTTCTTTAACCACAGTTTCAATTTCAGTATTTATGATTGGTCTGTCCATATTTTCTATTTCTTCCTGGTTCAGACTTGGAAGTCTGTACCTTTCTAAGAATTTGTCCATTTCTTCTAGGTTATCCATTTTATTGGTATATAGTTCCTTGTAGTAGTCTCTTATGATACTTTGCATTTCTGTGGGGTCCATTTTATCTTCTTTTTCATTTCTAATTTTATTGGTTTGAGTGCTCTCCCTTTCTTTCTTGATGAGTCTGGCTAACAGTTTATCAATTTTGTTTATCTTCTCAAAGAACTGGCTTTTATTTCCATTCATCTTTGCTATTGTTTTCTTCATCTCTATTTCATTTATTTCTGCTCTAATCTTTATGATGTCTTTCTTTCTACTAACATTAGGTTTTGTTTGTTCTGCTTTCTCTAGTTGCTTTAGGTATAAGATTAGGTTGTTTATTTGAAATTTTTCTTATTTCTGGAGGTAAGATTGTATTGCTATAAACTTTCCTCTTAGAACTACTTTTGCTGCATCTCATAGGTTTTGGATTGTCATGTTTTCATTGAAATTTGTCTCTAGGTATTTTTTGATTTCCTCTTTGATTTATTCAGTGATCCATTCATTGTTAATAACATATTGTTTAGCCTCCATGTGTTTGTGTTTTTTTACAGTTTTTTTCTTTCTGTAATTGTTTTCTAATCTCATAGCATTGTGGTCATAAAAAATGCTTGATATTATTTCAATTTCTTAAATTTACCAAGGCTTGATTTGTGGCCCAAGATATGATCTATCCTGGAGAACGTTCCACATGCACTTGAGAAGAAAATATATTCTGCTGCTTTCGGATGGAATGTCCTATAGATATCAATTAAGTCTAATGTGTCATTTAAGGCTTGTGTTTCCTTATTAATTTTCTGTCTGCATGATCTGTCCATTGGTGTAAGTGGGGTGTTAAAGTCCCCAACTATTATTGCAGTACTGTCAATTTCCCTTTTTATGGCTGTTAACATTTACCTTATATATGGACATGTTCCTATGTTGAGTGCATATATATTTACAATTGTTATATCTTCTTCTTGGATTGATCCCGTGATCATTATGTAATGTCCTTCCTTGTCTCTTGTAACAGTCTTTATTTTAAAGTCTATTTTTGTCATATATGAGTATTGTTACTCCAGCTTTCTTTTGATTTCCATTTGCATGGAATACTTTTTTCCATCCCCTCACTTTCAGTCTGTATGTGTCCTTAAGTCTGAAATGGGTCTCTTGTAGACAGCATGTATATGGGTCTTGTTTTTATATCCATTCAGCCAGTCTATGCCTTTTGGTTAGAGCATTTAATCCATTTACATTTAAGGTAATTTTCAATATGTATATTCCTATTGCCATTTTCTTAATTGTTTTGGGTTTGTTTTTGTAAGTGTTTTTTCTTCCTTTCCTCTTTTGCTCTCTTTGCTTGTGGTTTGATGACCATCTTTAGTGTTGTGTTTGGGTTGCTTTTTCTTTTTTGTGTGTGTATCTATTGTAGTTTTTGGGTTTGCTGTTCCCGGGAGGTTTTCATATAGCAGTTCTATATATGTAAAAAGTTGTTTTAAGTTGCTGGTCTCTTTCCCACCTGGAGAGGTTCCTTTAACATTTGTTGTAAAGCTGGTTTTGTGGTGCTGAATTTTCTTAGCTTTTGCTTTCTGTAAACCTTTTGATTTCTCCATCAAATCTGAATGAGAGCCTTGCTGGGCAGAATATCCTTGGTTGTAGGTTTTTCCCTTTCATCACTTGAAATATATCACACTACTCCCTTCTGGCCTGTGGAGTTTCTTCTGAAAAATCAGCTGATGACCTTACAGGGATTCCCTTGTATGTTATTTGTTGCTTTTAGTATTTTTTCTTTGTCTTTAATTTCTGTCAGTTTGATTAATAAGTGTCTCAGCATGTTTCTCCTCGAGTTCATCCTGTATTGGATTCTCTATACTTCCTGGACTTGAGTGAGTGTTTCCTTTCTCATGTTAGGAAAGTTTTTGGCTATAATATCTTCAAATATTTTATCAGGCCCTTTCTCTCTCTCTTCTCCTTCTGGGACCCCTTTAATGTGAATGTTGGTGCATTTAATATTGTCCCAGAGGTCTCTGAGACTGTCCTCATTTCTTTTCATTCTTTTTTCTTTATTCTGTCCTGTGGCAGTGATTTCCACCACTCTGTGTTCCAGCTCATTTATTCATTTTTATGTCTCAGTTATTCTGCTATTGATTCCTTCTAGTGTATTTTTCATTTCTGTTATTGTGTTATTCATCTCTGTTTGTTCTTTAAATCTTCTAGCTCCTTGTTAAACATTTCTTATATCTTCTCGATCTGTGCCTCCATTCTTTTTCCGAGATTTTTGGATCATCTTTACTATTATTACTCTGAAACTTTTCATGTAGATTGCCTATCTCATCTTCATTTAGTTGTTTATGTGGGTTTTTATCTTGTTCCTTCATTTGCAACATAATTCTCTGTCATCTCATTTTGTCTAAACTTCTGTGTTTATGGTCTCCTTTCCATAGGCTGCAGGATCATAGATCCTCTTGCTTCTGGTGTCTGCCCCCTGGTGGATGAGGTAGGTCCAGTGTTTGTACAGGCTTCCTGGTGGGAGGGACTGGTGCCTACCTTCTGGTGGGTGGAGCTGGGTCTTATCCTTCTGATGGGCAGGGCCATGCCAAGGGGTGCATTTTGAGGTGATTGTGAGCTCAGTATGACTTTAGGCAGCCTGTCTTCTGATGGATGGGGTTGTGTTCCTATCTTGGTGGTTGTTTGGTCTGAGGCTTTCCAGCACTACAGCCTGCAAGCTGTTGGGTGGGGCCAGGCCTTTGTGTCAAAATGTGGACCTCCAGGAGAGTTCACTGTGATCAATATTCCTTGGGGCTTCTGCTACAAGTGTCCTTGTCTCACAGTGAGCTATAGTCAACCTTTGCCTCCCCTCAACCCTCCAAGACCCCTAGGTAGGTGTAGCCCAGGTTCCTATGGACATACTTCTTTATACTGTGTCCCAGTGCACATGAGGCCTGTGTGCGCCCTTCAAGAGTGGAATCTCTGTTTCCTCCAGCCCTGTGGAGCTTCTGCACTCAAGCAATGCTAGTCTTCAAGGCTAAATGCTCTGGGGGTTCTTCCATCTGATTCCAGACCCTCAGATTCTCTTAGAAGGCTATTTTATGTGGAAATATCCCTGTATAGCCTGCATGGGTTTAATATTAT
This sequence comes from Tursiops truncatus, assembly GCF_011762595.2. Lineage (NCBI taxonomy): Eukaryota > Metazoa > Chordata > Mammalia > Artiodactyla > Delphinidae > Tursiops > Tursiops truncatus. The sequence continues at coordinate 40,367,808 of NC_047038.1, forward strand.
TTGGTGTGAAGGTTGTTTTTAGTACAGATGTCTGCCACCTCTTTCCTCAGTGTATGCTGGCTGTTGTCCCCTTTATAGAGGTGTGACTGATGTTGTGGTGACCAGATATTGAGTAGGGTCTCCTCCTTGCTCTGTGGTTGTCACTGCCCTTTCAGGGGTAGGGTCTGCTCCCTAGTTGTTGGAGTAGAGGTCCCCAGATCTGTTTCTTACCTGTGTTTCTGATCTGCAGTGAGAGGTAGGTGGGATTGGAGCACTCCCACTGGGAGGGAAGTCATTGAATATTCCTCCTCTGGAAGTGTTCACCAGTGGGTGTGCTCTGTTGTGTCATCTTTCACCCACTGTGTGAGCTCTCAGACTACACTGTTTTTGGCACTGCTCTCAGCCCTACTTTAACTGTAAGTATGCCAGCAATTGACCCTGGTGTCTCTCAGGTGTTTTCACCATTCACCAGGCCACCAGGATAGATTCACTGAAGTCAGGTCACAGGATTGCAATAATCATGGATCTGGACCTGCTGTGGGCGCTATGGAGGCAGCTCAGACTCTGACATATCCCTACCCTTGTGGAGGCCATGATGGCCAGGGTCACAGGAACCGCACTGGGGATGGGATGTATGGGGTAGCTGACAACAATGGGCATAAGAGAGTCAGCTCTGGTGGAGGCTCTTCCTAGTGTCCTACCATGGGTGCAAGAGAGCCAGTCCAGGTGACAACAGGTTGTTAGGGGGAGCCTAGCCCTCGTGGCTGCCCTTCCTAGTTCCAAGGGAGGCAGGGGCCAGTGCATGGGTAAGGGCAAGGGCAGTGGCAGCCCCACCCCTTGCACGTAACTCAACAGTAGCTCTTCACTTCTATGGCATTCTGGGTTTTCCTCCACAAGCATTCTCAGTTGCAGATTTCCTCACTCCCATCCCCTCAGGTGATCTTCTCAGAGCCAACAACAGTCCTCTCCCTGGGTCTGCTCTCCAAACCCCACATTGCAGCATCCATACCATCGGACACGCATCTCAAGCTGGTTCACTCAAGGCTGTGGCATGGACCATCTGTGCATGTCTCACTCTATCCTGCCTGCCACAGACTGGTTGCTGCTCTATCCTCTGATAGCCCCTGAAGCTCCCTTTCCATCCCAACTGATCTCTCTGCTGGTGAGAAGGCTTCCTTGGATACAGGAACCTCTTCCCTCCCTCAGCTCCCCCCTCAGAGGCACAGGTCCCATTCCATTTCCTGTCTTCTTCCTTTTCCCTTCTTCTTTCTTTTGTCCTACCCAGTTATGCTAGGATCTTTCTTGTCCTTTTAGGTGTCCAAGGTCCTCTGCTAGTGTTCAACCAGTGCTCTTTGAGAATTTTTCCATTTGTAGATGTATTCTTGATGCAGTTGTGGGGAGAGATGAACTCCACATCCTCCTACTCCTCCTCAACATTGGTGTTTGTTACACTGAATATTTATGGGTAAAGTTTCTTCCCAGGTCATCCAGTGAGTGGGGTAGATAAACATCATCTGATGCTCAAAGACATTTTATTACCACTCTACGAATCTGGGCATTGAACTTGACTCCCTTTACAGCTTTCTAAGCTCACTACGTGTGTGTGTGTGTGTGTGTGTGTGTGTGTGTGTGTGTGTGTGTGTGTGTGTACTTTAAATATCAAACAGCTACCAGAAAAATAAAAGGGCCATGGATAAAGCAGTTTAGGTAGAAGCCAAGGAGAAGGAGAAGGTAATGAACCCAATGATGATGGCAGTACCAACCTCTCAGGTAAAAACGCTAATCTAGGTTTTTAACTTGGACCTCTTTGGCCCAAGATGATATGGAACATGTGAAAAATCCATATGGAAGATGTAGAAGCATTTTTCAGAAAATTAGGATCTGTGCTCAAGAGGGATGACAATTTCTTCAGAGGCCCTTGCCAAAGCACCTCATCGAGGGCACATGAAAATAGACCAAAACATCTTGTCAGGCTGACTCTACCAGGAAACATACTTATTTAAAATAAGTTTGTCATTTATCTTGGTAATTACAATCCAAGACTGTAGGACATTATGAACATTAGAAACCTAAAACTTTGGGGAGGAATAGAGAATATGTTTCTTTTTTGTTGCTGTAAAACTTAGAGTTGAGATTCTTGATGTCCAACTTGATATGACCTCAAAGGAGGTCAGCATGGAAAATGTAGAATCCATTCTTAACTTGCTGTAGGCTAAAGCTCAACTGCCATGGCAATGCCCTCAGTCACTTATTTCTTTTCTTCTTTGGTTACACTTTCTAGATTATGTGTCAGGTAAGATCGGCAGAGCATAGCAATTTATGCTAGGGAAGAGAAGTATTACAAATCATCATAGCCCAACATTTGGTCAAGGAAGTCAACTTATTTTTCTAAATATCCATGTCCTCAGTTAAGCAATCTAATTAGTGGAAAACTACAATTACTAGACTATAGATCATTAGATTTAATAGAGATAAGATATTTCAGATGGTAACCTCAAATAGAAAAATATGTCACCATCTGCAGTGCTAATCACTAAAATTGGGCCCCAAATCTTCAAAACTGACAGCAGCCATGCCAGGTCTAGCCCAGCCTGGAGAAGGGCCCTGTGATGACAGTCACATGGGCCCTAGTGCCACCACTACCTGAGAATTTCACATCCTCTTCTCTCTGCTTTGGAAACCAGGTCTCTATCATCTCTGGATGTGAGCCTTGTACAGACTTCCTTATCTCAGTTCAGACCTACCCAACAAATATTTATGTCTGAAATAAATATATAAATATATAAATATATAAATATAAATATATATATGTATGTATGTATGTATGTATATATATATATATATATATATTTGGCTTAATATTGGCTGAAATTTGACCAAATATCAATCAAGATTTAGTCTTCAAATATGGAGAATCTATCTTAATTCAGGATTTAGAGTATGTAAGGCTATAACTTCTCTAAGACCAGTTTTACAAGGTTGAAAATAATTAAACAAGCAATTATGAAAAGCCTGACAAATACCAGGCAGTACTCTTGGTGAAGCAAATACTGAAAGGGCAGGACTGATTCTTTTGAGGAATAATCCCTATGACCTAGATAGACAAAAACATCCTGTTAAAGAAAAAGAAAATAGTTAAAACCATGGGGTAACTGACTTCAGACTATACTATAAAGCTACAGTAATCAAGACAGTATGGAACTGGCACAAAAACAGAAATATAGATCAATGGAACAGGATAGAAAGCCCAGAGATAAACCCACGCACATATGATCACCTTATCTTTGATAAAGGAGGCAAGAATGTACAGTGGAGAAAAGACAGCCTCTTCAATAAATGGTGCTGGGAAAACTGGACAGGTACATGCAAAAGTATGAAATTAGAACACTCCGTAACACCATACACAAAAATAAACTCAAAATGGATTAAAGAGCTAAATTTAAGGCCAGACACTATAAAACTCTTAGAGGAAAACATAGGCAGAACACTTTATGACATAAATCACAGCAAGATCCTTTTTGACCCACCTCCTAGAGAAATGGAAATAAAAACAAAAATAAACAAATGGGACCTAATGAAACTTAAAAGCTTTTGTACAGCAAAAGAACCAATAAACAAGACCAAAAGACAACCCTCAGAAAGGGAGAAAATATTTACAAATGAACCAGCTGACAAAGGATTAATCTCCAAAATTTACAAGCAGCTCAATATCAGAGAACAAACAACCCAATCCAAAAATGAGCAGAAGACCTAAACAGACATTTCTCCAAAGAAGACATACAGATTGCCAACAAACACATGAAAGAATTCTCAACATCATTAATCATTAGAGTAATGCAAATCAAAACTACAATGAGATATCATCTCACACCAGTCAGAATGGCCATCATCAAAAATCTATAAACAATAAATACTGGAGAGGGTATGGAGAAAAGGGAATACTCTTGCACTGTTGGTGGGAATGTAAATTGATACAGCCACTATAGAGAACAGTATTGAGGTTCCTTAAAAAACTAAAAATAGAAATATCATATGACCCAGCAATCCCACTACTGGGCATATACCCTGAGAAAACCATAATTCAAAAAGAGTCATGTATCACAATGTTTGTTGCAGCTCTATTTACAATAGCCAGGACATGGAAGCAACCTACGTGTCCATCAACAGATGAATGGATAAAGAAGATGTGGCACATATATACAATGAAGTATTACTCAGCCATAAAAATAAACGAAGTTGAGTTATTTGTAGTGAGGTGGATGGACCTAGAGTCTGTCATGCAGAGTGAAGTAAGTCAGAAAGAGAAAAACAAATTCTGTATGCTAACACATATATATGGAATCTAAAAAAAAAAAAAAAAGGTCATGAAGAACCTGGGGCAAGATGGGAATAAAGACACAGACTTACTAAAGAATGGACTTGGGGATATGGGGAGGGGGAAGGGTAAGCACTGACAAAGTGAGAGAGTGGCATGGACATATATACACTACCAAACATAAAATAGATAGCTAGTGGTAAGCAGCTACATAGCACAGGGAGATCAGCTCGGTGCTTTGTGACCACCTAGAAGGGTGAGATAGGGAAGGTGGGAGGGAGGGAGACACAAGAGGGAAGAGATATGGGAACATATGTATATGTATAACTGATTCACTTTGTTATAAAGCAGAAACTAACACACCATTGTGAAGCAATTATACTCCAATAAAGATGTTAAAAAAATAAAAAAACATGGGGTAAGATTCATAGTAAACGTGGGTGTGAGGTACAGTGAAAGAGAACATACTTAACTCTGTCTTGAGCCTGAGGGCATGGGGGCTCAAATATAGATTTCTCTCTGCACCTCAGTTTCTTATTATTTTATTGAAGTGCAGTTTGTATTGATTTACAATGTCATGTTAGTTCTAGGTGTACAGCACAGTGATTCATATATATATATATGTGTGTGTGTGTGTGTGTGTGTGTGTGTGTGTGTATACACACATATATATACATATGTATATATATATATACTCATACACACACACACACACACACACACACACATATATATATATATATACTTTTCCAGATTCTTTTCCCTTATAAGTTATTAAAAAATATTGAGTATAATTCCCTGTGCTACACAGTAGGTCCTTATTGATTATCTATTTTATATACTGTAGTTTGTATATGTTAATCCTAAACTCCTAATTTATCCCTCTCCCTCCTTTTTCCTTTGGTAACCATGAGTAAAATGTGTGATACCAACAGTACCTAGTGATGAGGTTGCTGTAAGGATTAAATGTACAAACACACATAAAGGGCCTCCTTCAGTATATATGTATGATATCATTATTACTAAAGACAGTTACTCTTTTTTTTTAGATTTTTTAAAAATATTTTTATTGGGGTATAGTTGCTTTACAATGTTGTGTTAGTTTCTGCTGTATAATGAAGTGAATCAGCTATTACACAATTTTAAAAGGTTACTTTCCATGTACAGTTATTACAAAATATTGGCTATGTTCCCTATGTTGTACAATACATCCTTGAGCCTATCTTACACTCAATACTTTGTATCTCTCAACCGCCACCCTTATGGTACCCCTCCCTCCTCCCCACTGGTAACCACTCGTTTGTCCTCTATATCTGTGAGTTGAGACTCTTATTCATCCCCCCTATTCACCATCACAGATCAGTCGTGGTGCCAACCCCAAAGGCTTCCCCCAGTCATCCCCACCCAGCTATGACATGCTTCCTACTCTCCCTTCACCCCCATGTCTGCTATGTGCCAGCACCTGCTGTAGTTTGTTGACATCACCACCATTGTGTTGGGCTCCCCACTTTGTGTAAGCCCCTAGAGGGCAGAAACTGCATTTTATTCATCCATGTATCTCAAGACCCCAGAGCAAAGCCTAGTACAAAGTAGCTATTTAGCTGTTGAGTAAAGTGATCCTCAGTGAACATTTATTGAAAAAATATTTAGTTGTAATGATAGTGAATGAATCAGTTTGGATTCTACTGAGAAAACTGGGGTGATCCAAAAACACTGGTACTATGCACCTCAGTTCTAGAAGATGAGAAAATGCCACATCTGTGACTGTGTTCTCAGCAGACCCATCCTCCCTGCCTCCTTACCCAAAGAAATATTAAAGGTAGGGGGTGGTATCTGTGGTCAAATTAATTTAGAAAATTCTGAGTGTGAAACATTTTGTTCTCATTTGATTTGATTTGTATTTACCATGGGATTACCCAGCCCCAGAGTCTGCAGACCTCAGGATTTCCCAAGGACATTTGGCTTGGATGCCATTTTGTTGGGAAATCAGCCCTTCAGGATGTGTGTTCTCATGCAGGGCCACACACCTGGGAAGATGAGCAAGTCAGTAAGGCAAGGGCTCCAGCAGGTACAGAGCACTGACACTGAGCACAGACTCCCTGCTCCCACAAGGCATAATGGACTAAGAATCGATAGTGATACAAGCAACCCTCTCTGACACTGGGAAGGAAAGCATGCCTATTCATTTGAGAAGAACACAATTTTTTTTTGTTGAAGGGAAGAAAAAGGTGAAGGAGCTAATATTTATTGGCAGTTCTTTGATTGTAATAAATATAAATAAATTATGTATAACTTAAGAAAAGAAAAATGACTGGAAATACAGGGAGTAGCTCATCAAATTGAAGGAAAAACTGAAGAGCTAGGTTTAGCAAAGATCAGGACCCAGGATGTTTTCTAGAGATCCATGTAGGGCATACAAATGACTTAAAGGCACAGTCATCCACAGGAACAGCTCCAAGTGTTTTCCGTCTTAGTGTCCCACCCCTTAAGGCTCAAATTCCATGAAGAGAACCTCTGATTGGCTTCACTTTTGTCACATGGCCACCTCTTGGCCAGGAGAGGGAGGTCACCTTGATGGGCAGTCTCTTCATGGAGATATCCAAAGTACAATTGTAGTGCTATTCCCAGACAAAGGAGGAGTAGATGCTGGGCCACAATAACAAGAGCTGACCATTACATTTGTTCTCCTCTCAGCAATCCTATGAAGTACCATGGATGGAAAGAGTGATGATCAGCAAGTTTAATCAAGTAGCCCAAGGAACTTGAATGAAGAACTTGCCTGAGTTTAGAGCCTGCGAGCATCACTATTACAATTTTCCCTGTAGCGGCTAACTCTAGGCTCTTTCCACTACAAGCAAATTGAGCTGGGCCTTGAAAGGTGGCTGGGATTCCAAATGGCAGAGACATAAAGGAGAAAAAAGTGGGAAATGACCAAACCATTTGCTATGGCATGCATTTGATATTTGCAACATTCCCTTCAACTAGAGAAGCCAGTATTCTTTGTAAATGTTACAGCAAGTAAAAAGCATGCTTGGAGTTTCCTCTGAGACTCACAAACATTCTACTAAAGGGAAAGCAATCCAAGGCAACATTTGTTTAAATTAAAAATAGCAATAAAAAGGAAAACTTGACATCTATTCCCGGCCAAAAGGTTGAGCATTAAATAACATTTAAATTTGGCTTTGATAAAAAATGTATGTTGTTTTGGATAGCTATATTTAAGCAATTTTTGCAAGCCTCAGAGGGAACTAAAAATGCCTTAATTGCTTCCTCGCTTTTACATACTCTATTATATGGAATTTCAGCAGCATCTGTCACCAAATTGCCAGTATTACAAAAAGATTGTATATTTTATACGTAGAAGAAACTCAAATACCTGAAAATATCTCCAAGTGTTGGAGGAGCCAACTGAGCTTTTTTTTAAAATGTATTTAATTTCTAGTTATGCCTGCATGTCTGGGACACACTTAAGGACTTTGTTGTTTTATTTTTTTCATTCAAAATATGGAATTTTCCATTGAAATCCTCCCTGATTGAGTACTTATGAGGCACATAGCTATCATCTTCTAAAAAAAGAGAATAGTTTATTCCCTTGATGTTTTAAAATATGAAACCTTACATCAGGGTTAACAAAGCAAGTGGTGAATGAAAATTAACATTTTGGGAACACCTACCATGTACCAGGCAGGTAATCAGGCCCTTTTCATTTCAATATCCCAGTGAACCATACCTCAGCTCTTCGACAGTGTTGTTATTACTCATCTCATCCAGGAACATCACTCTTTGGAGGTGAAGAAACTGGGGCTGAGAAGCAATTTGCTCAAAGCCATGTAATAGTTAAGTGATGAAAGTAGGTTTTAACCCCCACAAGGTAAGACACAAAACCCTTGCCCTTTCAAAGCAGAATATGCATTTTCACAAACACCTATGGCCTTGAGTCTCCATCCCTTTCTCATCCCCCAATAATCTGTAAAATGAAAACAAAGCAACTAGCTATCAGTGCTCTTCCTCTTGGTGTGAATTCCAGCCTTTCCTCAGTCGTTCAATGACCACCACACCTGTCAGCCCCAGGGTTCACTCATCTCCCTGATCCATATCTGTCATAGGATTGCCATGTGCCACTACCTACACAGCCTGTGGCAATTCTGAAGCTCTGGAAATTTATTCCTGATTCTCCACTCTCCATCAACACCAAACGTTACCAAGTTTTGGCAGTTTCATCTGCATACCTCTCAAAACTTCCCAGACCTCTTTCCCCAGCACACGATGCCCTCATTTCATTCCCCATCACCTTCCTTCCTCCAACACGAGGCTCTGAGTGCTGAGAGGGCTAGGCTGCGTCTCCTTGGTCACTATGTGCCCACGCCTAGCACAGAGCCTGACGTAGGGCCTGGGCTCAGGGGATGTCAGCTAAATGAAAGAATAAATGAAGGAATAAACACATTACATAGGCTAGCAGATGGGTAAACTCTCCAAAGTAATAACAAAGCATCACAAACAGTATTATTGATTCTGGTCTTTGAAAGTCTTTTTTACTTATGCATCTTTTCTGTTTCTGGCTGTTCCTTTTGCTCCAATCAGCAAAATTTATTTATTGCCCCATGAGGTCACCTTTCCCTGCTTCCCTGGTATGTTGGTTCTCTCATTGTACCTAGAGTACATCCAAACTATAATTGGACAGATATCATATGCACGGACGCTCACAGCCTGGCCCCAGCTTTTCTATATAAAAAATTTTACCCAATGAACCACAGAGTCAAGGTAAAATACAGTTACTTTTAGTTTTTCTTTTTTTTCCTTGTGTGCTCAATGTCTATGATTTCTCAAAAGCCAGTTCATAGTCACCTTCACTACGATGAATTTTGTGATCTGCCCCCCTTTCTGGTTTCTTCTATTAGAATTTCTAGCTCATTCAGATGATGTATCAATCTGAGCCCAGTCAGAAAAAAAGCAAGCCATGCCAGAGAGCAAAATGGGGCCATTTAATATAAGGAACTAGTTACCATGTCATTGGAAGGGCTAGAAGAACAAACAGGACATAGTGAGACCATGCAGAGGTTAACAATGCCAGAAGCCATTATCCCTGCTGAGCCAGAGGGGCAAATGGTGGAGGCTGTGTCACCAGAACTCAGAATCTATAATCCACCCTGAAGTGGGCAGCTGCCCACAAGAGTTGGAACACCAGGGAAGCCACAAATACTGACAGCAGAGAGGAGAGCAGACAGACTGCCATTCTCACTTTCCCTGCTGTCCAATCTCCTGAAAGGGTCTTTGCTGACAAGTTGATGAGGGAGGCTGGCCATGCAGTTTATAGAGGTCACTCCCTGTGATACAGAGCAGATTAGGGGAAAGGTGCGGAATGGATCTGAATGCAACAAGTATAAAATACCACACCATCATGCAGTTGTATATTTTTTGTTATTTTTACATATGAACAACGAGCCTCCTTCAGGCAGAGACCATGCCTTACATATCCGTATGTCCTCAACACCAAGGACAGTTTCTTCACCTGGATCTTTGTGAATAATTACAGCAAGAAGGAGGAAGAGGATGAGAAGGAGAGGGAGAGGAAGAAGACTACAACAGTTATCAATAAATATATGTGATAATACTTTTGAATAATACAAGGAATTTTTCAGTCCGTTAGAGGAAATGCAATCTGCTCCTGTTAAATCCCTAGAACCTCACTGATGGCTTACTAACTGCTTTCTCTCTCCGTCCCATTTACACTTTACTGTTATGGGTCTATGTCCCTCTTTCATTTTTGTTTTTGTCGTCGTTGTTGTTGTTGTTGTTATTATTACTTCCATGCAAGCAAAACTGATGTATTTCTTTTAAATAATTCAGATAGATAGATAGGTAGATATGTAGATAGATAGATAGATAGATAGGTAGATAGATAGAGATATACTTTGATTACATGGTATTCATTTTGATTCCATTGCATTACTTTGTTATTTATGTAATGGAAATTCTGAGTAAAGTAGCTTAAAACATTAAGGGGATTCCATGGAAAGATGTCAGGTGTCTTATGGGATTCCAGACCTGGTAATTATTGCATTGGAAGAGAGCAGAGTTGAGGCTGGTGCTTTGCAGAGGGCTGGAGACTATTCTTGCCTCACCACCCACTTCCCCTGGTGCATCTGCTTCATCCTTGTCTCTCACTTTCCAGCCAGTGGGATCCAAGGGGAGTTGCTTCTTTTCCTGCTTCTTTTCGAGGCACCCAGAGAGATACTAAGCTCAGTTTCTGTTGTAAAACTCCGGAAGAAACATCCTGAATGGCTCAAATTTGGTCAGGTGTTAACTTTTGAAACAATTTATGTTGCAAAGGTGCAGGACCATGTGACATGAACAGGGCGTGTCTCATGGAAACTATGTGGAGGGATTAAGAGATGAAGACAGTGCCCAGGGAGGAGCATGGAGTCCTGGGCAGTGGTTTTGACAAGTTCCCACTGTAAGTCTCAGCCAGGGACTATAATGCAATGTATGTTTTGTGAACAAGTAGTCTCAAGAGATGGATGGAAAGGGGCTAGAGTAAGATAAATTTGAGAATCTCTGTAGGTTGCACCTCCTTTTAAGAGAGCAATGGTACAGGTTAGCATGTTAAAGGCTCTGAGAAGCCCTGCAGATAACCTAGCACATACCAAGTCTTGACCACAGTTTACCTCTTCTCAGAACACTAATGTTCACCCCAAATACTGGAGACCTGCAGTTAAACCAGGTTGACTCTAATAGTCATCACTCAGAGCCCCCAACTCTGGACCCAGTTTTCTCAAACAGGCTCCTTGAAATCAGCAAGGACACCCAGCATCTCCTACCTGCCTTTCAGGCTCACATGCCTATTTAAATAATTTATGTCCTGTCTATTTAATCAGGACATTTACTAGCAGTTAGGTTCAAGCTCCATGGCAGTGGGAAATATATCTGTGATCCACGCACTAGCCCTCTGGTCACCCACCCTACCTGAGCCACCATGTGTTCACCTCTAAGAGGATGTCATAATACTTATATAAGAAAAGAAAAACTGAGTAAGGCAATAGATGCAGAACACCTAGCAAAGTACTTGGCAAGCAGGAAGTCTTCAAGAAGTGGGGGGTTCTTTCTTTTCATTGTCCATATACAATAGATGTACATCCATCATTCAGAACTTCATTTCATTGAATTCAGAATCAGCATTTTTATTCCTTTCCTTTCCTCTCTATCCCTTTCCTTATCCCTTTCCTTTCTTTCTCTCCTGGTGACCTCTTTCATTCCCTTCCCTTCACCTACTTTACTCTTTCTTTTTTGTTTGCTTTCTTCTTCCTAAGACAGCACCCCTTTAAACTACAGAGCATCTGTGACATGAGAAAAAACATCTGCCCATAAAGATTGGTCTTCAAGAACTCTCAGCAGAAGATAGGATGGAGAATTCAGGAAATAGAGCATGAGTCCAGTAGTAGACAGGATTTGCAGTACTGAGTATCCTGAAGACTTCTGGAATGATTCTCCAGGTGTCAAAGGATGAGGAAGATGGACCTCTTGGTCCCTCTCTTTTCATATTCATAGTCACTCAGATGCTCAGATCATGCTTGATATCAACAATCCATTTCAGTGATTGGTTAATTACTAAAATTTTCAGGCTTCTTCCATGTAATATTTTCCTTCTGTTTCCTCCTACTCCTCTTCCTTCTGATACTTCTTTTTTTTTTCCATTTTTAAGAGGAATTAGCCCCAGAATTGCTCATTTTATCTTAGCTCCTCCTGCCAAGAGATATCAGAATATACTAATAGATTAATTAGTAAAGGTCCTGCTTCTCTCCTTTTTAAAATAATATGCAAATTAGCTTATAGAAATCTATGAAGGACCTACTATGTTCAAGGCAGCATAGTTAGTATTTTGGGGTGATTTTTCTCTGGGTATCTCTGGGTATTTAGATACTAACTTGACATGACAGAAATATATGTGAAGAAGTTTCTGCTTCTGCAGTGCTTGTGTTTCTAGTAAAAGGGGAATTACAAGAAGACAGTCACACAGGAAATCATTTCTTAGTACAGAGAATTAAAACTATGGATATTAGTTTCTAAAATTGCCTGTAAACATCATCTCTATTCCTTACAACCAAAATATGCTTACTTTTAAGCCTTTTCTGATTACAAACTTTCCACCATACTTTTTACAACACCCATTTCTGAGGAACCTACATTATATTTGAGACAATGTTAGGTTCTTAGGAAACAAAATGAGTAGAAAACAAGAGAACATGAAAATTTCACAAGAGGTCTGGATCCCTAGCATCCTGAGCAGTGAGAGGCTAATCCTGTCTCCTCAAATGACTGTATTTTTTATAAAAGAGTCCACTGTGTAGCAAAGAAGCTGAAGCTATTTAGGGCAGGGAAAAAGGAAGAGGGCCCAAAATGACAGCACTCCACCTCACAAACATTCTATTCCTCTGAGGTGGATTTTATTGTCATTCCTAAACATCTTCTCCCTATTCCTGCAAGTGGATTGCACACATCCCCCACCCCATGGATGTTGAGTTTGGGCATGTCATTTGCAAGGTGACCTGATGCACGCCCTCTCTAGGCAGAAGATTCCAAATCCATTACTTGCATTTCTACAGGCTCTCTCTTGCTCACTTCTCTCTGCCATGAAGACGGCATGTCCCCAAGAAGAGCTGCTCCTTCATCCTGCTTCCTGGATTGCTACTGACCCACAGTCACCAACATGTGAGAAATAAACGTATGTTGTTATAGCCTTTGAGATTTGAGGGGTGGGGGAGGTGTTGTTGTTTTTAATGCAGCAAAACTGAATCACACAAATCTTCCTTCCTTTATTCTCTCTACCTCATAGAAAAAAATTCTATAGTTCTAAAACTTCTATACAGTATTATGCATTAAGTGTAATACTAAGAGCTATCACTTCTATAATTAGTTTAATTTTTTCTTGATTTAAGTCTAAGTCAACGCTTCTGTATCAATGGATTTGATTTTCCTGGTTTCTAAAAGAAGAAAATTGGCCCAACAACTCTTCCCAAAAGAGGCCTGCTGTTTCATCTGTTCCATGACATTTGCATAGTTTTATAAATGTTTTTGTGCAATTAAAAGGTAGTAAGTAGAGACCGCATGGTTTGGGGGAAACACAATGAAAAAGAACTGGGTCTAATCAGTTCTGACACTAAAAATAAGACACACTCTGACTCAGGTCAAAGTCTCCTTGTTATACAGTGAAGGAGCTGAAGAGCAAATCTCCAAGGTCCTTCCTTTTATATAATTATTTTTATTTTACTCACCTAAACATATAAAAACATAGTGAACACTCAGATCCAGTGGATCCTTTTGTATCTGGTTCATCATATCTCTCCAGTGTCAGGCCCAGTAGCAGGCATGGAATAGATATTTTCTGAATGAATGAATTAATGAACAAGTGCAAGTATAAAACATATATTGAACATTACTCTTTTCCAGGTAAAGTGCTAGCCATTATGATCACAGGATGAAGGCGATACAGTCCCAAATATGTAGGAAGCAGAGATATATTAAAAACTACCTTCAGTTAATTACAGTGAATACAGTGAGAGGCATGAAGTGATATGAATCCCTGCAGAATAGCCACCTAGCTCACCCTGGTGTCCAAAAAAGCTTTTTGCTTCTCGAAATGTTTGCCCCTCTATTAAGAGTATTTTCAGAGTAATATTTGAGAAGTAGCTATTTAAGGATTACAAAATATCAGTCAGGTGAGATGTGTCCTCTTAAGCACCATATAAAAATGGTTCAAGAAACTTAAGAGGAGCAGGAGAATAATAAAACCCACGCTTCCATAAATTGGAAATAATGGAGAAAACAGAACTCTTCAAACAACTCCTCAGGAGACATCCCAAGAGATAGAAATTTAAGACAAGAAAAGATTTTTTTTAAAGTCTGGGTGTGAGACTTGATCACCATTACCAAATAAGGAGTAAGTAATACTATATTTATAAACTATGTAGGCAGTTCTTTTAACGAGGGCTGTGGAAAGGTCTCATTCCAGTTGAGAAATTTCAAATAAGAGATGAACTCCTCTTTGCCAGTGGTTTCAAGTACCATATTTGACCATTTCTCTACTTAGAACTCCTCCAAACTTATATAGCATATTATGTCTAATTAATTGAGTGTTTATGCCTTAAAGAGTTATTTGCTTGTGACCATAGTGAAATTTCCAAGATTTATGACAAGAACATTTTAGAACAGCGACATGTGTTTCCCTCTGATTTGTATAGCTTCATTCATTATAATTTTTCCTGATGTTTTGCCTACCATATTATTAACTTCCCCAAAGCAATGAAATACCAGCTTGTCTTCTCACAGCAGAGAAATGAGAGGAATAATTATGAACGTGGAAATCCCAGTGAAAACATGCTTCTATTGAAAGAGGCTAGTGGTCCAGGAAGGAGTTCCCTGGATTTATGGAGACCATTAAAAAAAAAAAAAGCAAACATGCAGGAAAACTGATGCATTTTTTCTTCCAGTATCTTGGACATTCCATATACAGGGAAAAGAAATCTTTTATATAATACACACACACACACACACACACACACACACACACACACACACACACACACACACATGCATATATCACTTAACAGTAATTTATATTTTACTCTAAGTTATAAAATCTGAATAAATCATCAAAGTTCCAAGTGCATGCCATGCATAAATATTAAATCACTGTAAAGTGTTCTTTTCAAAATTTAAGAGTTTGTAAGCATAGTATTTGATTTGTAACTGACTCTAGGTGCAGTGCTAAGATGTGTTTCTCATGACTCCGGGCTACTTAAGACCTGACAATGATGTGGGGAAGGACAGTGCAAGGTAGACTCCAACACATGTCCCTGCGAAGATGTGGGGTAGTATGGGAAAACAATTCCATCCTATGCTGTAGATCAGCAGTTATTTTACAAAAATCTGGGGCTAACAGGACCACCACAGTCATTTGTGTTTATCATTCAACCAGGTGTCAGGGGCCATCCAGGACCAACCAGGATCATGCAAAGAAACTGCCAGAGGAGGGGTATGGGGTGGGGAGAAGACAGTGAAGACCCGGGGCAGGGGGAGAGGCAGCCTCCCTTCCCTCCTATTCAAGATGATGTTTGCGTTATGACGTCCTGCCCCCTCCATTGTTATTTTTCACAACATCATGGCCAGCTTGGCACCCTGACCATCCGGGTGGCCTCTCATAAAAGGAAAAAAAAGAAACCCTTGATTTATACTTTTCCTTCAGAAATGCTCCCTGCCTTTCTCCTCCGTGTAGCTGTATTTTCCTTGCCTACCCTAATATTTCTCTTTCGTTTACATGACCCTTCTATTGGTCACTGGTTCCAAATGTGTATCGCTAAAAGGAAGATTAGGTTGGAAAATAATTCCCAATCTCAATTCCTCCTCCCAAACTCTGTGCCTCGAAACTGCTCCACAATTTGAAGTTATTTTCATCTGGGTAAACGTGGGAAAAGAAGGATAATTTCCAAAGGAAATGTCGCTTGGGTGATGAGGTTGGGATAGTGTATATTTTTTAGCAACTTTATTGATAATATGACCTTCATCATTAAACCTTTGTAAGTCTCAAAACAAGATTTTGGGGTTTCAGGAACCCCTGATTTTCAGTGGTTTATCTTTCAATCCCTAGCTTTTACTATCATTTTCATTACAAATAAGACCTCTGTAGGTTCAAATTCACCTTTTTACAACCACCAAATACCTGGAACCAATATCAATGTGATGCTTAAGCCCACACCAAGTTAATTATCAAAACTAACAATCCAGAAGGTAGAGAATGGAACACCAGCTGACCACATTGTAATGTTTGGACAGGAGATCCCTAGGAGGAATGGCAATTTTCATCAAGAAAGAATCCACTTCTATTCTAAACTTAATTATTCTCTTACTTTGAGAAGTAGAACCCAGTAAAGCCTACAGTACAATGTTTACCAAAAGAACATAAGATTTTTTATATTAAGTAATCAACTTTGCATACTCCAATGCAAAGACCTAGCTGTATGACAAACAT
The DNA here is from genome assembly GCF_011762595.2 of Tursiops truncatus. Classification (NCBI taxonomy): domain Eukaryota; kingdom Metazoa; phylum Chordata; class Mammalia; order Artiodactyla; family Delphinidae; genus Tursiops; species Tursiops truncatus. The sequence goes on from NC_047038.1 coordinate 40,384,124, forward strand.
TACATTTTAGAGAATGAAATAGGTTTCCTGAAGTCAAGTTTTATTATAAGATTGAGTTGAATTGGGATAACTTGTCTTGAAACTTATGTGCAATAATCAATCCAGTAATTATGCTGGAGATAACTGAATATAAAGTCCCCATTTCTCAGAAAACAAGGATCTAGTAAATTCTCTAGTATTTAGAATATAAACAAAATATCATTGTGTACGTAGTCTATAAAATGGCCCCCAGTGATGCCTGTCTCCTGGTATTCATCCTCTTGTGTTACCCTTTGTTTATAGGCTGCACCTAGAGACTTGCTTCTATCGAATAGCATATGGCAAAAGTGATGAGAAGTCACTTCCCAGATGAGAATACAAAAAGACTGTAACTTGCTCCCCTCTCTTGTGACTCCCTCTCTCTGTCTCTCTCCTGCCTAGGGCCCTTACTCTGGGGAGTATAAGCTGCCATGTTGTGAGAGGCCCTATAGATAGAGCCACATGACACGGAACTGCTGTCTACATCAAGCAGGCATCTGAGTGAGCCTGGAAGCGAATCCCTCAATCTTCTCACAGTCCAGCCTTGAAATGTCTGCAGCTCTGGCCAATCTCTAGACTGAAGCCTGTGAGAAACCCCGAGCCAGAGAAATCTCACCCACAAAAGCTCCAAGGTAATAAGTGTTCTTTTAAGCTGTTCTTTTAAATTTTCTTTACATTTGGGAATAATTTGTTATACAACAACACATAAATAATACAAAAACCCTCTTCCAAACTTTAAGACAGTGTCTCTAAGTCACTGCTAAGGTCTACTCTAAAACTCTAGCTGTTGAAATAAGATCATTGATAAAAAGCACAGATGAATGGATAAAGAAGATGTGGTATATATACATAATGGAATACTACTCAGCCATAAAAAGAAATGAAATAATGCCATTTGCAGCAACATGGATGGACCTAGAGATTATCATACTAAGTGAAATAAGTCTGACAGAGAAAGGCAAATATCATATGATATCATTTATATGTGAAATCTGAAAAAATGGTACAAAAGAACTCATTTACAAAACAGAAACAGAGTCACAGACGTAGAAAACAAACATGGCTACCAAAGGGGAAACGTGGGAGAGGGATAAATTAGGAGTTTGGGATTAAAATATACATACTACTGTAAGTGGAGTAGATAACCAACAAGGACCTACTGCATAGCACAGGGAACTATATTCAATATCTTGTAATAACCTATAATGAAAAAGAATCTAAAATAAAACATATATATATATATATATATATATATGTATCTGAATCTCTTTACTATACACCTGAAACTAACACAACAGTGTAAATCAACTATATTTCAATAAATATTTTTTTAAAAAATTGAAAACTCAAGATCACAAATCATCTCCCCATGATTTATTAACAAAATCTTCCCCTAAATTATTTGAAATCAATAAACATCCATATTCTTTACACAACTTTTATCCTCTAACACACTGCATATAAAATTGACTTACTTATCATGTTTATTCCTTATTTTCTTTTTCTCCCATCAGACTATAAGCTCTACCAAATCACAGATTTCACCCTTTTTTTTTTTCACTCATATATCCCAAGGACTAAAACCAGTGCTAGGGTCATAGAAAATGCCCCAAAAATATTTCATGAATGAGTGAATTTGACATGGTTTAATGTCAAATTCACATTTTCCAGTCACAAGCCATAAACCACGCTCTTCCTCACTCATACCTTCCACCTTCCTAAAATTGCAGTCTCCCCAAGGCCATCGATTCCACCTGAAATGTCCAGTGTCTTAGGTTGCATTCCCCAGAAACACACTGTGAGACAAGAATTTGTATGCAAGCAATTTATGAAGGATGTGTGCCCAAGAGAAACCAGTAAGAGCAGGGGAAGCACTACAGAAAAAGAGAAGAGGCCAGGCAAGGGTGTGATTTCAGGCAGAGTCCCAGAGAGGGTAACTTAAGAGGAGCTCTTAAGTATAAATTATGCCTCCAACTTAGTCCCAATCTTAGGCAAAAGAGTCAAGCTTTCATACTCCCATGCTAATTAGTCATCAACTAGGGCTGCCCCAGAGATGTAAACTCCCAGGTACTTATAGCTGTCTGCAAGTGTGGGGAGAGCCAATGGCAGGCCTCCAATGAAGAGACACAGGTACAGGCTTTGGAGGCAAAGGAGCTCAGAACCTGGGAGAGGGGAGCAAAAAGTGAATTATGGGATCCTACACCCATATTATCCCCACTTTATTTTATTGAAATCCTACTCATGCCCCAAATAATTCTTTCTCTATGTACCTTAGAACTACAATAGAACCACACATACTGCCTTATTATTTTTCCTCAACTTTCCCTCCTCTTCCCTAGATCATAAAATCCATAAAAACAGGGATGGTATGCTGTATGTATTTGTGCCTCCTACACTGTGTTGTGAATAGTCGCAATGTCAATGAATATCTCTAGACTGTGAATTTCGTGAAAGTGAGGATCAGGGTTTTTTTTATCACCTTGTATCCAGCAACTATCACAGTGCCTGGTACATAGCAGGCACTGAGATAATGTTTGCAGAATAAATACAAATATTAAGTGCATTACAGTTTACAAAGTGCTCTCTTAGTTCTTAGGCCATGAATCCCTCACAGAATACAAACAGTTACATACTAGGTATGACTACCTTATTTTTCAGAAAGAAAAGCTTAGTGATATGGATTTCCCAATGACTTGCTGACTAAATAGGTACTGAGTGATGCCTCAGAACTAAATTTCATTTCAAGTCCAGTTTGCTTCCCCCTAAGCAATACTGATTGATCGACTGATGGATTGATGGATTGATTGATTGATTGATTAGCAGGGTAGGAACATATTTGGAGACTGAGAACAGTAAACAGACACAAGATGCCCTATTCATTTAACAAAGCTACTGCAAGGTGATTTACTCAAAGAAAAATCATAAAAACACATTTATAAAGCACACAAAATGTAATCGATAAATGAATTGAATTACATAAAATAAAATAGAATGGAAATGTTTGCCCTGAACTAAAACAGACTGAGATAGTTAAAGTGAGTTTTATGGTATCTTTTACTCCCTGGTTCCCCGTGTTTTGTCTAAAATTGGTGCTGGGAGTAGAAGTGGGGAGGACGGTTGTAGGCAGGCTGGTGACTATAAATCACTGGCTTTAATTCATTAAAATGTGTCAAGTAACCTATAAACAGGTCAGACCCCCAGAACCCTGTGTGTAAACTCATCTTAAACCATATGAGTCTGCTATATTCTGGGCACTGCTCTTTTTACCCAAAGTCTTTGTCACGATTCTTCCCATTCCCAACAAATCTACCATTTTCCTCACTGTTCTGTCTTTAGATATCATGGGGACAAGCGATCAGTCTAGTTTATGCTAAGCTAAGGACTGATAGATAACTCAGCACAGCTATTGTCAGTGCCTTCCTTGTATTCCCTGTCCAGGATGTGTCCATGGGAACCTACCGCAAACACTGGTAGCTCTGCCTTAGAGCCTGGCTCAAGCATGACAGACAAGACGTGGGAGTCTATGGTCCCTGGGAGTGGCTGTCAACCAATGGCAGATAAGAGTGGAAAGATAACTGCCCTAACTTCCTCACCCTTCTGATGGAACAACTTTGGAGGAAATGTTGAATATACTTCAGAATTTCCCAAAGGGCTTGAGCTTTGGTCGCCTATAGCAGTCACCTTTTCAACAGCAAACCTCTCTTGGTTTCCTTTTAACTGTCTCCTCCCCTTTCCCACACTAGTGCTCCCCAGAATCATCTCCAAAGTAAACTGCTTCTAGGAGAATACAAGACTGAGTTCTGTTACTCCATTCAGGGGCATTTATAGTTTTAAAGCAAAAAACCAGACTGACAGCCCAAAAGGATACCAGGAACTTTAATAAATAATATAGTCCTATAGGGGAATAATTTGCCACATGGATCCTTCCCAACAGCATCCTTGGGGGTAGTCACATCATCTGTTGACATAACAGGTAGGCTGGCATGGTGGAAAGAGCACTGGACTAAGTGTCGGAAACTTGGATTCTCATGTTGTCATTGCCACCAACTCTCTGCTCAGCCTTGTTATTCTCTCTGATCTCTCTGATCTTCAGTTTTTCTTTTCTGGAAACTTATAAGAGTGGATTATTTGATCTCTAGGGCCCTTTTGGGCTCCCAATTCCCATGAATCCATGGAAGGGGATGAAGTACATGACACCTCTTTAAAGGTATGTTCCAGAAGTCATTAATAAACAAGCAAACTTTTCACATAGCACGGGTTCTAAGAGGGACTGTTTAATTAGGCACATGAGACATTCCAATCTGTCTAGACAGGCTTCTTTTTTTCCCCAAGATGCCTTCAGCCAGACTTGCTCTGACTGTGACAAGGTGTCCTTTGGCTGCAGACAGTGATTTTGTTGGGTGATAATTCTAATGCCATAGAGTGAGCTGTGAAACTTTCTTTAGTTTTAATGTTGTTTGTCTTTCCAAGGGGAACTAACTGGGGGCAGTTACCCCCAAAATAGCAAAGAGAGGCAGTTTGTGCACAGGAGTCACCAAAAAGTAGCTGCTGGTATAGCCCTCATGACTACCTGTCCATCATCACAAGCGGGCTTTTTAGTTTCTGCCCCTTTTCCATCCATCCCTGCCTTTGGGAAATAAAATGTCTCAACATTGAAAGGGAACTTCCAAGTCATTTAATCAACATTGCTTTTCTCCCACCAAACACAGAAATCCCTCCCAAGATCGCTGACAAAAGTCTTTGAGATGAGAAAGGGATTCATGGACACCTAGTTTCTTTAACACTCAAACTTGAGTCGTGTGACAACACTGGCAAGCATATTATAAAATCCTTGATTTTTCAAGTGAAACGTGCTTTAAATCTGTGTGGACAGTAATGAAAGAACTCATGTGGTATGAGGATTACAGAAGAGGTGTCGGAAATCATTGTCAGTAGTTGAAAAGAATTTTCAAAGTGCAGCCAGTTGATTAGACAAGCACAGCTCACTGGATGTGACCAAAAACATGGATTTTTGGGTTTTTTTTGGTCTCTTAGGACCTTTTTCAAATTTATTCAGAGGAGGGAGATGAACTATTGTCTGGAACAATAATTTTTTTTAGGTATTAGGAATTTAATGTATACATTTTAAAATAGGGTTTTAAAAATATTTTAAAGGAATATATACTTATTGCAGAAAATATTGGTAAACATAGATATAAATAAAGCAAAATCTTACCAGTTGGAGACAACCACTGTCCAATTTCATTGGATTTGTTTCCATTTTCACCCGTCAATCTAGAGTAGTGTTGTCCAATATGGTAGCCACTAGCCACATGTAACTTGGTCTCCCTGAACGCCATTATCTGTCTCTGTTCTTTATCGAGATGTCCAGGCTCTATTTGGATTCCCCCTTCTTGCTCCTATAGTCTGGAAATCACCTTTAGGCAGAAAATAGTGGCAGTTTTAGGGCTCACTTTATTTGCTTCCTTTCTCTCAGGGATCATGGTCCTGCACTGCATGATGTTGTCCAATATCTGAAAACAGTGTGAAACCATAACTTTTTATTTCACTCTTGTAGTTCTTCTGCCTTATTAAGTCACAAAACACAATCTCAATTCAGTTACTGAAGGTATCTGCCCAAGGCACTATTCCCACGTCAATCTTCATTCAAGATTAGACTCCTTCTCCCACCCCACCCCCAACTAAGGCGAGGTGGGTAGCTGTCCTTAAAGAAGGTATATTTGGCTTTTATCCTCTTTATCTTCCATTTCTTCCCCCACTCACTAGCTGCTGCTCCACACTTCATAAAAGTCTAACAGAATAGGTTACCAAGGATAAGAGAAGGAGGAAGGGCAGTTTTGTTGGTGTGAATGTCTTACGCTCTCTGGACTTGGCAAACACCCAGCAGTAACTTTGCTCATGGATACTTTGAAAGTTGTTTAGAAGCTTCTCTGCTGCAGCCTCCAACTACAACTTCTCTGACATGGACAATGTCTCTCCTTCAGTTGGCTTCCCCCAATGCTAGATTTCTTGGGGATGAAGTTCATATCCACTGTGACATTTGAGCCTAAATGCACTCCCAGGAAGTCCTCTTGGGTGTGACATGAAATGGCTCCAGGCTGGCTCTGTCACCATCTGGTTCATGAAACTTTCTCTTGTTCTTTTTCCATTGGTTAACTCCCAAGCACTGTACTCTATTCCTCTGGCCTGTCACAGGTTGGTATAGCTTTTCTGAGGTGATAGTATGTCTCTGTTCTTGGTGTCTACCAACTGCAGGGAACACAACTGAAACTTTGTGACTGGTCGCATTTTAGCCTTCCGAGCATGAGAAATATGTACACCCTCAACCTATCACCCTCAGCAGGGGAAGGAATTGGAATTCATATTCATGAGAAACTCTCCACAAAGAAAACCCACCATCATTCTTTCTTTTCCTTTCTCTTGAACCTTTTATATTCTCAAAGTAGATGACAGAATACAGGAATCATGGAACTGGCTCCTGATTATCTCCTTGGAAGATTCCCCCAAGGCAGTCTGCCTTATATTTATTTTATTGAAATCTATCATATTTATTACATTTTTACACCTAAAATTCTGTTCGCAAATAATATCAGTGATAGATCATTTTTATCAATTGCTTTAGAGAATATGTAAGATCTTTAGAACGGTGCCTGCAACATAGTAGGCACTTAACAAATGTCTATGTAATGAATGTATTAATAAGGTATTTTGCATCTATGAATTTGTTTAAGAAACATTTTGGGCTCTCTTGTTTGCAGCTGCTTCCTGTATTCTTGAAACAGAGCTTATCACGTAGTAGGTATTGAGTAAACATTTGTTAAATAAATAAACTAATGAAATACTTTTGAAATCTCACAGAACAAAGTAAGGCATTCAGATTTAATTTCACAAGCTCTTGTTGAATATTTGCTCTGTACCAAGTGGTTGTGGTAAGCACTTCTATCCAGGGTTCCATTAATGTCCTGTCCTACCCTCTCAAGGCACTTATTAAACTGTATTACAATAGTAAGTTTACTTCTCTGCACTCCCCACCTGAAAAGAAATGGTAAATATAAAATAATTTTGTTCTTGTTCTTTAATTTATTAAAAAAAAAAAGAATTGACTCTTTTTTGGTTAAATTAATGTGCTATTTAACAAAATAAAATTTTAAACCCCTTTGGGTCAAGCCTGAGTTATGTGTGACCTGCTTTACCACCTTACTAAAGATTACTGCCACTAAGCTTAATGACCCAAAATCACGTAATACCTCAGGCTGCACCAAACAAACACCCATTCCTTCTCAGAGCTGCGAAGGTAATGGTACTGAGCTGAATGTGTAGGAAACCAGGTCACACCATGGAGACTGACATTAAAAAAAAAAAAAAAAAAGATGACATCAATTTTGTTGTTGTTGTTTTTGCCTAATAATGAAGAAATCTAAGAAGTTGAAAGTTCAGGTTAACAGCAACTTTACCAAATATTTATCGCAAGGCAGTAGAAGACAAAAAAAGATAACTGACTCTTAAAAGAAAAATAATATGCAAAAGTAAACTGTATAGAAAAAATAGCATAGGAAGGAAAAATGGAAATATACTTTTGCAAGGATCTTATGTGAAGGACACTATTAATTCATAGTAAACAAAAATAAAACAAATATTCAAAATGATAAACAAAGTAAAACAATACCAGTAATCATGTAAATGAATTAAAAAACACTAAACAATGGCAGAAATTTTCAGATTGAATTATAAACAGAAAGCAAGGTGCAACCATATGCTGTATATTTTTAGATGCACTTTAAATTGAAAAACAATACATCAAATATAACAAATAGAAAAGCATATATCATGCCAATACTAATAAGAAAGCTGAATGTCTATATTACTCTTAGACAAAATAGATGTCAGGACATGGAGTATTATATGAAATAAAGAGAGATATTTTAAAATGATAGCATGGTCAACTCATCAAGAAAAAATGGCAACACTAACTAAATATATATTTACCAAATAAGAAAGCTTTATAACACAGAAAGCAAGAACTAAATGGACAAGTAGATAAACATAAAATAGTATCTGGAGATCTCAACACTATTGTGCCAGTATTTGGTGCAAAAAGCATACAAAAATTTTAAAATTATCTGGAAGATAAGAACAGTGCTATCAATCAACCAAACTGAACTTATTCTTTATTTACAGAACCCTACAACAATCAACTCCAGAATATACATTCTTTTCACTTGTCAATGGAATATTCACCAAGATAGAACATTTATTAGGCCATAAAAAAAAAGTTTCAACAGGTTCTAAGAGATTGAAATCGTACAGAGCATATTCTATAAATATAGCAGAATTAGAATAGAAATCAATACCAAAAATAGACCTGGAAAATCTTCTAATACTTAAAAATTAAGCAACACACTGCAAATTAACCAAAGTCAAAGAAGAAATAGCAAGTGAAATTAGAAAATAATTTGAATTAAATGATAATTAAGACATATCTAAAAGTGCACTAGGGTGCAACTAGATCACATCTTAAGGGAAATATTATAGTACTGTATGCTAATACTAGAAAAGAATAAAGGTTTAAGGAGTTCCCTGGTAACGTAGTGATTAGGACTCTGGGCTTTCACTGCCAATGCCACGGACTGGGTTCAATCTCTGGTTGGGGAACATCCTGCAAGCCACACGGTGCAGCCAAGGAAAAAAAAGGAACAAAAGTTTAAAATCAGTGATCTAATCTTCCACTATAGAAGATAGAAAAAAAGAGGAAATTAAATCTGAAGTCAGTAGAAGGAATAAATAAAATAAATGTAATAGAAACCAATAAAATAGAAAATAAGTATAGAGGAAATCAATAAAACCAAATTTTGGTTCTTTGAAAGGATCAATAATATTGATAAATCTTTACCTAAACTAATCAAGAAATAAACAGAGAAAACGCAAATTATCAGTTTCTGGAATGAAAGAGAGAATAGCAGCATAAATCTCATAGACCTAAGAAAAAATAGAAAATCTAAGTAGTCTTATATTTATTAATGAAATTGAATTAGTAAATAAAACGGATATGATGAAGAAAGCTCCAGAGCCAGATAGTGTCACTAGTGGATTCTATCAAATAAGTAAGTAAAAAATAATAGCAATCTTGCACACTTATTTTATAAGCTCAGCAAAACCATGATCCCAAAACTTCTCAAAGACATTATAAGGAAACTAATGACCAATATTACACATGAATATGATAGAAAACATATTTTTAAGTTTTAGCCACTCAAATACTGCAATATATTAAAAGGACAATGTATAATGATTAAGAGAAGTTCATCTGAGAAATGCAAGATTAATAGTCCAATTAATATAAAGCTTTTCCCTAAGAATGGGACCAACTCAAAGTGGCATAGTAACTTATATAGTCAGTTAAGTTTTGACAAAATGTTGATAGCAGTTCAATGAGATAAGAATATTTTTCAATAAATTGTGCTGGAAAAACTAGATATGCAAGAAAATATGTAAACCCTTACCTCACACTACACACACACACACACACACACACACACACACACACAAACTCAAAATAAATTACAAACCTAAAGGTAAAAGGAAAAATATGATGTATAGGAGACTATCTTTATAGCCTTGGTGTAGACAAAGATTTCTGGGCTGAACTCTGAAGTACTAAGAGTAAAAGAAGAAAAAAACTTAAGATGAATTAGACTTCATCAAAATTGGATTTCTATTGGAGATATTCAAAATGGTGGAGGAGTAAGTGGATGTGGAGTTCATCTCTCTCCACAGATACATCAGGAATACATCTATAGATGCGACAATTCTCACAGAACACCAGCTGAAAACTAGAAGAACTTAGACACCAGAAAAGACTATAAAGATCCCTTCATAGCTGGTGAGGCCTGTGTTTTTTGCGCATTGCCTAAGGGAGTGCTTGCCTTGTGAAGAAACTCAGGGTAAAGGCATGGCCGCCAAAGCAGGAGTGAGAGCAGCTTGACGCCTGGAGGGACACCCCAAAGAGGTTAATGCTGCAGGAGGCCAGAGTCCTGGCCACTGTCAGTCTTACCCGAGGGCTTCGACCAGATGCATCAGGCTGTGCACTGGCTGATTGATGCCCACCTCAAGGACCCCATCCTGCTTCATGTCACTGACATAGTTGGCCTGTTGCCGGAATGAGCTGAAGTCTGAAAATTGTTCAGCAGGACAAAGCATAACATGGTCCTCTTCTCTTGTGGTTTCAGTTATCAATGACCACTATCTTGATCATTCCATTTGGCTCACAGTGTTTTGGTGCTCCAGCTGGGAGTCAGGGCTGAGCCTCTGAGGTGGGAAAGCCAAGTTCAGGATACTGGACCACCAGAGAGGTCCAGGCCCCACGTAATGTCAATCAGCAAGACTTCTCCCAGAGGTCTCCTACTCAATGCTAAGACCCAGCTCTAATCAATGACCAGCAAGCTCCAGAGCTGGAAACCCCATGTTAAACAACTAGCAAGACAGGAACACAACCCCACTCATTAGTAGAGAGGCTGCCTAAGATAATAATAAGTTCACAAACCCTTGAGAACACACCACCAGATGCATTTGTGCCCACAAGGAAGACAAGATCCAGCCTCATCCACCAGAACACAGGCTCCAGTCCCCTCCAACAGGAACCATACACAACCCACTGAACCAACCTCACCCACAGGGAGCAGACAACAAAAACAACAGAAACTACAAACCTGCAGCCTGTGAAAAGGAAACCACAAACAGAGTAAGTCAAGCAAAATGAGAAGACAGAGAAATACCCAGCAGATGAAGGAGCAAGGTAAAAAACCCACCAGACCAAACAAATGAAGAGGAAATAGGCAGACTACCTGAAAGACAATTCAGAGTAATGATAGTAAAGATGATGCAAAATGGTGGAAAGAGAATGAAGAAAATACAAGACATGTTTAACTAGGACCTAGAAGAAATAAAGAGCAAACAAACAATGATGAAAAACACAATAAATGAAATTAAAAATTCTCTAGAAGCAATCAATAGCAGAATAACTGAGGCAGAAGAACGGATGAGTGACCGGGAAGATAAAATAGTGAAAATAACTACCACAGAGCAGAATAAAGAAAAAAGAATGAAAAAAATTGAGAACAGTCTCAGATACCTCTAGAACAACATTAAATGCAACAACATTCAAATTATGGAGGTCCCAGAAGAAGAACAGAAAAAGAAAGGGACTGAGAAAACATTTTAAGAGAGTATAGTTGAAAACTTCCCTAACATGGGAAATAGTCAGTCAAGTCCAGGAAGCACAGAGAGTCTCACACAGCATAAATCCAAGGAGAAACATGCCAAGACACATATTAATCAAACTATCAAAAATTAAATACAAAGAAAAAATATTAAAGGCAGCAAGAGAAAAGCAACAAATAACATACAAGGGAATCCCCATAAGGTCAACAGCTAAACTTTCAGCAGTAAATCTGCAAGCCAGAAGGGAGTGGCAGGACATATTTAAAATGCTAAGAGGGAGAAACCTAAAACAAAGATTACTCTATCCAGCAAGGATCTCATTCAGACTCAATGGAAAAATTAAAACCTTTACAGACAAGCAAAAGCTAAGAGTATTCAGCACCACTAAACCAGCTTTACAATAAATGCTACAGGAACTTCTCTAGGCAGAAAATACAAGATAAGGAAAAGACCTAAAAAAACAATTAAGAAAATGGTAAAAGGAACATACATATTTATCATACATATTTATCATTACCTTAAATATAAATGGATTAAATGCTCCAACCAAAAGACACAGACTGTCTGAGTGGATACAAAAACAAGACACGTATATATGCTGTCTAAAAGAGACCCGCTTCAGACCTAGGAACACATACAGACTGAAAGTGACAAGATGGAAAAAGATATTCCATGCAAACGGAAATCAAAAGAAAGCTGGAGTAGCAATTCTCATATCAAACAAAATAGAATTTAAAATAAAGTCTATTACAAGACACAAAGAAAGACACTACATAATAATCAAGAGATCAATCTAAGAAGAAGATACAACAGTTGTAAATATTTATGTACCCAACATAACAGCACCTCAATACATAAGGCAAATACTAACAGCCATAAAAGGGGAAATTGACAGTAACAGATTAACAGTAGGGAACGTTAACACCCCAATTTCACCAATGGACAGATCATTCAAAATGAAAATAAATAAGGAAACACAAGCTTTAAATGACATATTAAAAAGTTGGACTTAATATATAATTATAAGACATTCCATTGGAAAACAGCAGATTACACATTCTTCTCAAATGCACATGGAATATTCTCCAGGATAGATGACATCTTGGATCACAAATCAAGCCTTGGTAAATTTAAGAAAATTGAAATTGTATCAAGTATCTTTTCCAACCACAACACTATGAGACTACATATCAGTTACAGGAATAAAAAAACTGTAAAAATACAAACACATGGAGGCTAAACAATACACTTCTAAATAACCAAGAGATCACTGAAGAAATCAAAGAGGAAATCAAAAATTACCTAGAAACAAATGACAATGAAAACACTATGACCCAATACCTATGGGATGCAATAAAAGCAGTTCTAAAAGTGAAGTTTATAGCAATACAATCATACCTCAAGAAACAAGAAACATTTCAGTTAAACAACCTAACATTACACCTTAATAAATTAGAGAAAGAAGGACAAAAGTCCCCAAAGTTTGCAGAAGCAAAAAATAATAAAGATCACATCAGAAATAAATGAAAGAGAAATGAAGGAAACAATAGCAAAGATCAATAAAACTAAAAGCTGGTTCTTTGAGAAGATAAACAAAATGATAAACCATTAGCCAGACTCATCAAGAAAAAAAGGGAGAAGACTCAAATCAGCAGAATTAGAAGTGAAACAGGAGAAGTAACAACTGACACTGCAGAAATACAAAGGATCATGAGAGATTATTACAAGCAACTATATGCCAATAAAATGGACAACCTGGAAGAAATGGACAAATTCTTAGAAAAGCACAGCCTTCTGAGACTGAACAAGGAAGGAATAGAAAATATAAGCAGATCAATCCCAAGCACTGAAATTGAAACTGGGATTAAAAATCTTCCAACAAAAGCCCAGGTCCAGATGGCTTCACAGGTGAATTCTATCAAACATTAAGAGAAGACCTAACATCTATCCTTCTCAAACTCTTCCAAAGTATAGCAGAGGGAGGAACACTCCCAAACTCATTCTACAAGGCCACCATCACCCTGATACCAAAACCAGACAAAGATGTCACAAAAAAAGAAAATGACAGGCCAATATCACTGATGAATAGAGATGCAAAAATGCTTAACCAAATACTAGCAAACAGAATCCAACAGCACATAAAAAGGATCATACACCTTGATCAAGTGGGGTTTATCCCAGGAATGCAAGGATTCTTCATTATACAGAAATCAATCAGTGTGATAAGCCATATTAACAAATTGAAGGAGTAAAACCATAAGATCATCTCAATAGATGCAGAAAAAGTTTCTGACAAAATTCAACACTGATTTATGATAATAACTCTCCAGAAAGTAGGCATAGAGGGGACTTACCTGAACATGATAAAAGTCATATGTGACAAACCCACAGCCAACATTGTTCTCAAAGGTGAAAAACTAAAACCATTTCCACTAAGATCAGGAAAAAGACAAGGTTACCCACTCTCACCACTATTATTCAACATAGTTTTGAAATTCCTAGCTATGGCAATCAGAGAAGAAAAAGAAATAAAAGGAATCCAAATTGGAAAAGACGTAAAACTGTCACTGTTTGCAGATGACATGATACTATACATAGAGAAACCTAAAGATGCTACCAGAAAACTACTAGAGCTAATCAATGAATTTTGGCAAAGTAGCAGGATACAAAATTAATGCACAGAAATGTCTTACATTCCTATACACTAATGATGAAAAATATGAAAGAGAAATTAAGGAAACGTTCCCATTTACCACTGCAACAAAAAGAGTAAAATGCCTAGGAATAAACCTACCCTAAGGAGACAAAAGACCTGTATGCAGAAAACTATAACACACTGATAAAAGAAATTAAAGATGATACCAACAGATGGAGAGATATACCATATTCTTGGATTGGAAGTATCAACATTGTGAAAATGACTATACTACCCAAAGCCATCTACAGAATCAATGCAATCCCTATCAAACAACCAATGGCATTTTTCACAGAACTAGAAGAAAAAATTTCAGAATTTGTATGGAAACACAAAAGACCCTGAAGAGCCAAAGCAATCTTGAGAAAGAAAAATGGAGCTGGAGGAATCAGGCTCCTAGACTTCACACTATACTACAAAGCTATGGTAACCAAGACAATATGGTACTGGCACAAAAACAGAAATATAGATCAATGGAACAGGATAGAAAGCCCAGAGATAAACCCATGCACGTATGGTCACCTTATCTTTGACAAAGGATGTAAGAATATACAATGGAGAAAAGACAGCCTCTTAATAAGTGGTGCTGGGAAAACTGGACAGCTACATATAAAAGAATGAAATTAGAACACTTCCTAACACCACACGCAAAAATAAACTCAGAATGGATTAAAGATCTAAATGTAAAGCCAGACATATAAAACTCTCAGAGGAAAACATAGGCAGAACACTCTATGACATAAATCACAGCAAGACCCTTTATGACCTGCCTCCTAGAGAAATGGAAATAAAAACAAAAATAAACAAATGGGACCTAATGAAACTTAAAAGCTTTTGCACAGCAAAGGAAACCATAAGCAAGATGAAAAGACAAAGCTCTGAATGGGAGAAAATATTTGCAAATGGAACAACCGACAAAGAATTAGTATCCAAAAAATACAAGCAGCTCATGCAGCTCAATATCAAAAAACAAACAACCCCATCCAAAAATGGGCAGAGGACCGAAATAGACATTTCTCCAAAGAAGATCTACAGATTACCAACAAACACATGAAAGGATGCTAAATGTCACTAATCATTAGAGAAATGCAAATCAAAACTACAATGAGGTATCACCTCACACCAGTCAGAATGACTATATCAAAAAATCTACAAACGTTAAATGCTGGAGAGGGTGTGGAGGAAAGGGAACCCTCTTGCACTGTTGGTGGGAATGTAAACTGGTACAGCCACTATGGAAAACAGTATGGAGGTTCCTTAAAGAACTAAAAATAGAACTACTATATGACACAGCAATCCCACTACTGGGCATATACCCTGAGAAAACCATAATTCAAAAAGAGTCATGTATCAAAATGTTCAATGCAGCAGTTTTTAGTATAGCCAGGACATGGAAACAACCAAAATATCCATCAACAGATGACTGGATAAAGAAGATGTGGCACATATATACAATGGAATATTGCTCAGCCATAAAAAAGAAATGAAATTGAGTTATTTGTAGTGAGGTGGATGGACCTAGAGTCTTTCATACAGAGTGAAGTAAGTCAGAAAGAGAAAAACAAATACCATATGCTGACACATATATATGGAATCTAAAAAAAGAAAAAAATGATTCTGAAGAACCTAGGAGCAGGACAGGAAAAAAGACACAGACATTGAGAATGGACTTGAGGACACAGGGAGAGGGAAGGGTAAGCTGGGACGAAGTGAGAGAGTGGCATTGATGTATATACTACCAAATATAAAATAGCTGGTGGGAAGCAGCTGCAGCACAGGGAGATCAGCTTGGTGCTGTGTGACCACCTAGAGGG
The DNA here is from genome assembly GCF_011762595.2 of Tursiops truncatus. Classification (NCBI taxonomy): domain Eukaryota; kingdom Metazoa; phylum Chordata; class Mammalia; order Artiodactyla; family Delphinidae; genus Tursiops; species Tursiops truncatus. The sequence goes on from NC_047038.1 coordinate 40,399,868, forward strand.
GTGGGATGAGGAGGGTGGGAGGGAGATGCAAGAAGGAGGGGATATGGGGATATATATATGCATATAATTCATTCACTTTGTTATACAGCAGAAACTAACCAACAATGTACAGCAATTATATTACAATAAAGATTTTTTTAAAAAATTTGGACTTTTATTAATCAAAAGACACAATCAAAAAAATGACTAAAGTCACACAATGGAAGAAAATATTTGGAGTATAAATTGGATAAAGGATTGTATCCAGAATATATAAAGAACATCTAAAACTCAAAAATAAAAAGTCAAGAAACCTATAGAGAAATGGCAGGGGTGGGTGGAAAGTAAAATACTTGAGCAGACATCTCACAAAGGAAGATAGGCAAATGATCATGAAGTGCATGACAAAGTGCTCAACATCATTAGTCATCAGGAAAGTAGAAATTAACATCACATGGAGATACTGCTACACACTAAAGTGGCTACAATTTTAAAGACCAAACATACGAAGTGTTGAGGTTAAGGAGCGACTGGAACTCTCATACACTGTGGTGAGTGTGTCAAATGGTACAAACTGCTTTGGAAATGTAACAAACTCTTGATACATGCAATAATTTGGAATGAATCTCAAAACATTGTGCTGAGTGAAATAAAAACAAGCACAAAAAGGTATATACTGTATGATTCCATTTATATGAAGTTCTAGGCAAAGGTAAACCAACAGTGAAATAGATCAAAACAGTGGTTGCTTTAGGGGAAAAGGATGTGCAGGATTTTCTTCTCTTGCTTTTTAATCTGTGAAAATAATAATATCACACACACTGCTTGTTAAGTCACACACTGCTTTTTAAGTGCAGTGTAATATATAAACTATGTTCTGTATTGCATGTTCTAATTAATTAATCCTCATGACACTTTATGAAGTAGGTACTGCTATTATCTCCATTTTATGCCTTATTTAAGAAACTCAGTCACAGAATTATGTAATTTGCCTACGGTCACAAAGCTAGCAAATGGTGGAGCTCAATTACAAACTCAGATAATCAGAATGTGGATTTGTGCCTGAGTCCGAGGATATGAGTGGTATCTAGAACATGTTAGGTTGTAGTGAGGACCACTTTGGATCATTTAAACAATATGTGGGACACGTGGTAGGTGCTTAATGCTGGGATGGGATTAAGAGAGAATGCTTCTGTCTTGCAATCCAGCATTGTTTATGATTAAGTCAGTTAGGCAGTGTGTTTTGCTGTCTCCCTAAGCCGTGCCCACCAATCTTGCCACTATCAATCAACAGGTGATATTTAGACCTTATTTGCATTACCCTTTTATCATATTTTTCAATCCAGATAGTGAAACCAGAGTGGGGGTGAGGAAAAGTAGTATTTACTGCTCCTATCCCATCTCTTGAACCCTAGTACTGCTCAGCTTTTGTTTTTCTGTTATGGGCTATGAGATTTCTTCTGCACTGCAGATCTCAGTCCAAACTCCTTAGATGTTTAGAAGCCAAAAGATGGCTTCTAGGTAAAATGAAGGTAATTTCATTTGAAGGTAACTTGTTTGAAGGCATCATCTTGTTTTTCTGAGTCACTTCTTTCAAACTTTCTTACCCAATTAATTATAACATTCCTCCAGGAATAGCTAAGCCAGGATTGCCCTTGCCTCACCTATCCTGGCCAACACGTACACTTGATTCCAGAAAGAGAAAACTCTCCAAGTCACCCTGAGTTTGGAGGAGCTGGTACCAAGATGATTCAAGCAGAAAGATATTTAAAACAGACTCAACCTCACAGGGCCTTTCTGAACTCATGCCATTCAAACCTGAGAGAGACCATTTCTCATTAATGTTGCCACTGAGATTCTCACATGACATTATTACACTGTGTCCTTCCCATCCTGAGAACATATCTAGTTCTTGGATTGGAAATGAAGACTCCAGCTCCCTCAGTGAACTGCTAATGTTTGATGTGTTCTCCAATCTCATTCTTCTTGCTCTGCCAAATTGAGTGAAATATTTTCACCACTGTCCCTAAGGTCTATAGCACATACACATACACATGTATTTATATATATTTTAGTGGAGCCGGATTTGGAAATGAACAAAACAATTACAATGCAACCAGATGAATTCCATCCATAGAAAGATTCAGACTGGGGAAAAAAAATTATCCCTGTTCAGTGTGGTCTCTGGACATAAGTTCATTTATTCCTTCATCCATTCCACAAATACTTACTGTGTGCCAAGGAGGGTATTTAGTACCAAGAATACAGAATCCTTTCTCTCAAAGAGTTTATAGTATAGAGGGGTTGATACCCAAGTAAATCACTGAGTATATGATCATATATGATAAATCGTTATACAGTTTATCCTTGAACAATTCCAGGGTCAGGGATGCTGACCCATCACATGGTCGAACATCTGAAAATCTGCGTATAACTTATAGTTGGCCCTCCTTATACACGGTGCCTCTGATAGCCTCGGTTCCACATCTGTGGATTCAACCAACCGTGGATTGTGTAGTACTGTAATATCTACTATTGAAAAACAGCTGCATAATAATGGACCCATGCAGTTCAAACCCATGTTGTTCAAGGCTCTACTGTATTTCATGCATTGAACATGTAATACAGGATAGAAAAGAGGGAACACAGAATGTGCAGGAAATGGAAAGTTGGCATCTAACCCACACCTCAAGCTAAGGAAATGATTTCAGGTGAGAAGACCTTTGAACTGAACATTAGAATGCCTGGGGGTTGACCAGTAAGAAGAGAAAAGGAGGTTCCCATTTGAGAGAAAAACATGTGCAAGACACTGAGGTATCAAATGGCAAGTCATTAGATTACATTTGAGGAACTAGAAGAAAATTTCATGACTAGAGAGAACTGTACACAAATAGTTTACCCTCCAGCAGATAATTGGCATGATTCAGTATGCAAACTACTGTAGAGTAGTTTAGAAAGATACAAAGATAAGATTTAGTTATTGACCCAAAAAATACTACCATTTTGCTGGGACAGATGATTGTCATGAATAAAATAATATTTACCAAGAAACATAAAGAAAGGAGAAACAGGATAACCACTCATAATTGGAACTGGAATTGTTAGAATTCTCTGGAAAATGGAATAATTTTGTTGACTGAATTTTTCTAGTAAATTGATCATTTTTTTTCATCAGTACTCTTGAAACTCCTTCTTAAAAATTGATACAATCTCTTATATTAAATATATAAAAATTTAAAATGATGCCTGGTAAAAACAGTAGTATTAGTAGTAGCAGTAATAGTAGTAGTAGAAAGTATTTCTAAAAATAGTAATAGTAGCAATGGTAGAAGTAGTTGCAGTAGCAGTATTTATAGCAGTATAGTAATAGTTACAGTAATATTAGTATTATAGTAAGTGTAACATACCAAGCAAAATATAATTTTGCTTTGTTGGCCCTGAACCATGCAAAATCTTAGAGTCCTTACCAAAAGTAGTAATGCTCTTTCTACAGGTGTGTAACTGAATGTTATGGGAGACTTTAACCTAATCAGAGAAGTTGAGGTAAAGAAACCTCAGAGATAAGGTACCTGAAATGTAGTTGTAAAAAATCTCTGCTATCAACTCAATTGTCATCTCCTTCAAGCCTCATTTCCAAATTCCCTAAATCTCTACTCTGGCAAAATTATCACTTCCTCCCTCTGCTCACAAAACATTTTTGATATGACACAGTTCTCTGTCATAACTGTAGAGATTTCTGTCTTTCATCTGGACAGTTGCATTTTGAAGACTGTGATTCATGTCCTATTCATATGGGTGTTTCAGGCATTCAACAGAGTACCTAGATCATACTAATAGTAAAAGTTCAATTAAAAACCATTGCACTTAACTGAATCTCCTTGTTATTTGTCTCCTTCTACAGAATATAAGGAATGGTAAAACTCTGGTCAAGTGTAATTTAAAATGCCTAGACTCTGATATTTGAAGTTTTACTCTTCTCAAGGAATAAGTAGGTATTATAGGTAGAGTCCATCTATAATAAACATAGAAAACATTATGTCTCAGTGCATAATCACACAGTTCACATTATACAGTCATTCAAGCAGGACCAGATTCAGAGAACCAAAGTTCAGAGAACATCTTAGTGTTTTAAAAAGTATCATAAATCAATTGAAAAAAGAGAAAAATCTCAGCTTCAGTAAGGAGTACCCTTAAGATGTTGAGGGGAATGAACATTGGGGTACAGGGTCCTTCACAGAGGGAACTCACAGAGGAGATACATATAGAATAAACCAAAAGTTATAGTATAACATGGTAAATTCTCCAATAAAATGAAATAACTAAAATGTGTTGAATGCTTACTATGTGCTATTAACTACCTAAAGAGGTTTATATATATACATGAATCCACTGTAGTCTCAAAAAACTGTATATCAGGGAAGAATATAGGGCTCATTCTATTGATAGGTAATCCAATAGAAAGAATTTAATACAGAAATCTAGTTACAAATGTACTGGGAAATCTGAATAACCAAATAGAGAATGGGAAGACAACCCATAGATTAGCAGAAATATGAGGACACAACCACACCTAGGGTGTTGTAGGTTGGGAGTCACAGGACCAGGGTGTATGTTATCAGAGCTGAGGAGCCAGAACAACAGAAGAAACTGGATCCACAATGGAGGCTACCCATCAGGGACTGGGACCCTGAAAGAATGACTCCAACCACATGACTTCTCCCTTCCATGGCACTCCAATCTCTTTCCAGTGCCTACCATTAACTGAACACAGCAAGAGGTAAGAGAGCCTAGGAATTAAATTTTGAGAGGAAAGGTGAGTAATGGATCTGAGACCAAACTGGTAAGTGACCAGCACAAAACCAATGACATGGGTGCTATTATAAGGCTCATTATACAGATAGGAAAACTAAGTCACAGGGGAAAGAAATTACCTGCCCAAAATCACAGAGTTGAATTCCAGAGCCCATGGAGAAATAGTACTGTGCAACGGGAACCTTAACTCAGTTGAGGAGAGTTGAGGGATAGAGAGGGCAATGGGCAGGGACAGCTTCCCAGGGACCAAAGTAAATGGACCTTGTTCCAAGAATGAAATCATGGACGAGATTCAAGTCCAGAAAATGTGTAACCTCAGGAACTAGCAAATAGCACAGCACCTGGTACATATAAAGTGTTTAATACATTAATCTATTGAACTAATAGATGAATGGGCTCTTTAAGTTGAACACTGTCTGGGGTGGAGAAAAGTGTTCAACCCCAAAGCTAAAAGGGGTGACTCTCCTTCATCAAAGTGCTCTATGCCCCTGTCAGCCTAAGAAGGAAAAGAAGATGATGGGTAGAAGATGATGGCTAATGTTTATTGAGCCATTGCAGCATCATGCAAGTGCATTATGGGAATTATCTCATTTATTCCACAGCAACCTAATGATATGGGGACTATTATTATATCCATCTGATAGATGAGGAAACTAAGGCTCCCAGAGTCATGTAACTTACTCAGTAATTAGGTCAAACACTAATTAGGAAAGCCAGAATTCAAACCCAAAGCCTTCTAATTTAGCTTAAGTTCTTCCTACCTCAGTTTGGATTGGCCAAGAAACTAGGGTAAACAGAAACTGCAAAAAGGAAGGGGAGGATGTCTAATTAACCCATTTACAGAGAACTAAGGAAAAAAGGGGCAGGGGAATGGGGTTGCTGGCTGATAGGAACCTAATAACAAAAAAATGAAATTATAGAGAAGCCGACAAAAGTACTTTTCAAATTCTCCCTTCACAAAGGCAACTCCACTGTACTTTAATCTTTGACCTGGACCCATGCAATTAATTCCACATCATATTTCTGCATATTGCTCTCCAAGGAGAATCGAGTTTACACTTCCCCCCAATCCAAATCATAACAGTACTTAATTAGGTGATAATTTATGTATTACTTAACATGAACTTTTGGCACTTGCTGAAGGAGGCTGTACAAGTGTACACATGTTATCACCTGACTACATAAAGTAACAGGGCCTGGTCATTGGTGAGGTGTCTTGGGCTTTACAAAATATCAAATGACTTTTATAACCCTGTAGTACCTGGCTTTCTAGCAGGCAGAATTGTCTCTAGTGTGTATTAATATACTGAATATTATACCCACATGCACTTAAAACACTGATTTTGAGCACTTCAAAAAAACAAGGAGCCTAGAAAATCGGAGAAACAGCTGTTAGATGAATATTAGGCCTTCTCAGGGTCCATCATTCAACTTTAGGGAAATCATGCAACAGCAGAAGAGAATCGTTCATACCTGCTCCAGGGAAAATAAACAGAACATTCCCTGCTAGCAGACATGGTCTGTGGTGATAATGAGGCTCTGAACACTTGGCTTCAACCCTCATGTCCCAGCCTTGTCGACGAGCCTGACCCAGAAATGATTCTTTTCTAGGCACCCTGTGAGGGTTGAGCAGTCATGACTGTATGGCCCGCAAATGTTGGGGATGCTCATTTAAATAACACATGCTTGTCAAGAGAAGGAAAATCCTGAAGTCCAGACGCCTGGACTTCAGTGAGTGGCCAAGCTGGAGTTCAAGCCCCTGGCAGGATAGAACCAAGAAGACCGTCTTCCAGTAGTTCTTGATTCTCACTATACTCAAAAAGAAGAAAGAAACACGAAGGGACATGATTTTGGCTTCTGCATTGCATCTGTCGTCTCTCTAAACTAGAATCAATTCATAGGGAAAGCACAGTCACAGACATGGTCCTCTTTTGTTAACTCCGGGAAGAAACAAGACAGAGAGAACACAGAACAAGACCTGTGTTCCATTTTGAGCGCCACCAGTTCACTCCAGGCCCGTGGTCCTCAGGGGACTAGACAAAGTAGCTGGTATCTGAGAACCTAAGACGGAAGGAAATCCACAAAGATGACTCATACCATAAGTTGTGATCCCCATACACCACTGACAGCTGTTCCCAGCAACTGCAGATCCCTCCTTAAGTCTGTTCCCTTTCTGAGCCAGGTCCATCTGTCACATCATCCTTAGGCCCATCTAGCTCAGGCCTTGCTCCAGCTTCATGGGATGAGACTTTGACTTGTTTCCTGCAGCTCTGACTCTCTATAAGCCCTAAGGACTGCAATGTGAGTGCTGTTCCTGGCTCCCTCCACTTCTGCCTGCCTCACTGAGACCACCACATACTTGTACTGTCTCCTCAGCTTATCTGGCTCTCTGCTTGGGGAACACTCTTCAGAAGCAGAGCTATGGTCAAAAGGAAAGCAGGTAGAGGCTTAAAAAAATTCCACTACGAGATTAAAATTAAAAATGAACCATTTTCCCCCTTCCTGGTATGTTTCAGTCAAAAATAAAGGTAATATATTACTAGATATTACCCTTACACAAATATTAGAAATCTAGTGAGTCTGAAATCATGTTGAAATCAAGTCTACAATAGTTTTACAAACTGTATGCTTGTTCTCTCTCCAGTAATTATTTTAACATTGAAAATAACTAAAACATTGTTCTGGATGCTATGAGGAAAACAAAGATAAGTAATGTGTACTGTCTTTATAGCATTTACAACCCAGCTGAGGAATTAAGATACTAGTACTTTGGCCCCAGCAAATCCAGAATCATAGCTGACTGGGATCTCTGAGCTGGAAGATTTCTCAATGATCACCCAGTCTAACAGTCTAATCTGCCTCTGCTTGAGCATCTCAAGTGACAGAGAACTCGTGACATTTTTTAAAAATTTTTGATTGGAGAATAGTTGATTTACAATGTTGTGTTACTTTCTGCTGTACAGCAAAGTGAATCAGTTATACATATATCCACTCTGTTTTAGATTCTTTTCCCATGTAGGTCATTACAAGGTACTGAGTAGAGTTCCCTGTGCTATTCAGTAGGTCCTTATTAGTTATCTATTTTATACATAGTAGTGTGTATACATCAATCCAAATCTTCCAATTTATCCCTCCCTGCCCTTTCCCCTGGTAACCATAAGATTGTTTCCTACATTGTTTCTACATTGTTTCTATCTCTGTTTTGTAAATAAGTTCATTTGTACCATTTTTTTAGGTTCCACATATAAGCGAATATCATATGGAGAACAGTATAGAGGTTCCTTAAATAACTAAAAATAGAGATACCATATGATCCAGCAATCCCACTCCTGGGCATATACCCAGAGAAAAATCATAATTCAAAAGAGACATGCACCCCAGTGTTCATTGCAGCACTACTTATAATAGCCAGGACATGGAAGCAACCTAAATGTCCATTAACAGAAGAATGGATAAAGAAGATGTGGTACATATATACAATGGAATATTACTCAGCCATTAAAAAGAACAAAATAATGTCATTTGCAGCAACATGGAGGGACCTAGAGATTGTCATACTGAGTGAAGCAAGTCGTGACATTTTAGTTCAAATAATTTCATCTTTGAACAATTCTGAACACATTTTACATAAAATGGTAATGTGTCCATTTGGGCCATCTGCCAATAGGTTTACTCTAGAATCTCTTAGGAAAATCTAAATATTCTCTATTAGTCATGCTGAGCATCAATTACTTAAAACTATTTGTCACCTGTACTCCTATAAAATTCTTCTCTTTTTCAGTCATGATCTCTCTAATTCCTTGAATCATTTTTATGTTACATAGTTTTATGTCTCTTCATAATCATTCTGTTCACTTTTCTCTAATTCTTTTCAAATTTCCTACTCTTTTGAGAATATGAAAAAAAATGTCAATATATGAGTAATTAAATAATTAAAGTAGAGAGGAATTGGCTCACACCTCTTTTTTCCTAAGTACTACATTTTAGTGAAACAACATTTAGTGTTTTGAGAGCCACATCATACATATGGAGCTTACAGCAACATAAATCTTTAAGAGTGCCCATGTGATGATAAGATTCATTTATCTCTATGGTTGGTTTGGAGAAGCCAACCATTTGCCACAGAATAATTTATATTGAGCTCACCTATCCAGTTTGTCTTACTAATCCTGTATCTCCATTCTGTCACCTAACCTTCCAGCCTAGTCCATTTCCTCCATCCAGGTCTTGTGAACCAATATGTTTAGCAGATTTGCTACAGTTGATATGTTAGTGAAGACAGGGCTAAGGACAATCTCTAAAACACACTGCAAGAACAGTCCTTCTGTTCTGGAAAATGTCTTCCCAGAATCCACCTCCTTCATACAAACTGTACCTCTACTACCCTCTTCCAAGCTATCATCATATTTCAACAAGACTAATGTAAACACAAAGTTTAACCCTCCTCCCTGCTTCTGCCCTTGCTCCCCCCATAGTCCATACCAACACTACAGCCAGAGAGATTCTGTTAACACTGAGACAGATCATCTCTCTTCTGCTATCAATCCTCTAATAGCTTCCCTTCTCAATCTCAGTAAGAGGTGAAGCCCTTTCAATGTCTGGCAAAGTCCACCGTTCAGCTTCCACCTCACCTACTGCCATGCTCACCTTCAAGCACTCAGCTCAGCCCAACTGCCCCCCGTGCTTATCCCCAGACACACTGGGCAAGCTCTGTCTTTTCCGCCTTTGCACTTGCTCTTTCTTCTGGTCCTCCCATCAGATCCTCCATGGCTCATCCCTCACCACGTCAAGTCATTTCAATACCACCTGCTCATTATGAATTACCTTGGCCAACCTATATAAAGCTATACTCTCCTGGCACACCCATCCCTGTGCCCTGCTTTGCTTCTCTCCATAGACCATATCAATATCACCTTCTGACATAAAATCAAGTTCACTTTAAATTTTCATTTCAGTCAAGTCATTGACTGTCTTGACTAGAATATGAAACTTTGAGGTATGTTGTTTACATCATGATGCCTCTCTAATGCCCTGTGGCACCTGATCCAAGGTAGGTATTCAACATATATTTGTTGAGTGAATGAATGACTCACTAGTGACATAAACTAGTAGCTTATTTGTATTGAAAGGTTTCCTTAGTCATTTGTTTAAAGAGCAGGAGCATTGCTGGGCTGTGTGGGTTTGACCAGAAGTGAGTACTAAATTAAAAAAATTTAAACCTTGGGGCACTGAATGACTCCTATACAAACTTTCTTTTTTGCTTTCAATTTTTATTTTTCTCACCTTGATGAAACTATCCAGTTTTTTTCTTTTCTAAGATGGCAGAAGAGCTTCTCTCCCTCTTTACCCCTCCCTCCTCCCTCCTTCCTTTCTTCCCTTCCCCTTCCTCCCTCTCTCTGCCGCCATCCCTCCCACTATCTCTCTCTCTCTCTCTCTCTCTCTCTCTCTCTCACACACACACACACACACACACACACACACACACGCACGTGCACACACACACACACACACACACACTTCTAGACAAGTCGAGCAGCACTTCTGAATGTAGTCACTCTACAACAGTTTTTCTGCATGTCTGTATTAGCATCTGATTCTTGACTGTAGCTCCGCCTCAGATGAGAGGATAACACGAAAGACCCAAAGCAGATGTTCTGTTTCAGAACACCCGCTATGTTCCCTTCAAAACAGTCAAGTGATCCCATAAAACAGGGAAGTGAGATGAATTCAGTGTGATTTCTTTTGTAAAACAATTCTGTTTCCCAGAGTTGGTGTGGGTGCTTTATAGCAGATGTACCTGGATTCCATCCTATTTTACCATCTGTTAATTCTGTGAAGGCTGGACAAGACCCTGCATCTCTCTAAGTCTCAATTATCTCATCTGTAAGATTAGGTTAATATTAATTTTTTATGCCAGGCTCTGTGATAAATGCTAGTGATAAAAAAAAAAAATCCTAGTCCTTTTCCTCATAGGGTCCAAGTCTGGAACAGAGAAGGCAGAACAGGGAATAGATATACAGAGTGATAACAGTTCTGATTGGGGTATTTAGAGGGAGTTAGGGAGATAAGAAGGAGGGGAACACCTAGGTCTGGTTGAGCATGGAATCAGGAGTGGGTAGATATTGAGAGAGCCTTTGCAGGAAATTATGTGAGCAGAGTTATGATTTAGAGAGCTCATTCTAGCACTAAAGTGAAGGGTACACTTAAGATCAGCATGGAGAGGACAAGTCTCAAAGCAGGGTCTCAAAGCATTTTCTCAGACTCTAAGTTGCATCTCTATCCCTAAGCCACACAGGTAGCCCTCTTCTCATTAGCTCTCTCATCTTGACTGAAATGACCACGTTCCACCCTTAGCCCCAAACCATGAAAGCTGCATACTCAGACTTTCATTATGGGCTATCACCTATACCCCCAAATCCCACCCACAGACTTAGAGGCTTTCCTTCTCTCAATGGCCTCATTAACCAGGCAGCACATTGGAGAAGGCAAAAGAAAGGCCTCAGGCTAAATGTGTCCTGTGCTTTTACTGAAATTTCATTTGTACATCAATTAAACCATAGACCTAGAACCCCACAAGAAACAAAGATGGCCTTATTTTCCATGTTTTCTGAGTAATTGTCAATGTAAGTCTTTGTGCTGTCTACCTAAACGATCTCAGAAGTCTGGAGATGTCGCCATAACATTTCAACCTCCCTTTAAAAGCTAGCAACTGATTTAGGATAGGAGTTACAAGCAGGAGACTCATGATCAGGCATTTGGGGTTCAAGTCCCAGGTCCACCACTTTCTAGCTAGAGGATGCAAGACAGATAGCTCAGCCTTCCTGGACCTCATTATCATCAAATGAAATTGGAGGGCAATGATGATACCTACCTCACAGATGGTTCAAATTGTATATCATGTTGCATAGTGCCTGCAACATAGAAAGCACTCAGTGAACGTTAGCTAGTATTATTATTTATTTTACTATTTATTAATTTCATATTATTTATTTTATTATTTATTAATTTTAGCTTCTTTTAAAAAAATGGAATATATCCCCTACCCTGGACTTTGTGACGGGTTTGAGAATTATAAAGAGAAATGAGTAGCTGCCCTTCACCCCCAAGTAGTTCAGAGTCCAGATGGATAAAGTATCAGCAAGGATCAGGAGCAGAAAGCAGACAATGTTCCCAGTATGATCTGTGAGTAGACTTTGTAAAAGAGACTATTTACAGAGATATGGTCAGGTCTAAAGAAACCACCTGGGATGTTGAACCACTCAGAGACCAGCAAAGCAGGAAAATGTAACCACACATAGGCTTGAAGGGGCAAGAAAGGAAACAGTGATACTAGAGGGATCCCAGCTAAGACGGGAGTCCTTGAAAAGGGATCATCTGACACAGCCAGAAGCATCCTGAATCAGGAAGGGAGGGAAAGAAATAAATGCATTATCCTCCATCTTTTCCCTCTCTGCTGTATCCTCTCTGTGTTTCCCACTGGCTGGGCTCAACCAGAAGGCAGAAAGCAAAGGAGCCTGGGTGGAGCAGATCTCAGAGCCAACTTTCTGGGGCAGGGAAGAGGGAAAGAAGGGAGAAAGTATACAGGTAAGGGGAAATGGAGGTTAACCGGCACAAGAAACAAACCACGGTCATTTTACTATACATCAGTGCTTGTGCTGATTGCTTTGCATAAATCATCTCTCACAGTCAAAACAAAACTGAGAATAAGTATGTATATTTCCCCACACTTCTCAAAAGAAGCAGCTGAGACTTCAAGACATAAAGTGGCTTTTCTAAATCCATACTGTCCAGTTTCATCTTGCTATTTGACACATGACAGGTACAGCTTCCATGGGGTCACAATGCCCCTTTCACATATTAAACAAATATTTATTGAGTTCTATAGGAGACACTGTCATATTCACCCAATATTGAATCTTCTCTCTATGTTTTCCATCCTACTTGCACAGTTAGGTGTAGCCATGAGGTTGATTATCTCCAATAAATCATGAGTGGAAGTTACATGTATCAGTTCCAGGTTGGGACCATGAAAAGGCTATGCATAAATCTTGAGTCTCTCTCCCTTTCTTCCACAGACATAGCACTGAGGAGATTACAAATTCCAGATCAGACAGCTAGGAGATATGCACAAGCCTCCTTCAGCCTGGGCCCCTTAAGTGACTGTGGAGAAGTGCCTACTGCTGTTACTCATGATACATTAGCAAAAGTAAGAAATAAACTGTTGTGTTAAGTCACTGAAATTTGCGTTGTTTGTTATTCAGAATATCCTAGTCTCTCCTGACTAACAAATGTGCTAACTTTATGACAACCTTTTTATTCATGCAGAGAGTGCAATGGTAAACAATTGTCCCACTATTCTTGGAGTTTCAGTCAATACCATATAAAAACTTCCTACAAAAAAAAAGGTGAGACTTGAGGACACAGAGAGAGAAGGAGAAGCTGGGATGAGGTGAGAGAGTAGCATTGACATATATACACTACCAAATGTAAAATGGATGGCTAGTGGGAAGCTGCTGCATAGCACAGGGAGATCAGCTCGATGCTTTGTGATGACCTAGGTGGGTGGGATAGGGAGAGTGAGAGGGAGGCTCAAGAGGGAGGGGATATGGAGATACATGTATACATATAGCTGATTCACTTTATTGTACAGCAGAAACTAACACAACATTGTAAAGCAATTATACTCCAATAAATATATTTTAAAAATTAAAAAAATTTAAAAGGTGTATAAGGGTGGAATTATTCTGCAAGGAGTGAAAGGGATAATTACAAGATGGCTTAGCTGTCTTGAGGAACAAGTGGAACTTTGTTAGTAGACAAGGGGCAGAGGCAACTTTTCTGGAAGAGAAATGGCATTGAAAATGCATGGAGATTTAGAATGTCAGGTGGTGAAAAACTGAAACACCTCACCATTGATTAGAATCTGAAAGTATGCTAAGTTTCTTATATGACTGAGTCTAGATTACCAAATTGGGTCCAGAGGGGAAAAGGATAAAATAGAAGGAAAACCCACAAAAACATAAAATGAAGCTATTAAAGAGCTGAATCAATTTTACTAGTACGGGAGAACCAAACACCTATATGTTATCACATGGAAACCTAGAAGTTGAAAGTGGGATTTGAGTGTGTTGAACTACACAAGCTGGCTCAAGGGTTTGCTGTTAGCAGTACCAGTAATAGTGGTGGCAGCTTTCCTCATAGAAGAAGCAACAGGAACTGAGCACTGACTGTGTACCTGCATGTCATAAATGACTTCTGTGCATTATCATTATTTATTCATTTAACAAACTATGTTTCAAGCACCATTCTAATTACTTTAAAAAACATTTTGATTCAATTTTCATAAAAAACCCTAAAAGGTAGATATTATCTTTTTTTTGATTCCTCTTTTACAGATAAGAGAAACTATGACACAGAGAGGTTAAGTAATTTACCCAAGGTCACACAGCTAGAAAGTAGCAGAGCTGGTCCCAGGCAGTTTAACTTCAGACCTCATGCTGTCTTGAGACTGCTGCTTTACCTTTTCATTAAATCCTCACCATCAACCTGTGATAGGCATATTATAGTTGTTGTTATTATTATTCTCCGATTTTACAGATGAGCAAATGTGTTCAAAGAGCAGTACCTTTGCTAGCATCCCATAGCTTGTTTGTGTCAGAACCCAGCTGCTACAAGACAAGCCTACAGATTCCAGGGCCCATGCTCTTATATGGTCCTCTAAGTGGGTTTTTGGCGTTGTAGGGTTTTAACCAAGTCACACAAACCCCTGTGTGCCTAAACCTACCTACAAAACACTTTGCTTACTGAGGTAAGAATTTCAGTTCATGAAAATCCATGAATCAACAAATAGCCATTGAATACCTACTATGCGTTAAACATAAATGTGAAAAATATCAGGTCATATAATAAACTGTCCCTGACTCAAAGATCTCACATTCAGCTGGAGGCAAGGCACATTCTGTAATGTAAAACAAGTCCAGTAGTATGGAGCAGTGAAGAATATATGGCAAAGAATTACAGAAACTTCAGAAAGGGCTCCAGAATCAGAACAAGGAGAATGAATGAGGCAGTGTTTAATGGGATGGATTTTAATGGACGGAAAAGAGACCATGGGGTCACTCAGGCTCTGAATCTAGGGCAGAAGAGGAAATGGCCAGGCTTGGTTGAAACAGTGGGACACAGGAGATAGGATGGGTGAGGGTTGGTGTGGATACCCCAAATTTCCTAGTTAATGGCACTCTGTTCTGTGATAAGTGAGTCTGTTAAAGAGATAGAGCCTTGATCCAAAGGGAGTTGGTGTAAATGCCAGTGTGAAGTCACCAGCCTGGTCTACAGCCTCTTGGAAACACAGCCTAGATGGAGAATCTCTACAGCTTCAGTTATTCTGCCATTAGAGTGACTTATTTGTGAATCAGTAACACTTAGGCCTTAAGGAGGGTGAGAGAAACAGTCAGACATCAGAGGAAAGGCATTGTGGGGAGAGAAGTGAGCAAAGAGGAAGAGAGAGTTTAGAGCTGAGATAAAGCCCAGGTTATATCTGCTCATGATCAACCCAACCAAAATTTAACCTTAAAAGTAAGTTGCTCTGGAAATGCAAGTTAGTATTATTGAATCACTCCATTACCATCAGGACTGTTTTCATTTTTAAGCACATGTGTGGTCACCACCACGTGCAAGAACTATTCACGGCCAGGGAAAACTCTCCCAAAATCATTTTCCAGGGCATCTGTGCCCTCGTGGAGGCTGCCACGATGTTTTAATTGAGTTGGGTTGAATTTCTATAGAAGGAGCAGAAGTAGTACATTTTCAAGGACTAATAATTCTGTAGTTTTGTAGGCAGGGCATACATTTTTGGCACAAATAGGCAGAAGGCATCTTCATTTCTCTTCAGCAGGTGCTCTTATTTGGAACAAGACCAGGAGTATCAAAAATACATGCTGTTTTTCCTGAGTCCCTTGGAGGACCCTGGAGGAAATGTGTCTAGAGAGGTCCTGCTGCATGGGAAGCAACCAGGGAGGTTTGTCAGATGGGGGACTTGTGGGAGAAGCCACAGGCTTCTAGATGCTGGTCCAACCTCACTGAGTGCTTGGATTCCTGGTTAGCTTCTCAGTGGTGTCTACACACTTCACTGCCGGGTCATTTGTTTCTGCTGAATCCACCCATTCTTCAGGAGCTGGCCACATGGAAGAGTGATTTCAGGGAGAATCAAAGAACAGTGGGCTTTGAACAGGTACACAAAGGCTCATAGAGACCTTTGCTAGGAGATCCCAACAAAGAATCTGGTAACAGAAAGAGAGCTGTGCTGTGAGGTGAGAAGAATTCTCATTTGGCTTCTGCATTCCTGACTTATTGGTCCTGAAGTAAGTTATTTCACCTCTTTGCACCTCAGCTGAAGGACCTTCACAGCTCTGAAATCCTATTCTATGAGCCTTTTGTGGGCATTCAGGTCTCCCCACAATAAGACCACAATTTACCTGCCCCTGATCTACCATCGTATGGGCAGTCCTCCCCTCCCCAATCCCATACCTTTATTTATTTCCCAGACTCTTTTTGCCACAGACTCCCACTGGACTTTCTAAGTTGGGGGTAAATTCCCTTCTGTCTCCCTAAAGCCAACTTTCTCCTCAAGTCTCCTGCTGATGAGGCGTCAGTAGCAGGGGGCCAGCAGGGAGGGGGAAATCCCACCAGGCCCAGGTCCCTTATTGTTGTCTTACACAGAGACAACTAGAACCCAGGAACAAAATTGACACACAGTACTTATGGATTCATGTGGAGATCTACTCTCTAGGGCAGTGTTTTTAAAACAGGTCAAGTCCTGAACATGCTTGAGGATCTAATGAAAGCCATGGAAGGGCCTCTTCCCATGCAAATATACCCATGCAAAACTGGTAAGACCAGCCAGGCAGGCCCAAACCATGATATCCAAAAAGCACAGCTATTATAGGATTCAAATCATTCTCATCACCAGAAATCCAAACACTTAAAACTCCAAGTCAGTGCAAAAGCTAGATAAGGTGGTATCTGTACCATGAACACCTGCTATTTTTCTGTCCTGCTTCCCTTTCTTTGGGGAATTGTCCTTTCCCTGCTCAGTGTGATCCTGATGGGGCTGTCAATTATGTGACTTCATCTTCCCAGCTGTGGAAGGCACAGCTATGATTGGCCAAAACTGGGAATAATGATAAATCTGGGGGGACCCAAGTTGGGCCAATTAGAGTAATTTTAGGGAATTGATACAGATGATGGCAAAGAGAGAGCTGCGTTCTATTCTCTGGGACTGCTATCAGTTGAAATGTTATAAGCTTAGAGCTATCAGAAATGATCTATGCTACCTTGGGGGAAAGAGTAAATCTAAACATGAGGTTAAAACATAAAAAAAGCAGAGCCAAAAATTCTAAGGAAAAAGTCTTTCTGATCTAATTTGCATCCCTCAATGCAGCCATGATTTCTCAGTTCTGTATCTTCAATTTCCTAACATCATCACGATCATTATCATCGTCATCATCATTATTACTATGACTACTATTTGCTTAAGCCAGTTTGAGTGGTTTCTGTCACTTGCAACCAAAAGAGCCCTGCCTGATATGAGTGCTAACCCACATTTGGCAGAGAACTCTGGTCTGGAGGGGCTGGGATCCTAACAAGATAACTGCAGAGAAACTAAAGCAAGAAAAAACAAGAAGTCTGGTTTGACAAAATGACCCAACCAGAAGGGGAAGGGGGCTGTGACTCAAAGGTGCCAGCTTTCAGACTCCTGCTGTGACACAGCAGGTGACCTGGAGAGGAGACTGGGCAGAGGGGAGCCCAGCAGCCATGGTGGAGCCTGCAGGTCTAACCCCATAGTAAAAGCAGCTGCCACTCACAGACAGGCACTGGCCTTGGGGCTTTTCATGCACTATCTCATTTAATCATTGCCATGAAACTGTATTTCATATATATATATATATATATATATATATACTGATTATCTATATCATGTGTGTATGTATGTATTATATATATAGTGATGTATATATGTCATGTGTGTATATATATATATAATATGATATATACATCACAATAAATATATACAATTTATATGCAATATCATATATATCATATGTGATAGATAGATGATAGATAGATAGATAGAATAGGTAGGTAGATAGATGATAGATAGATAGATAGATAGATAGATAGATAGATAGATAGATAGAATAGGTAGGTAGATAGATGATAGATAGATAGATAGATAGATAGATATCACAATGGAAGAAAGAGAGGTTTAAGAAGGCTAAAGTAGCCTTTAGCCTGACCTGGCACATTCATTTCACTAGTGACAGGGAAACTGGAGATGATGTGGGATAGATAGAGCAACACACACAGCCTTTGGAATTAAATGACCTAACACTGGATTCCAAATCTACCACGTAGGAGCTACCATATGATGTAGGTAAATAAAAGAGTCCTCTTTCAGAAAGAATTGTTTGAGCACTTACTAAGTGCCAGGCACTGTTCTGATCACTTGAGATATATCAGCAGACATAAAAGGGCCAAAATAATCCCTAACGTAAAATAGGGATACAAATACAAATGCAAATCTTAGAGTTAAAATGAGGTTTCTATGGGTAGTTTTTTAATGTATTTTATGGAAATACTGTTTATTTACAACGTTTTGTTAATTTCTTCTGTAGAGCAAAGTGATTCTGTTTTATATATGTATATATTCTCTTTCATATTCTTTTCCATTATGGTTTATCACAGGATATTGAATATAGTGCCCTGTGTTATACAGTAAGACCTTGTTGTTTATCCATCCTATATATAATAGTTTGCATCTGCTAATCCCAAACTCCCAATCTATCCCTCTCCCACTGCCCCTCCCCCTGGGCAACCACAAATTTGTTCTCTATGTTTGTGAGTCTGTTTCTCTTTCATAGATAAGTTCATTTGTGTCATATTTTTTTAACTAGTGTTTTTATTTATGTATTCTTTTTGGCCATGCAGCACAGCTTCCAGGATCTTAGTTCCCTGAGCAGGCATCAAACCCAGGCCCTTGGCAATGAAAGCTCAGAGTCCTATCCACTGGACTGCCAGGAATTCTCATTTGTGTCTTACTTTAGATTCCACATATAAGTGATAACATATGGCATTTGTCTTTCTTTCTGATTTACTTCATTTAGTATGATAATCTCTAGGTCCATCCATGTTGCTGCAAATGACATTATTTCATACTTTTTCTGGCTGAGTAGTATTCTATATATATATATATATACACACACCACAGGGGAGATAGTTTTGAAACATCTGTTCTGTTGTTAGCTCTTAATAACAGCAAACAAACCAACCAAACAAAAAGTCATCGATTTTTTTAGAAGCTCCAGACTTTCATGGTGCCATGGTATCTCCCTTGTTTATTGTCCTGTCCCCAACTTTTCCTACCAAAAGCTGCAAATCACTGTACTTGTACTCAGTTATTAAGGAAAAAGAATGCTTATTACAATTCTTAATGAGCCAAGAGGAAGGTATATTGAAAGAATGACCTTCAACAAGGAAGACTTTCCAGGAAAAGGTGTGAGAGGCAAAAGGAAAGATTTTGGAAAAGCAAATGTGACTATAAGAAAGATGAAGAAGATACTGACTCTCTCCACACTGGACTATTTTTCTGAACTATAATACTGAATTTTCAACTGACTCCTAACCGTCTCCACCTGAATTTCCCCAAGGCTCCACTATGACTCCCAAGTCTGACACCAGTTCTGTTTTCCACCTATGAATGAAACAAAACCACGATAAAACCATTTGCTCCAGCAAACTCAGTCACTCTGCATTCTTTCTCTTTCGCCCCTTGCTTGCACCAATAATTAAGCAAAGGAGAATTAAAATCTGTGGCATGTGAGCCACTTTAGAAAACAGTTTGGTAGTTTCTCAAGATGGTAAACAGATCGTTAACATATATGGAAATAAAGACCAATGAAATGGGAAAAGCAAAGGCTGTTCATTCCGAGGTTGGTATAGCAAGGGAGTCAGCCGCCATCACTCGTATTTTGGCAGAGACTCAAAGGCAGGCAGAGGAGTGGGAAAGCTTTATAGTGGAAAAAGGGTGTGCCCTGATCGGAAGTTGTTTACATGGGGAAGCTGGAGGAAGGATAACTAGAAGCCTAGCAGTCTATGTGATTTGTTGGTGGGGTCATAATACGGCTTTCTCTGGTTGGTCCTATGTTGTAAGGCAGGAAAACAACTGGGTAGTTGTTAGTTATTAATCAAGTTCTGGTTGTTTGGGGTTGATTACTACAGAAGTTATTATTTAGCTTCTTAGATTGTTGCTACAGTTAGCCATCTTAGATCAGGCTGGATTTCTGAGCTGTTTATTGTTGTTGAGGAGATTGGTTTCCTGGGCAGATTGCTAAAGGTTATGGGTCTGAGTTCTGTTTTTATGTATGTTCTGGCCACTTTCTGCTTGTATATTCAGTTTCCCACATCTGACTCAGCATTCTATTCCTAGGTATTTACCCAAGAGAAATAAAAACGTAAGTCCACAGAAAAAAAATTGTATATAAATGTTTACAGTAACATCATTCACAATAGCCAAAAAAAAGAAAGAAAACGATTTGAATGTCATCAACTGATGAATAAACAAAATGTGGTATATCCATCAAACAGAATATTATTCAGCAATGAAAATCAGGATTGAGTTACTGAGACATCTACACTGTGGATGAACTTAGACAACATGCTAAGTGAAAAAGCCAGACACAAAAGGCTACATATTGTATGATTTCATTTATATTAAATGTCAAGAATAAGGCAAGTCCAGGGCTTTCCTGGTGGCGCAGTGGTTGAGAGTCCACCTGACGATGCAGGGGACACGGGTTCGTGCCCTGGTCCGGGAAGATCCCACATGCTGCGGAGCGGCTGGGCCCATGAGCCATGGCTGCGGGGCCTGCGCACCCGGAGCCTGTGCTCCGCAACAGGAGAGGCCACAACAGTGAGAGGCCCGCGTACCACAAAAAAAAAAAAAAAAAAAAGAATAAGGCAAGTCCAGAGAAATGGAAAATAGATTAGTGGTTGCCAGGAGCTCGGAGAGAGGGGCCTGGGGAGTGACTGCTAATGTTCATGGGGTTTCTGTTGTGTGTGACGAAGTTGCTCTGAAATTAGATAATGATGATGGTTGCACATCTCTGTGGATAGAGTGAAAACCACTGGATTGTACACCTCAAAAGGGTGAATTTTATGGTATATGATTATATCTCAATAAAACCGTTATTTAAAAAAAATCTGTGATGTGTATATGCTCCATAGTTCCCAAAGATCTTTCATTAATTGCATCAAGTGTGTATTAGGTAAAGTGCTTAAAATTAAGCTCACAGCCTCCCCTATATTTTCCTTAAAAGCAGACTAGTTGGAGCAATTATTAGTTGGATTTCAGAAACTGTTTGACTTTTTGCCCACAGTCCTAGAAATCACTCACATGTTTAGGATAAAGAAATAAAGGCACAGAAAATCTTCTTAAATTAAACAACAATAACACAGGAATTTGAGGAAAGAAAGGATTCAGTTATAAACTGTGATCATTTATCAAAAATGAGGGTAAACCCTGAAATTTTCTAAATAAAATAATGGACCTATTAGTGATGCAGAGATAAAAGGATGAGGTCAGAGGCAATGACAACAATCTCCAAATTTGAGATTAGTGTTAAAAGCACTCGTGTACGAAATTGCTGTAAACTTCAAATTCCACACAATTAATTTCCAAGTGCTCTGAGCCACAGTTACTCTGAGAGACAGACTTTTGTTGGCAGCTGAGCCAGCTGGACTCAATTACCTGTTTCGTTTTTAATTTTTCTAAGCCACCAATATTTTCCTTCAAAAAAAGGGAGGGAGAATTTTCATCAGTTATATTAAGAAGATTTTTTCATCTAAGAAGATGACTTTCTGGCTTTTCACTCCGTGGCAGTATTTGTCCAGGGGGTGGAGGAGTCAGGGGAACATAGCCACCTTTCAAGAAGCTATACCGATCAGGGGCTTCCCTGGTGGCACAGTGGTTGAGAGTCTGCCTGCCGATGCAGGGGACACGGGTTCATGCCCCGGTCCGGGAGGATCCCACATGCTGCGGAGCGGCTGGGCCCGTGAGCCATGGCCGCTGAGCCTGGGCGTCTGGAGCCTGTGCTCCGCAACGGGAGAGGCCACAGCAGTGAGAGGCCCGAGTACAGCAAAATAATAAATAAATAAATAAATAAAATTTAAAAAGAAGCTATGCCAATCAGAATTGTGGGGAAGGACTGTGGAGAGTTATCAGTGAGACTAAAGTACACAGTCCCTCTGCTTCCAGGAGTGTATGGACAAAGATAGAAATGGAAAACGAGTATGAAAATATACAAGAGCAAAACCAAGACAGAGTATCTTCAGTATGCTAAAAATAGTAAGGGCACTATGGAGTAATGCATTTAACATATTATAATTACAACTTACAGAATTATAAGTAATTATAATGATTATTTTAATAACATTACCCTACATTGGTTGAGCACTTACTACATGGAAGGCACCATTGTAAGCACTTGCTACACGTTAATTCATTTAGCCTGTATAGTAGATATTTTATTACTCTCACAGTGCAGATAAGGAAATGAAGGCACAGTGGATTTATATAACTGCCCAGAGTCACAGGATAAGGAAGTATTTTCCCAATATCTGCATCAGTTGCCAAAACTCATTTCAGTGTGCCCTGCTTGAGACGTTAATTTATGGACACATTAATTACATTGGGTTTTTTGTTCAAAAGGCAGGCCTTTTGCAATTTAGAAGTGGTTTCTCTAATTAATGGTGTTTAATCAGGAATCTCTGATTTAAAAGATCAGGAATCTCTGAAGCTCTAGAAACTGCAAAAAAAAAAAAAAAAGAAGCAGCAGCTAGTCAGATTGTTTAAGTAAATATGTATCTAGTGGGGTGTCTACATTTATTCATTCATTCACTTATCTTTTCAGTACACAATAATTGAGCCCCTGCATCTTACTACCAACAGAAATACAGGAAGAAAATATCATGATGAAAATGACAGTCTACTGGGGGAGATGAACTGAACTTTTAACCAGATAATCTCAAAACTGTTTAAAAAAAAAACAAACCCTTAACATGTACATTAAAAAGTATTTTAACATGTTATATGCTTATTGCACATTAAGTAATTTAAAAT
This sequence comes from Tursiops truncatus, assembly GCF_011762595.2. Lineage (NCBI taxonomy): Eukaryota > Metazoa > Chordata > Mammalia > Artiodactyla > Delphinidae > Tursiops > Tursiops truncatus. Next base: position 40,422,834 of record NC_047038.1, read on the forward strand.
GAGGAAAATGCCAAATATTTCTTAACTGTTTGCTTCCTGTAACCAGAACACACTGCAAATTTTAGAATGAAGAGTACATGTTAAGTATTGAACTAACACTTTGTGCTGGAACATGTTCTAAGCCCATTTCAATTCATTTCATCCTCACAACCCACTGAATGAGGTCCTATGACCATCTCCAATTTACAAGAGAAGAAACTGAGGCACAGAGATGTTATGTAACTTGCCCAAGATCACACAACTAACAACAATAGAGATAGCATTCTCTGTCCGACTTAATGTGATAAAAATGTGTTACCATATAACATTGCACAGATTGGCACAAGGTACAGAAAAGATGTGCCTAACCACTCCTGAAAGCAGTTGGGAATGGCAACAAGAGGAGACAACATGCTGACAGAAAAGCAATGTTTCAGATGATTGTAAACCAGTCCCTCAGAGGAGAAATGGATCAAGGCAAAATCAGCCCAAGATATTCACAAGTTCAGGACTTGTAGCCAGCCAACCAAGTGTCTCTCCATAGTTTCACCTTAATTAGAGAAAATTTGGGGTGAAACTGTAATCTGTTGCCTCACATGACATTTTTATCACCTGCTTAACATTTCAAATGAAACATTTTATTGCATTTGATGTTAGTTAAACACTTAACATGTACCCTTCATGGTTACAATTCTCAATGTGTTCTGACTATATTAAGCAAATATTTAAGAAACATTTGGGCTGTTTCTCCATTTTTAAATATTTAATCTGTAATAAACATATAGCATGTTAAAAATACATTTCATGTATGGTATGTGATAAGTGTTAAGAATATATTTTTGAACTGCCTTATTTAAGCCTGTCAGACTTTCCATTACGACCCCCTAATTTAAGGGGTTTTAAACCAGGCATAAAAATCTCTTCATACTGATATTTTGGGTAAAATATCTCTCCTTCCAGAAGGCTATTTTAGTTGTTGGTGGTTTGTTTTTTTATTATTAATGCATTTAAAAAGTTGAATTTATAAAATTGGGCATAAAACAAAGATTTTTCTCATAGAATTTTAGTGTGATCTTCTCTGTGCTTTTCAAATAATCCACATATTAGAGGCATCTCATTAAAAGTCATAGACCTTACCTCAAAATTTAGGAGAGAAATGAAACTTGGCTGAGATGAGTACTATCTATGTATTTGCAGACTGTATCACAATTCAGAATCAAGGGTATGAAATAGGTTGTAGATACTCCTCCCCCAGTCCCAGAAAATATCATAAGCGTATAATAATATATCTACTTTAGCATATTACAGTTAATGGCTAAATTTCACATCCCTTTCTTACCTGCCCTTCAGGATGCTGGGAGGTAAGAAGGCCCTTGTCTTAATTACCCCTATCTTACAGATAAGCAAGCAAAGTTTGGGGAGAGGTTGAGTGATTTGTCCAAAGTCACATAACCAGTTATTCATGAAGCTCGAATTTGAACTCAGATTCCTTTGTTTATTCTACATTAGTTTGGCTCACATGTTACAAGATTTGGAGCCCATGTGTGACTTGGTGTTTCCATCTGATTATTTTTTCAGTATGGTAAAAATCTTAAATAAGTAAAATTCAACTCACTGGTACAGCTAAATAAGTGGATATTTTCCAATGTTACTTTCCATTTTTAGAGTCAAGATCATACCAAGAAACAAACTCAAGAAAATTTTCTCCCCTTGGTTCAGGTCATCTAGCCCATAACCTGAAGTCAGAGGCATCCTTCACATCGCACGGTAATATCTTCCCTAACTATGTCCAAGGTGGTCTTACGAGTTTATGTATCCACCTCACCCACTTAAATTAGAGATTCTTTGAAAGCCAGGGCTTGTCTTATTTGTTTTTGTGACTTCCTGCCTCCTATCCTTACCTGATCAATGCCTAGCACAGTGCCTGGCATATTATGGGGTTCATTAAATGTTTGCCAATAGGAAGAATCAATAGAATGTCACAGAAAGAACTAAACTGACATCCCTGCTATTTCATGTGATATTTAGAGACATAGCCACCACAATTACCCATACCAGCATTTCTCACAGTGTATTCCTTGCTTTACCAGCTCCATGAGATTCTACATGATAAAAAGATCCCATGAACATATATGTTTGGAAAATGCTCCCTCCACAGGAAAGAAATATCCTGAGAGCTCCCTGAGTGTAGTAGCCCTGGCCTTCCTTATTTATCCTCTGGAGCAGGCCGACTGTGGGGAGACAGTGGCCTTGGCCGTCACCAGGGGAGCACACCCACCCCCCTCTGCAGGAGGAGACCAGCTCTGCCCACTGCAGTGGTACTGTGCTAAGGTCTAGCTCATCCTGTGGAGAGACTCCTTTGACCCTCACACTAACCCATCCCCTCAACTTTTAACAGTAATTAAGGTAATATTTTAACCCACATATGTCATATTCCTTATTTTTTATTTCTCCATTTGTTCAGAACCTAAATGGGGATGCAAAAATGCGATTTATTTTCAGTACCTATAAGTTCCAACAGAGAAAAAAATACCTAAAGTCTTCTGCTGTCAATTACTTTTCCTTCAAACCCATCTTCCTTCCAAGTGTACCAAAAATATCCTCAGGCTTTCAGAGTAATTATATTTATGATCATTCATTTTTTCATTAGTCTAGAGCAAATATTGTGGGAACTCAAGAAAGATAATGTTCCAAAGTCAACCTCAGGTTTGGAATTGCAAGAAAGAACCACAGATGAAAATGGAATTGGAATCAACTGAACCCTGGATACTCTCTCTAATGAGAGCTCTGTACAGGAACCACATATTATACTGTCTCAATATACAGTCTTAAGAAGTTAGGAGGTCTAGACCTCAAATCATACCTAGGAGACTTTAGCCGCAGAGGCAAGGAACGCTTCAGGACCCAAGAAGAGAAACCAAAATTCAACAGAGACATTGACAACAGTGTGGAATGTTTGAATGTTAATTTCCAATTCAGACATAATGTCAAATAGTAAAAATGTCCTGACTTCATTCATTGGCTTAGCAAATATTTACTGAGTGCCTGTGATATGCCAAGCACTGTTGGAGATATTAGAAATGTAGCAACAAGCTAAAGACCAAAACTCCTGCCTTCATGAAGCTTATAATCTAATGGGAAGAGATGGTCAATTAAAATGAAATTAGTAAGGTATACAGAATATTAGGAAGTTTACATGCTATGACAAGAAGGTAAGGGAGATAGCAAATACAGAGATATCCTATAGGGAGGAGACTGCAATTCTAAATAGATAACTAGGGAAAACCCAACTGAAAACATCACATTTGAGCACACACTTGAAGGAGATGCAGGCGACTGAATTAGAAAGCATTCTCAGCAAAGGAGGAAGAAAAAATAGATGTCATGAGAAGGAATATACTTGGCATGTTTGGTAAATAGGAGAGGGCTGCTGTAGCAAAATACCATAGACTGAGTGCCTTAAACAATAGAAATTTATTTTCTCAGAGTTCTGGAAGCTAGAAGTCCAACAGATTTGGTTTCTGGTGAGAGTTTTCTTCCTGACTTGCGGACAGCCCTTCTCACTATATCCACACGTGGCAAACTCTCCAATGTCTCTTCTGAAAATGGCACTAATCCCATCACCAGAGACCCACCCTCATGACCTCATCTAAACCTAGTTACTACCCAAAGGCCCCATCTCCAAATACCATCACATTGAGGGGTTAGGGCTTCAACACATAAATTTTGGGGAATGAAATTCAGTCCATAGCAGGAGACTAATACAGTTGGAGCTGTAGAAGCCAGTCAGTCATTAAAATCACCCACTTGAAGTCACCCTCAACTTCTCTCACATCTCACTGTATGCTGTACTCACCTGGCAAAGCCTCAGCCCAGGTTCTACCCAGCTCTCACCTTTCTCAGTGGCTAGAGAAAATCACAGAATTGTGTTCCCTGGACTCACTTTAACTCCTAGCTCCAATGTCCAGGGGATCACAGTACATTTTCCTACCATCCATTTCCCACCCTCCAAGACAACCACTTCCTATCTTCTTTTCTCCTCAAAACCCCAAAACCTTCTCCCTTCCTCACTCTCTGACAACCTATTTCATTGAGAAAATAAAAGCAGTCAGAAGAGACTTTGTACGTGCCCCCAGCCTCCCACCATGTCTACCCAATCCCAGCAATCGTCTCAGGCCAGCTTCCGTTCCTCCAGAGTCTGGACCCCATCCTTCTAGCCTCCTCAAGGACATCACTTTAGCAATCCACCCTTCTCTCCCCCACATCATCAATGTCCTGTCTTTATTGGATTATTCCCATCAACTTCAAATTCCTCCAGGGCCTTCCTTTGTCTAATTGAAAGAAAACCTGCCTTGAATTTACTTTCTTTTCAAGCTTTGACTTCAATTCTCTGCTCGTCTTTAGAGCAAAACCCCTTAAAAGAGTGTGTGTGCTGTTTCTAGATTATCTACTTGTTACTTTTTTGATCATTCACAGTATCTCTTATTTATAATTCACAGACAGTAAAATTCACTCTTTTGGGGGTACCTTTCTGTGAGTTTTGACATGTGGGCATAACCGTATAACCATTATCACAACAAGATGTAGAATAGCTCCATCATCCCCCAAATCCTCTCATACCCCTTTGTAGTCATCTCTCCCGCTGCCTCTAGGCTGGCAAACAGTGATCTGTCCCAATAGATTTACCTTTTCTAGAACATCGTATAAATAGAATCAAAGCATTTGTACTCTTCTGAGTATGTCTTCATAGTCTTCAATTTACTTTTACCCCCACACCTTCTCCAAAACTAACTTGTTAAAGTGCCATCAGTCGTCTCAGTTGTGAGATCTGATGTTTAAATGTCAGTCCTTGTCTTCCTTGGCCTATCAACAGCAGTGGGTGCTCACATCTTCTGGAACCATCTTCCCTCCTCCTTCACCAACTGGTGCTCCTTGGTCTCATTAGCTGTCTCCTCTCCATCTTCCCAGGTTCTTCACATTGGAAAGCACTGGGGCTCATTCAAAGTTGCTTTTCTCTTCTCCACTTCCATCTAGATCCATAGCTTTAATCTATTTTTAATGACATCAAAATTTATATCTCTAGTTTAGACCAATTCCCTTAACTCTAGATTACCTATCCAATTGTCCACTCAACATATATCTTTATCTATCCAGCTAAATATGTCTGAGATCTAATGCTTCCATAAATTAGGTCCTGTATCACCTCCCTGTCTACACTCCCCCTGTTCCTTTTATACCCTTCATCTCACTTAAGGTCAACTCCATTCTTTCAGTATACAAGTCTTGGATCCATCCTTAACTCCTCTCTTTCTTTCGCACATCAGCAAACATGAAGGGTAATTCTGACTAGAGACTGCTGGTTGAGTAAATGTTGAGCTTTCCCTTGCCTGAAATGTAATGTGGCAATATCACTGCTTACAACACATTTATTTAGTTTCTTTTTAAGTAAAAATGTTATTTTTTAAAAAAAAAGGAGACATGTAAAAAAATGGGATTCTTGATCACGAGCTTTTACAGTGAAAAGTCATAAACTGAATACTCATGCTGTAAGGTGAAATTGAATATCTAGGATCTGACCCCTTCTCATCACCTCCTCCAATGATACCATTGTTTCTCACCCGAATTATTGCAATGGCCTCTAAATCCATCTCTACTGTCTCTTCTCAACACTGTAACTACATCGTGTCTGTCTCTGCTCAGAAACCTCTGGGGGCCACAGGTCACTCAGTACCTGCCAAAGGCCTTACAGTGAGCTTCAAGGCCTACAGGCCCTGACCTCTGTCATTTCTGTGACTTGCTCTGACTCTGCCCCCCTTGCTCATGCCACCTGGCCCCACTGGACTTCTTGTAGCCTCTCAAACACACCAGGTGCACCAGCACCACATACTGTTCACTCTTGTTGATAAGTTCGTTGCCCAGATGTCCTTCTCCTTCTTCCCATCTTTTTTTCAAATAATACTCTCTTAGTGAGGACGTCTGCTATGGTCTGAATATTTGTGTCCCAAAAAAATGTGTTGAAATCCTAACACACATTTGTTAGGTGGGGCCTTCAGGAGGAGCTTAGGCCATGAGAGTGCAGCCTTGTGAATGGGATCGGTGCTCTTGAAAAAGAGGGATATAAGAAGTCTGTGACCTAGAAGAAGACCCTCACCCAACCCTGCTGACACCTGATCTTGAACTTCCAACCTCCAGAACTGTGAGAAATAAGTTTCTCTTGTTTATAAGCAACCCAGTTCCTAGTAATTTGTTATAGTAGCCCAAATGGACTAAGACAACTTCATTAATTATCCCATGTACAATTCTGGTAACTCCCTCATCCTTAATACTCTCTATCTTCCTTCTTTGTTTTATTTTCTTCATTGCATTTCTCATTTTCTAATATCCTATATTATTTACTCGTTTTGTTTCCTGTATCTCTCTTCCAATTAGGTTATGAGCTCCTTGGCTTTTGCCTGTTTTATTCCCTGCTGTTGCATTAGTGTCTGCAGGGACCTCCTCCATCCACAGCCCTACAGCTTATATAGCACTAATGAGAAGTTCACTGACTGCACTTTCTAAGACCTTGACACTGACCTCTAGAGAAATCTGTGTCCTGCTCAAAGTATGAGAGTGAATGCATCTCTCTTAGCTCAGTACCCTTCCTTGACCCCATCCACATTTCCCAGTAGTTAGCATATATGCTTCCACTTAAGCTTCCAATTTTTTTCTCTGTTTTACCTTCTTTTATGGTTTCCAGTAGGTTTTGAGGAAAAGACTAGAAAAAGAAATGCTCTTTTCATATACCAAGTTTAAGAAGCAGCTATATCTCTGTTTTAAAAGTATCTAAATGAATCTTCTTTATGACCCTTAATAAGAAAATAGGTAAATTTCTACATACATTGCTGACTATAACATAATATAGTGGATTGTTCAGAGTCACCTGGAAGACTTGTTAAAATGCAGATATCAGGGCCCACCCCTGCCCCAGGGTTGCTGACTCAGTGGGTCTGGGATGGGGCCTCAGAATTTTAGCCCATGCCCAGCTGATGCTGATACTGGTGGTCTGGGGACCACATGTTAAAAAGCATGGTGATAATCAAAGGCTTTCATTTTAGTTATGTCTAGAATCTTCTAAGGATTGAAAATAGAGATAGACATGATAAAACATTCTAAGGATTCATAAAATCTTTTAAAAATGATAGCAGACCTGCCATAACCAAAATGAACATGTACAATATTTCAGAGAGGTCAATGTCTCAGAACGATTCCCAGTCCAATCCTGACTTCCTCAGGATCTGGATATAGTCTTGGCCTTGCTGTGAACTAGCTCTGTAACCTAGAGCAAGTCATGCCTATAGTTTTCATGCCTGTAGAATGATGCTCTTGGATCAAATGACTTCATTACAATTATATGTACAGATGTGTATTTTCACGTGCTCTTTCAGACCCTTTTGTCTTTCACTAAATACAAGAGTTTTTAAAAAAGCATTTACACTACAAGTGATAGCCAACTAATGAATATAAGACAAGTGTCATGTAGGTAAACTTGAACTCTTTGGGGTAAATGCTGAGTTTTTAGTGTCACTCCCCCAGAGCTGTTCTGCTTCTCACCTCTCCCTATAGATGGATGCTCGAGGAAGCTGAAAATATGAAAACAGGAGAGGAGTGTCTGGGCTGTGTGTTACCACTCTTCACTGGCTCCTACTAACCTCTGGTTTAAGGGGAGTTCATACTTCCCAGTTCAAGGTTATTTTAAATTCTAACCCTTGACTTCTGCCCTCAGAGCTTCTGCAGAGGAGATACCTGCTGTTCCTTCAGAGTGACTGCCGTGGGAAGCTCAGCCACCTTTCCCTGATGGCAGGCTCTCCATCTCTGTTCTTGCCAGCATGATGGACCCTCTGACACCCTTGCCTTATCTATCTAGCTGGGTTATTTGGGCCTTTTCACCCTGCAGACTCTCTACAGAGCCCCGTGCCCATGCCTACATCAACCCTCTAGTCTCTTTCACTTCTCCCCACTTTCCTTGTCCCACATAGGGTCACCTTGGAATGTCTAGAGTCCTTTCATGTCACCTGAAGTCGAAAGTGTCATTGTAGATTCCCTTCTCCGCCCTCGGCCAACCCCTACTGTTGCTTGACTACTACCACCTTTTGTGCATGTTGAACACTTAAATATTCTCCTTCCAGAATTTCAAATAGAAATTGAAGGACACCGTCTCCCTTTATAGCTTCTGCCTCAGCCTATCAGTGATATGTCCAGTGCTCTCCCCAAAGTGAGAGAGCACAGACTCTGAAGCTATATTTGGCTAAGGGCAAATATAGCTCAGATACTCAGCCTTGCTTTTTATATGTAAATGGAAGTTTGGGGAATTTAAAGTAAAGAAAAAAAAATCTCTCTCCATGAAAGGTAGGCTGTCAAGACTATTATCTCTCTGTGTACTTAAAAAAAAAATCTAGTATGAAACTCAAAATCGAGCAATGAATTCTTTGTTCTAGTTGGTAGCCACAATCTCCCCAAAGCAATGAATGGCATTGATTCATTGAGCAGAGGGAATTGCTAGGCAACATAGTTTATGGGGAAGGAAAAATACCTTGTTTTAATATTTTTTGAAAATATTATCCCTGCTAGAGGCATCGGAAAGTATACCTGAAAAGGGGGAACAGCAAAATCCCAGTGAGACAGCAATAGAAAGTTTTAACTGTGGCTAGTGCCAGTGGGGAGGCCACAGAAGATAAAGAAAACATAAAATCAGGAGGAGATGAATGCAATGGATGAAAACTCTGAAAAGTGGAATTCAGAATGGAATTTGTCCTCTTCTTGCCAAAAAACAAAAAACAAAAAAAACAAAAAAACCTCAGAAACCAGAAATCCCAGAAAATCTCCTCAAATACAGTGTTGAAAGAACATATGATAATTTGTGGAAGCAATAGGTGGAAGGTACTACCAGTATGAAAAGCATCTCCCCAAGGAAACTGAAGTGCTTAAGCAATGAGTACTGTTATGGAGAATCAATCATTAAGAACCTCCAAGATCATATTGAAGCTTAGCAAAATGGAAACCTCTGTGGCCAAATGATGTCTTTTACCTCTTATTTGACTATGCAGCTTAGGAATGTTTGCACACATGCAATGGGAAAAGGAAACTGAGGGCATTTCCTCATCATATCTAGTCTATATATTCTAGGCTAATTCTGTTTTTTCTCAGTGATGTTTAATCTTTTAACATGTATGTTTTCCAGTACCTCTGGGGCATAGCAGGACTTCTAGGAGAACCAGCAGGCATGTATCTTGAAACTCTACAGGTATCCCCAAGATGTGAAAGTAGCATGTTGCATTTGAAAATAGGATTTTTATCTTATCCATCTTTGGATCCCTACTGCTCAACTTGGTGCTAGTCAAATGGCAGCTACTCAATAAATGCTCCATGAAGAAACCACATCATTTGCAAGTCTGTGTAATAAAGAGCCTCTCACGTTAAAGGAATAAATTCATAGAATTTGAGCATTTAAAGAAACTTCAGGATGCATCTGGAGAATCCAGGTACCTCATTTTAGAGGCAAGAAAACTGAGGCCCAGAGCAATTAGGAGACTTGCTCAAGATATCCCAGGAGAGTAGTTACAGAATCAGGACTGGAACACAAGTCCTTCATTCTTATTTTTATGCTCTTCCACCTCATTGTTTTATAATGTAGGTTTTATTATGATTTAGGTATGACAAGACCAACAGATATGGAAACAACTGCCATTGTAAAGACAGTTTATTATAGTCACAGATCTGAAAAGAAGGGGGCGTGCCATGGCATGGAAGGTCTCAAGGGGAGCACCAGGGTTGGTCAGGAAGCAGAGGCATAGTAACATGTGAGAGAGCCTTTACTGTGGTTTCCACAGAAAAGAACAGGTGAGGCAGAGTAAGCAGGCTTAGAATTGGCTAGTTTGAATAATTTCAGTGGGCTGGGGCATGGGTGCTGTGCCTAGACATCTGGTACCTGGCTCTGGAGTGATTAGGCAGGTGGATAGTGTCCCACAGTGTGAGATCCTATAGAGGAGGTGACTGGGGATATAAGCTTTGCATATATTGAAGATTTCTTGCATTCCTGGGATAAACCCCACTTGATCATGGCATATGATCCTCTTAATGTGCTGTTGGATTCTGTTTGCTAGTATTTTGTTGAGGATTTTGGGATATAAGCTTTGGATTGGTCAGTTTGCACACAAAAGTTGCCCTCCCAAGTGATTTGTTTTCTATCTCTCGGAATTAATCAATCCTGGGAGGGGCAGTCCCTCCACGGTCAGCAAGACCCCAATGTCAAAGCATTAAAATACAGAAAGAAAAAGACATGCTTAATATACTCACCACACTGAGATCATAAGTCTTCACTGCATTAAAAATTTAGCTTGGACTTGGTGGATTTATCTACCATCTCTTTAATACTGTGCAATAAAGTAATTAGAAAAAGGGGCTTCCACATGAAGTTTTTGAGGATTCTGGGTCTTCAGAGCTATGAAAAATGGCTTTTGGATCATAATCTAGACAATCTTTTCTGATTATTTATCTAAAACTAAAAGCAGGAAATGATTCATTTGATTTCTGCCAATCCTGGAGTGTTGCCACTTTCGACTCAGGAAGAGCCGGCTTCCCTTGGCAGTCGCACTTGTAGGATGATGAATGAAGTTCTATGTTTGGTGCGAGCTAAAATTTTATAGGGTCTAAAAAAGCAATTTATACATGCTTCAGGAGGTGGCTATATTTTTTTTTCTTTTTTAGATAGCTCTCAGTCACAGCAGGGCACTCAATATACATATATCACATCAAGAGGTCATTTTACAGGAGGAACGAAACTTTGCCCCGTGTGTTGATAAACATGTTCTCAGCTTCCACAAGCCTTATGTATGCTCAGAATGCAGCAAATAGATATTAGCTGAATTCTGAATTTTTCCAGTTATTTTCACACCTCAAGAACCCATGACCCTCAATGGGATATTGTGAGAAAGAGAAATAGTCAGCCTAACAAAACATTTTCTTGGTTCCAAGAGTCAATGTTGTCATTCACAAACAAGCGAGGCCAATTCTCTTTTCTTGGAAATCTCAGGCATGAGTTGAATGGTCTTGTATGCTGCCAATAAGTCATCTAAGTTGTCAAGGGTCAATGCTAACTCAAAGAACAGTGGCCATGGGCCAAACCAACCACTTACTGTAAGTGATGAACACTCTGAACACTTGCAACCACCAAGCCTCCTCCATACTGCATCTTTGCTGAGAGATTTTTGGTTTATTTTTTTCTCTCTTTATATATATATATATGTATATATATATATATATATATATATGTATGTATGTATGTATCTGGTTTGAAATATCTGATCAGTGGTCTCTCTTACTTAGCGAAGCTTTAAGATATTCTGTAGATTATCTTCTTGGTTCGTATCATGACAATCAATTTATCATCCTCTTTTCCCTTTGCAGTTCTGAAGGCATATAATTACAAGGCACTGCAAGAGAAGTATGGAGATAAAAAGCTGAGGACCAATTCTGCCACACATTGAGTGAGGGGACTCAGGAAAGTTACTTCACCCCTCACATTATTTATCTGTAACATTAGGAACATATTTATCCTGTTTTAGAAGGATTATGTAATAAAACGAGAAAAAGCTTATGATTACTTTTACTAAAAATATAACCTATAAAATATGTACTCGGAGAAGAAGTATTTGAATTTGATGAAACATTGCTAAAAGTTCATCCAACGCATGTCTTTTTCCTTCTGGGCTCTCAACCATACAACACTGCTTAGACTTTCTTGAGTTAGCTGTGACCATATTACGAGCTCATTACTTAACATAATACTAACTTATAATGAAGTTTTAGACAATGGACTATAAGGGAAAGTGTCATGGCTACTTCCAGGTCTTCCAAAAAGAAGTTCCCTTGAAGATCCTTCAGCCCTTTTTCCCCAAGCCAACAGTCTTGGAAACCCTGGATCAAAGATGGCAGAGCCACAAGATGTCAGGAGCCTGGACGTCTGGATCATCACTGGGAGGAGAGACAACCTCCAATCCGAAACACCCATTTGCACTTTACACAAAAGAGAAATAAAATTTTATTGTGCTAACCTATTGATATTTGGAGATTTCTCTATTATGTCACATGCAATACATTAATTAATACACAATAGTTTTTTAAATCCATGTATAAAAAATATTTTAAAATATAGCCAGAAAGATATGTTTTCAGTGTGTTTAGGTGGTGGGAATTGCAAGTATATTTTCATTTCCTTAATCCTCTCTTTATTTTGGATTTTTCAAATCTTCTCTAAAGAACATATGTTGATTTTATAATTTCAGAAATTACTTAAAGGGGAAAAACTTTTTAAAAAGTGAGATGCCATAAGGATAAAAGAAAATAACCTTCCTAATCTGGTCATTATCTGGGTAAGTATGTTCTCATTTCACATTTAATCAACAAATGCAAGGTGTACATCTACCTGATGCCAAGCATTGTTGCTAGCTGCTGAGACACTAAGATTAATAAAATACCATCCCAATGGACCTCAAAGAATCCACAGCGTATCAAGAATCACAGCACACAGTGATAAAGCCAGGTACTTTGGGAACACACAGAAAAGGGACTAAACCCAAACCAGTGCAATTTAGATAACACTTTCTAGATGGAGGGACACCTGCACTAAGCTGTAAACAGAATAAGGTGGGAAAAAAGCATAAAAAGAGGCACCGGAATGAGAAACAGCATTATGTGTGCTGGGCAGTTAGCTATAGCCCCAGCCTAAAATTCCAGCCAAATTTTAGACCCAAGAGTTTCATTTGTTTTTGTTTCTGCAGTGCTCAATATAATGCCTGGTATATAGTGAGTGTACAGTAAATATTTGTCAAATAAATAATTTAAAATGGGCATTTCTGCCAAGTGGTTATCCAGGTTCATGCTAACACATCCTTATAATAATAGGCATCTTGTGAGGCATTCAACTCCATCTCTAAGCAGCTCTGGTCTCAGAAAAGTTTTCCTTTTATTAAGCCAACCAAAAACCCAGTTGGAAGGAGACCTTCAAGATGGTGGATGAGTGAGACATGGAGATTACCTTGCTCCCCACAAATACATCAGAAATACATCTACATGTGGAACAACTCCTACAGAACACATACTGAATGCTGGCAGAAGACCTCAGAATTCCCAAAAGGCAAGAAAATCCCCACATACCTGGGTAGAGCAAAAAAGAAAAAACAGAGACAAAAGAATAGGGACAAGACCTGCACCTCTGGGAGGGAGCTGTGAAGGAGGAAAAGTTTCCACACACTAGGAAGCCCTTTCACTGGCAGAGATGGGGGATGGCGGGGGGGAAGCTTTGGAGCCATGGAGGAGAGTGCAGCAACAGGGGTGCAGGGGGCAAAGTGGAGAGATTCCCATACACAGGATCGCTGCCGACTAGCACTCACCAGCCTGAGAGGCTTGTCTGCTCACCGGATGGGGTGGGTGGGGGCTGGGAGCTGAGGCTCGGGCTATGGAGGTCAGATCCCAGGGAGAGGACTGGGGTTGGCTGTGTGAACACAGCCTGAAGGGAGCTAGTGAGACACAGCTAGCCAGGAGGCAGTCCAGGAAAAAGTCTTGGCCTGCCTAAGAGGCAAGAGACCATTATTTTGGGGTGTGTGAGGAGAGGGGATTCAGACCACCACCTAAACGAGCTCCAGAGACAGTCGTGAGCCGCGGCTATCAGCGTGGACAATAGAGACAGGCATGAAACGCTAAGGCTGCTACTGCAGCCACCAAGAAGCCTGTGTGCAAGCCCAGGTCACTATCCACACCTCCCCTTCTGGGAGCCTGTGCAGCCTACCACTGCCAGGGTCCTGTGATCCAGGGACAATTTCCCCGGGAGAACGCACGGCGCGCCTCACACTGTTGCAATATCATGCCGGCCTCTGCCGCCGCAGGCTAGCCCTGCATTCTGTACCCTTCTGTCCCCTCAGCCTGAGTGAGCCAGAGCCCCCTAATCAGCTGCTCCTTTAACCCCGTCCTGTCTGGGCAGGAAACAGACGTCCTCAGGCAACCTACACAAGAGGTGGGGCCAAATCCAAAGCTGAACCCCAGGACCTGTGAGAATAAAGAAGAGAAAGGGAAATTTCTCCCAGCAGCCTCAGGAGCAGCAGATTAAATCTCCACAATCAACTTGATGTACGCTGTATCACTGGAATACTTTAATAGACAATGGATCATCCCAAAATTGAAGCCGTGGACTTCGGAGCAACTATAGACTTCAGGTTTGCTTTCTGCATCTAATTTGTTTCTGGTTTTATGTTTATCTTACTTTAGTATTTAAAGTTTATTATCATTGGAAGATTTGTTTAGTGATTTCGTTGCTCTCTTCCTTTTTCTTATATATAAGATTTTTTTTCCTTTTTCTCTTTTGTTAAGTGTGTATGTGTATGCTTCTCTGTGTGATTTTGTCTGTATAGCTTTGCTTTTACCATTTGTCCTAGAGTTCTGTCTGTCTGCTTTTTTTTTTTTTTAATATAGTATAGTTTTTAGTGCTTGTTATCATTGGTGGATTTGTTTTTTGGTTTGGTTGCTCTATTCTTTCTTTCTTTCTTCTTTTTAAATTTTTTTTACTTTTTACTTTTTTTATTTTTAATAATCTTTTTATTTAAATAACTTTATTTTATTTTTCTTTCTTTCTTTTCACCATTAACTTCTTTTTATTTTTTAATTTTCTTTTATTTATTTTTTTATAGAGCAGGTTCTTATTAGTCATCCATTTTATACACATCAGTGTATACATGTCAATCCCAATCTCCCAATTCATCACACCACCACCCCCACTGCCTGCTCCTTTCCCCCTTTGGTGTCCATATGTTAGTTCTCTACATCTGTGTCTCTATTTCTACCCTGCAAACCGGTTCATCTGTACCATTTTTCTAGGTTCCACATATATATCTTAATATGTGATATTTATTTTTCTCTTTCTGACTTACTTTACTCTGTATGACAGTCTCTAGTTTCATCCATGTCTCCACAAATGACCCAATTTCAATCCTGTTTATGGCTGACTAATATTTCATTGTATATATATACCACATCTTGATCCATTCGTCTATCGATGGACTTTTAGTTTGCTTCCATGATCTGGCTGTTGTAAATAGTGTTGCAATGAACATTGAGGTGCATGTATCTTTTGAATTAGTGTTTTCTCTGGGTATTTGTGCAGTAGTGGGATTGCTGGGTAATATGGTAATTCTATTTTTAGTTTTTTAAGGAACCTCCATACTGTTCTCCATAGTGGCTGTATCAATTTACATTCCCACTAACTGTGCAAGAGGGTTCCCTTTTCTCCACACACTCTCCAGCATTTGTTGTTTATAGATTTTCTGATGATGCCGAGTCTAACTGGTGTGAGGTGATACCTCATTTTAGTTTTGATTTGCATTTCTCTAATAATTAGTGATGTTGAGCAGCTTTTTATATGGTTCTTGCCCATCTGTATGTCCTCCTTGGAGAAATGTCTATTTAGGTCTTCTGCCCATTTTTTTTATTGGGTTGTTTGTTTTTAATATTGAGCTGCATGAGCTGTTTATATATTTTGGAGATTTATCATTTGTCCATTGATTAGTTTGCAAATATTTTTTTCCCATTCTGAGTGTTGTCTTTTCATCTTGTTTGCAGTTTCCTTTCTTTGCAAAAGCTTTTAACTTTCATTAGGTCTCATTTGTTTATTTTTGTTTTTATTTCCATTACTCTAGGTGGTGGATCAAAAAAGGTCCTGCTGTGATTTAAGTCAAAGAGTGTTCCTCCTATATTTTCCTTTAAGGGTTTTATTGTGTCCGATATTACATTTAGATCTCTAATTCATTTTGAGTTTATTTTTGTGTATTGTGTTAGGGAGTGTTCTAATTTCATTCTTTTACATGTAGGTGTCCAGTTTTCCCAGCATGACTTATTGAAGAGACTGTCTTTCTCTATCGTGTATCCTTGCCTCTTTTGTCATAGATTAGTTGCCCATAGGTGTGTGGGTTTATCTCTGGGCTTTCAATCCTGTTCTATTGATCTATATTTCTGTTTTTGTGCCAGTACCATATTGTCTTGATTACTGTAGCTTTGTAGTATAGACTAAAGTAAAGGAGTCTGATTTATTCAGCTCTATTTTTTTTCCCTCAAGACTGCTTTGGCTGCTCAGGGTCTTTTGTCTCTCTGTACAAATTTTAAGATTTTTCCTGTTATAGTTCTGTAAAAAATGCCATTGGTAATTTGATAAGGATTACAATGAATCTGTAGATGGCTTTGGGTAGTATAGTCATTTTCACAATATTGATTCTTCCAATCCAAGTGCATACAGGTCTTTTGTCTCCCTAGGTAGGTTTATTCCTAGGCATTTTATTCTTTTTGTTGCAATGGTAAATGGGAATGTTTCCTTAATTTCTCTTTCAGATTTTTCATCATTAGTGTATAGGAATGCAAGAGATATCTGTGTATTAATTTTGTATCCTGCAACTTTACCAAATTCAATGATTAGCTCTAGTAGTTTTCTGGTGGCATCTTTAGGATTCTCTATGTATAGTATCATGTCATCCGCAAACAGTGACAGTTTTACTTCCTCTTTTCCAATTTGTATTCTTTTTATTTCCTTTTCTTCTCTGATTGCCATGGCTAGGACTTCCAAAACAATGTTCAATAATAATGGAAAGAGTGGACATCCTTGTTTTGCTCCTGATCTTAGAGGAAATGCTTTCAGTTTTTCACCATTCAGAATGATATTCGCTGTGGGTTTGTTGTATATGGCCTTTATTATGTTAAGGTAGTTTCCATCTAGTCCACTTTTTGGAGAGCTTTTATCATAAATGGGTGTTGAATTTTGTCAAAAGTTTTCCTGCATCTATTGAGATGTCCATATGGTTTTTATTCTTCAGTTTGTTAATATACTGTATGACATTGTTTGCATATATTGAAGAATCCTTGCATTCCTGGGATAAATCCCACTTGATCATGGTGTGTGATCCTTTTAATGTGTTATTGGATTCTGTTTGCTAGTATTTTGTTGAGAATTTTTGCATCTATATTCATCCGTGATATTGGTCTGTAATTTTCTTTTTTTGTAGTATCTTTGTCTGCTTTTGGTATCAGGGTGATGGTGGCCTCATACAATGAGTTTGGGAGTGTTCCTTCTTCTGTAGATTTTTGGAAGAGTTTGAGAAGGATGGGTTTTAGGTCTTCTCTAAATGTTTGATAGAATTCACCTTTTAAATGATCTGGTCCTATACAAAGCCCAGAGAAAAACCCACACACATATGGTCACCTTATCTTTGATAAAGGAGGCAAGGATATACAGTGGAGAAAAGACAGCCTCTTCAAGAAGTGGTGCTGGGAAAACTGGACAGGTACATGTAAAAGTATGCGATTAGAACACTCCCTAACACCATACACAAAAATAAATTCAAAATGGATTAAAGACCTAAATGTAAGTCCAGACACTATAAAACTCTTAGAGGAAAGCATAGGAAGAATACTCTACGACATAAATCACAGCAAGATCCTTTTTGACCCACCTCCTAGAAAAACGGAAATAAAAACAACGATAAACAAATGGGATCTAATTAAACTTAAAAGCTTTTGCACAGCCACGGAAAACATAAACAAGACAACAAGAAAATCCTCAGAATGGAAGAAAATATTTGCAAATGCAGCAATGGACAAAGGATTAATCTCCAAAATTTACAAGCAGCTCATGCAGCTCAATAACAAAAAACAAATCACCCAATCCAAAAATGGGCAGAAGACCTAAATAGATATTTCTCCAAAGAAGATATACAGATTGCCAACAAACACATGAAAGAATGCTCAACATCATTAATCATTAGAGAAATGCAAATCAAAACTCCAATGAGATATCATCTCACACCGGTCAGAATGGCCATCATCAAAAAATCTAGAAACAATAAATGCTGCAGAGGGTATGGAGAAAAGGGAACACTCTTGCACTGTTGGTGGGAATGTAAATTGATACAGCCACTATGGAGAACAGTATAGAGGTTCTTTAAAAAACTAAAAATAGTACTACCATATGACCCAGCAATCCCACTACTGGGCATATACCCTGAGAAAACCAAAATTCAAAAAGAGTCATGTACCAAAATGTTCATTGCAGCTTTCTTTACAATAGCCAGGAGATGGAAGCAACCTACGTGTCCATCAACAGATGAATGGATAAAGAAGATGTGGCACATATATACAAAGGAATATTACTCAGCCATAAAAAGAAATGAAATTGAGCTATTTGTAATGAGGTGGATAGACCTAGAGTCTGTCATACAGAGTGAAGTAAGTCAGAAAGAGAAAGACAAATACCATATGCTAACACATATATATGGAATTTAAGAAAAAAAAAATGTCATGAAGAACCTAGGGGTAAGGCAGGAATAAAGACGCAGACCTACTAGAGAACGGACTTGAGGTTATGGGGAGGGGGACGGGTGAGCTGTGGCAGGGCGAGAGAGAGTCATGGACATATACACACTAACAAACGTAGTAAGGTAGATAGCTAGTGGGAAGCAGCCGCATGGCACAGGGATATTGGCTCGGTGTTTTGTGACAGCCTGGAGGGGTGGGATAGGGAGGGTGGGAGGGAGGGAGACGCAAGAGGGAAGACATATGGGAACATATGTATATGTATAACTGATTCACTTTGTTATAAAGCAGAAACTAACACACCATTGTAAAGCAATTATACTCCAATAAAGATGTTAAAAAAATTTTAAAAATTTAAAAAATAGAGTCTGTAATACAGAGTGAAGTAAGTCAGAAAGAGAAAAACAAATGCTGTATGCTAACACATATATATGGAATCTAAGGGAAAAAAAAAAAAAAGGTCATGAAGAACCTAGGGATAAAACAGGAATAAAGACCCAGACCTACTAGAGAATGGACTTCAGGATATGGGGAGGGGGAAGGGTAAGCTGTGACAAAGTGAGAGAGTGGCATGGACATATATACACTACCAAACGTAAAATAGATAGCTAGTAGGAAGCAGCCGCATGGCACAGGGAGATCAGTTCGGTGCTTTGTTACCACCTAGAGGGGAGGGATAGGGAGGGTGGGAGGGAGGGAGATGCAAGAGATATGGGAACATATGTATATGTATAACTGATTCACTTTGTTATAAAGCAGAAACTAACACACCATTGTAAAGCAATTATACTCCAACAAAGATATTAAAAAAAAATCCTAAATGATTTGGGGCTGGACTTTTGTTTGTTGGAAGATTTTTAATCACAGTTTCAATTTCATTACTTATGATTGGTCTGTTCATACTTTCTATTTCTTCCTGGTTCCGTCTTGGAAGGTTATACCTTTTGCAGAATTTGTCCATTTCTTCCAGGTTGTCCATTTTATTGGCATAGAGTTTCTTGTAGTAGTCTCTTAGGATGCATTGTATTTCTGCAGTGTCTGTTGTAACTTCTCTTTTTTCATTTTTAATTTTATTGATTTGAGTCCTCCCCCTCTTTTTCTTGATGAGTTTGGCTAATGGTTTATCAAGTTTGTTTATTTTCTCAAAGAACTGGCTTTTAGTTTTATTGATCTTTGTTATCGTTTTCTTTGTTTCTATTTCATTTATTTCTGCTCTGATCCTTATGATTTCTTTTTTTCTGCTAACTTTGGGTTTTGTTTGTTCTTCTTTCTTTAGTTCCTTTTAGTGTAAGGTTAGATAGTTTATTTGAGATTTTTTTTGTTTCTTGAGGTAGGCTTGTATAGCTATAAACTTCCCTCTTAGAACAGCTTTTGCTACATCCCATAGGTTTTGGATCGTCATGTTTTCATTATCATTTGTCTCTAGGTATTCTTTGATTTCCTCTTTATTTCTTCAGTGATCTCTTAGATATTTAGTAACGTATTTGGTTTTTCTTACGTTTTTTTCCCTGTAATTGATTTCTAATCTCATAGCATTATGGTCAGAAAAGTTGCTTGATATGATTTCAATTTTCTTAAATTTACTGAGCCTTGATTTGCGACCCAAGATGTGATCTATCCTGGAAAATTTTCCATGTGCACTTGAGAATAAAGTGTAATCTGCTGTTTTGGGATGGAATATCCTATAAATAACAATTAAATCTATCTGGTCTATTGTGTCATTTAAAGCTTGTGTTTCCTTATTAATTTTCTGTTTGGATGATCTCTCCATTGGTGTAAGTGAGGTGTTAAAGTCCCCTACTATTTTTGTGTGACTGTTGATTTCCTCTTTTATAGCTGTTAGCATTTGTCTTATGTATTGTGGTGCTCCTATGTTGGGTGCATATATATTTATAATTGTTATGTCTTCTTCTTGGATTGATCTCTTGATCATTATGTAGTGTCCTTCTTTGTCTCTAGTAACATTCTTTATTTTAAAGTCTATTTTATCTGATATGAGTATTGCCACTCCAGCTTTCTTTTGATTTCCATTTGCATGGAATATCTTTTTCCAACCCCTCACTTTCATTGTGAATGTGTCTGTCCCTAGGTCTGATGTGATTCTTTTGTAGACAGCATGTATATAGGTCTTGTCTTTATAACCATTCAGCAAGCCTGTGTCTTTTGGTTAGAGCATTTAATCCATTCACATTTAAGGTAATTATTGATATGTATGTTCCTATGAACATTTTCTTAATTGTTTTGGGTTTGTTTTTGTCGGTCCTTTTCTTCTCTTGTGTTTCCCACTTAGAGAAGTTCCTTTATCATTTGTTGTAGAGCTGGTTTGGTGATGCTGAACTCTCTTAGCTTTTGCTTGTCTGTAAAGCTTCTGATTTCTCTGTGGAATCTGAATGAGATCCTTGCCTGGTAGAGTAATCTTGGTTGTAGGTTCTTCCCTTTCATCACTTTAAGTATATTATGCCACTCCCTTCCAGCTTGTAGAGTTTCTGCTGAGAAATCAGCTGTTAACCTTGTGGGAGTTCCCTTGTATGTTATTTTTCCCTTGCTGCTTTCAATAATTTTTCTTTGCCTTTATTTTTTGCTAATTTGATTACTATGTGTCTCAGTTTTTTCTCCTTGTGTTTATCCTGTATGGAACTCTCTGCACTTCCTGGACTTGGGTGGCTATTTCCTTTCCCATGTTAGGGAAGTTTTCAACTATAATCTCTTCAAGTATTTTCTCAGGTCTTTTCTCTCTCTCTTCCTTCTGGAACCCATATAATATGAATGTTGTTGCATTTAATGTAGTTCCAGAGGTCTCTTAAGCTGTCTTAACTTCTTTTCATTCTTTTTTCTTTATTCTGTTCCACAGCAATGAATTCCACCTTTATGTCTTGCAGGTCATTTAACCGTTCTTCTGCCTCAGTTATTCTGCTATTGGTTCCTTCTAGTGTAGTTTTCATTTCAGTTATTTTGTTGTTCATCTCTGTTTCTTTGTTCTTTATTTCTTCTAGATCTTTGTTAAACATTTCTTGCATCTTCTGCATCTTTGCCTCCATTCCATTTCTGAGGTCCTGGATCATCTTCACTATCATGATTCTGAGTTCTTTATCTGGGAGTTTGCCTACCTCCACTTCATTTAGTTGTTTTTCTGGAGTTTTATCTTGTTCTTTCATCTGGTACATAGCCCTCTGCCTTTTCATCTTGTCTATCTTTCTGTGAATGTGGGTTTTGTTCCACAGGCTACAGGATTGTAGTTCTTCTTTCTTCTGCTGTCTTCCCTCTGGTGCATGAGTCTATCTAAGAGATTTTTGCAAGTTTCCTGATGGGAGCAACTGGTGGTGGGTAGAGCTGGCTATTGCTTTGGTCGGCAGAGCTCCTCACGATTTACTTCTGAGCAGTGTGGCTGACAGGGTCTTGGTGTTCTGGTCATGGGTTAGGCCAGTGCCTCTGAGGTGGGACAGCCAAGTTCCGGACATTGGTCCACCAGAGACCTCCTGTCTCTGCAATATATCAAACAGCAAAAGCTCTCCTAGAGATCTCCATCTCAAGGCTACAACCCATCTCCACTCAATGACCAGAAAGCTACAGTGCTGGACACCCTATGCCAAAAACCTAGCAAAACAAGAATACAACACCACCCATTATCAGAGACACTGCCTAAAATCATAATATGGTCACAGAAACCCCAAAACACAACACTGGACACCATCCTGCCCACCAGAAATACAATATCAAGCCTCAACCACCAGAACACAGGCAGCAGTACCCTCCACCAGGAAGCCTACAAAAGCCACTTAACCAACCTTACCTAATGGAGGCAGACACCAAAAACAACAGGAACTATGAAGCTCCAGCCAGTGAAATGAGACCCCAAACACAGTAAGTTAAGCAAAATGAGAAGACAGAGAAACACACACCATATGAAGGAGCAAGACAACATCCCACCAGAACAAACAAATGAAGAGGAAATAGGCAGTCTACCTGAAAAACAGTTCAGGGTAATGATAGTAAAGATGATGCAAAATCTTTGAAATAGAATGGAGAAAATACAAGAAAAGTGTAACAAGGACCTGGAAGAACTAAAAAGCAAACAAAAAGTGATGAACAGCACAATAAATGAAGTTAAAAATTTCTCTAGAAGGAATCAGTAGCAGAATAAATGAGGCAGAATAACAGATAAGAGACATGGAAGGTAAAATACTGTAAATAACTACTGCAGAGCAGAATAATAATTTAAAAAAAGTGAAAAGAATGGAGGACAGTCTCAGAGACTTCTGGAACCGCATGAAATACACCAACATTTGAATTATAGGGGTCCCAGAAGAAGAAGAGAAAAAGAAACAGACTGAGAAAATACTTTAAGTGATTATAGTTGAAAACTTCCCTAATATGGAAAAGGAAATAATCAACTCCAGGAAGTGCAGAGAGTCCCATACAGGATAAATCCAAGGAGAAACACGTCAAGACACATATTAATCAAACTATCAAAAATTAAACACAAAGAAAAAACATTAAAAGCAGCAAGGGAAAAACAACAAAAAAATACAAAGGAACCCCCATAAGGTTAACAGCTGATCTTTCAGCAGAAACTCTGCAAGCCAGAAGGGAGTGGCAGGACATATTTAAAGTGATGAAATGGAGAAACCTATGAACGGAAATTACCCTACTCAGTAAGGATCTCATTTAGCTTGGACAGAGAAATTAAAACCTTTACAGACAAGCAAAAGTTAAGAGAATGCAGCACCACAAAACCAGCTTTACGACAAATGCTAAAGGAACTTCTTTAGGCAAGAAACACAAGAGAAGGAAAACACCTACAATAACAAACCAAAAACAACTAAGAAAATGGTAATAGGAACTTACCTATTGATAACTACCTTAAATGAAAATGGATTAAATGCTCCAACCAAAAGACATAGACTGGCTGAATGGATACAAAAATAAGACTCGTATATATGCTGTCTAAAAGAAACCCACTTCAGACCTAGGGACACATACAGACTGAAAGTGAGGGGATGGAATAAGATATTCCATGCAAATGGAAATCAAAAGAAAGCTGGAGTAGCAATTCTCATATCAGACAAAATAGACTTTAAAATAAAGTCTATTACAAGAAACAAAGAAGGACACTACATAATGATCAAGGGATCAATCCAACAAGAAGATATAACAATTGTAAATATTTATGCATCCAACATAGGAGTACCTCAATACATAGGCAAATGCTAACAACCATAAAAGGGGAAATTGACAGTAACACAAGCAAAATAGGGGACTTTAACACACCACTTTCACCAATGCACAGATCATCCAAAATGAAAATAATTAAGGAAACTCAAGCTTTAAATATTACCTTAAACAAGATGGACTTAATTGATATTTATAAGACATGCCATCCAAAAACAACAGGATACACTTTCTTCTCAAGTGCTCATGGAACATTCTCCAGGATACATCACATCTTGGGCCACAAATCAAGCCTTGGTAAATTTAAGAAAATTGAAATTGTATCAAGTATCTTTTCCGACCACAATGCTATGAGACTAAATATCAATTACAGGAAAAAATCTGTAAAAAATACAAACTCATGGACGCTAAACAATACACTAATAAATAGCCAAGAGGTCACTGAATAAATCAAAGAGTAAATAAAAAAATTACCTAGAAACAAATGACAATGAAAACACGATGATCAAAAACCTATGGGATACAACAAAAGCAGTTCTAAGAGGGACATTTATAGCAATAAAATCCTATCTCAAGAAACAAGAAACATCTCAAATAAACAACCTAACATTACACCTTAAGAAATTAGAGAAAGAAGAAAAAAAATCCCCAAAGTTAGCAGAAGAAATGAAATCATAAAGATTAGATCAGAAATAAATGAAAAAGAAATGAAGGAAACAAGAGTAAACAACAATAAAAGTAAAAGCTTGTTCTTTGAAAAGATAAACAAAATTGATAAACCATTAGCCAGACGCATCAAGAATAAAAGGGAGAAGACTCAAATCAACAGAAATAGAAATGAAAAAGTAGAAGTAACAACTGATACTGAAGAAATACAAAGGATCATGAGAGATTATTACAAGCAACTATATGCCAATAAAATGGACAATCTGGGAGAAATGGACAAATTCTTAGAAAAGCACAACCTTCTGAGACTGAACCAGGAAGAAATAGAAAATACAAACAGACCCTCACAAGCACTGAATTTGAGACTGTGATTAAAAATCTTCCAACAAACCTAAGCCCAGGACCAAATGGCTACACAGGTGAATTCTATCAAACATTTAGAGACGAGCTAAAGCCTATCCTTCTCAAACTCTTCCAACATATAGCAGAGGGAGGAGCATTCCCAAACTCATTCTGCAAGGCCACAATTACCCTGATACCAGAACAAGAAAAAGATGTCACAAAGAAAGAAAACTACAGGCCAATATCACTGATGAACTTAAATGGAAAAATCCTCAACAAAACTCTAGCAAAGAGAATCCAACAGCATATTAAAAGGATCATACACCATGATCAAGTGGGGTTTACCCCAGGAATGCAATGATTCTTCAATATACACAAATCAATCAGTGTGATAAGCCATATTAACAAATTGACAGAGAAAAACCATACAATCATCTCAATAGATGCAGAAAAAACTTTTGACAAAATTCAACACATATTTATGATAAAGACTCTTCAGAAGGTAGGTATAGAGGGAACTTACCTCAACATAATACAGGCCATATATGACATACCCACAGCCAACATCGTTCTCAATGGTGAAAAACTGAAATAATTTCCTCTAAGACCAGGAAAGAGACAGGGTTGTCCACTCTCATCACTATTTTTCAACATAGTTTTGGAAGTTTTAAGCACAGAAATCAGAGAAGAAAAAGAAATAAAATGAATCCAAATTGGAAAAGAAGTTAAGATATCACTGTCGGCAGATGACATGGTTCTATACACAGTCCTAAAGATGCTACCAGAAAACTGCTATAGCTAACCAATGAAGTTGGTAAAGTGGCAGGATACAAAATTAATGCACAAAAATCTCTTGCATTCCTATGCACTAATGATGAGAAATCTGTAAGAGAAATTAAAGAAACACTCCCATTTACCATTGCAAGAAAAAGAATAAAATACCTGAGAATAAACCTACTTAGGAGACAAAAGACCTGTATGCAGAAAACTGTAAGACACTGATGAAAGAATTTAAAGATGATACAAACAGATGGAGAGATATACCATGTTGTTGAATTAAAAGAATGAACGTTGTGAAAATGACTGTACAACCCAAAGCAATCAACAGATATAATGGAATCCCTATCAAGCAACCAATGGCATTTTTCACAGAATCAGAACAAAAAACTTCACAATTTGTATGTAAACACAAAAGACCTTGAAGAGCCAAATTAATCTTGTGAAAGAAAAATGGAGCTGGAGGAATAAGGCTCCTAGACTTCACACTATACTACAAAGCTACAGTAATCAAGACTGTGTGGTACTGGCACAAAAAAAGATATATAGATAAATGGAACAGGATAGAAAGCCCAGAGATAAACTAATGCACATATGGTCACCTTATTTTTGATAAAGGTGGCAAGAATATACAATGGAGAAAATACAGCCTCTTCAATAAGTGGTGCTGGGAAACCTGGAGAGCTACATGTAAAAGAATGAATTTAGAACACTTCCTAACCCCATACACAAAAATAAATTCAAAATGGATTAAAGACCTAAATGTAAGTCCAGACACTATAAAACTCTTAGAGGAAAGCATAGGAAGAACACTCTACGACATAAATCACAGCAAGATTCTTTTTGACCCACCTCCTAGAAAAACGGAAATAAAAACAAGGATAAACAAATGGGATCTAATTAAACTTAAAAGCTTTCGCACAGCCACGGAAAACATAAACAAGACAACAAGAAAATCCTCAGAATGGGAGAAATTATTTGCAAATGAAGCAATGGACAAAAGATTAATCTCCAAAATTTACAAGCAGCTCATGCAGCTCAATATCAAGAAAAGAAAAACCCAATCCAAAAATGGGCAGAAGACCTAAATAGACATTTCTCCAAAGAAGATATACAGATTTCCAACAAACACATGAAAGCATGCTCAACATCACTAATCATTAGAGAAATGCAAATCAAAACTTCAATGAGGTATCACCTCACAACTGTCAGAATGGCCATCATCAAACCATCTACAGAAAATAAATGCTGGAGAGACTGTGGAGAAAAGGGAACACTCTTGCACTGTTGGTGGGAATGTAAATTGATACAGCCACTATGGAGAAGAGTATGGAAGTTCCCTAAAAAACTAAAAGTAGAACTACTATTTGACCTAGCAAGCGCACTACTGGACATATACCTTGAGAAAACCATAATTCAAAAAGTCATGTACCACAATGTTCATTGCAGCTCTATTTACAGTAACCAGGACATGGTAGCATCCTAAGTGTCCATCAACAGATGAATGTATAAAGAAGATGTGGTATATATGTGCAATGGAATATTACTCAGCCATAAAAAGAAATGAAATTGAGTTACTTGTAGTGAGGTGGATAGACCTAGAGTCTGTCATACAGAGTGAAGTAAGTCAGAAAGAGAAAATGCTAACACCTACATATGGAATCTAAAAAAATAAAATAAAAATTGTTCTGATGAACTTAAGGGCCAGACAGGAATAAAGATACAAATGTAGAGAATGGACTTGACACGGTATTGGGGAACGATAAGTTGGGATGAAGTGAGAGAGTGGCATGGACATATATACACTACCAAATGTAAAATTGATGGCTAGTTGGAAGGAGCTGCATAGCACAGGGAGGTCAGCTTCGTGCTTTGTGATCAGCTAGAGGGGTGGGATAGGGCGGGTGGGAGGGAGATGCAAGGGGGAGGAGATTTGGGGATATATGTGTATGTATAGCTGATTCACTTTGTTATGAAGCAGAAACTAACACACCATTGTAAAGCAATTATACTCCAATAAAGATGTTAATAAATAAATAAATAAATAATAACCAGTTGTAATAGAGAACTTATTTACATAAGGGAACAGGTCAGCAGCAGAGAAGGATTAGACTTGGGGAGAAGAATGCAGAACAAGGGGCTATACTTTCACTTTGTTCTTTTAAAAGTGATGAATATATTGCTTTCCATGTGCATGTCCACAGACTATTGAACTTGTGTGTGTGCACTCACACCTGTGCATGCTACACACTCTACAGGTACCTTGTGTCCTTGATCTCATTTGTTCCTCACCACCTCTCACTGAGCTCTGCTCAAGTCAGAAAATCTCTGTTTTACAGATAAGGAACAAAGATTAAGCCCAAGTTGACTCAGTTAGTAAGTGATACAAGCCAGTACCTGAAGCTGTGTTTTCCCACCCTATTCCATGTGCTACCAGAGAGCCATTTCCCCCCAGATCATCTTAGATTACTGCTCCATGGGACACTTTGGACAGACATTACTGCAATACATAGACTCTGCCTGATCAGGAGCTGAAGTGAGCAAGCTGAGGGCTCTGTGGCTGATAAAGCTTTTCTTCCTCTGTCTTTCTATTTAACAAGGCAGTTCAATGCCTTAACTCAAGTGTGAGTAATGGTAGAACTCAGGCACCACAACAAGGCCAACAGGAGAGGCAATTTTGGAAAGGAATATAGTGAAAGGGCTCTGGGTGCAAGAGGCTGATTACTGAGAGCTTAGAAAGTAATCTTATTATTGGATTGGCCAAAAAGTTATTCCAGGATTTTACGTAAGATGTTACAACAGCCATGAGGCAGGGATGATTCCTGGCAAAGTCAGGAAGGCCAACATGATGTGGGCTCTTAAAGTATCTCAAATTTGACTGTCCAAGGGCCTGACACTTCCAAGGACCAGAGCCAGGACTGGCTGGTCAAATGGCTTGAGCTGTGAGAGCAGAAGGTAGTGGGGGCAGGGAGCCTCTGGCCCTTGTATTCCCTAACCTCCTGCAGCCCTAGTCCCTCTGCTCACCTTCCTCGCTGTTCCTCCAATGTATCCTTCCATGTGGCATAAAATCTCACTCCGTTTTACAGCCCTTCAGTACCTGTGGCTGAGAAAACACAGTCAGAGTTAAGAAACATGGGGTTGCCAATACATTCTGGAAGAAGCAAAGCCCCGGGTGTGCTACCATCCCTAAGCAATACCTTTCTGAGAATGCACAGGCCATCGATCACTAAACAATGAAAGAGGATCAGATTCATAATCATGATAAGCCCTCATACTTACAAAGCATGCTTGAGTTCCTACTGGTTTCTATATTCACTATTAATAGTATCTTTAAGACATGTGGTAAGCAGAACAAGTGTTATTCTAGCCATTATATAAATGAAGAAACTGAGGCTGGAGAAATTAAATGAAATGCATTTTTTTAATCAATATTACTTTACTTTTACGATATGTCACGGCTTGAACTGTATCCTCGAAAAAAGATGTATTGAAGACCTAATCATCAATATTCCGAAAGGTGACATTATTGGGAAATAGGGTAATTATAGATGTAATCAGTTAAAGTAAGATGAGGTCATACTAAAGTAGGATAGGTTTCTAATCCAAGATGATTGGAGTCCTCATGAAAAGAATTCCATCAAGAAACAGGGACACACAGGGAGAATATGGCCACGTGAAGACAGAAGCAGAAATTGGCATGATGCTGCCACAGCCAATGAATACCTGGGGCCACTAGAAGCTGGAAGAGACAAGGTATGATCTTATGCCAGAGGCTTCACAGGGTGCATAGTCCTGCCAACATCTTGATTTCAGACTTCTGATCTCCAGAACTCAGGAGAAAGAGCCAAAAGAGAGATGGCCATGGATACCAAGAGGAGGCATTCTCAACCTTGCTAAGTAATAGCATATCTTTAGTCAGTGAAGGTAAAAAACTGAAAATCTGACCTTTGCGCTCACTGAGTGGTTAGGAGTTTGATGATGACCTTTGCAAGGGGAGTTTTCGCAGAGTGAGAAAACAGCTTGCCTCGTTGGAAGCAGTAGAGACACTCAATAAATGTTGACTCCTTTTTCAAGAAGTCTGCCTGTGAAGAGAGAGAGAGAGACAGAGCGGTCAGAAGCAAGATGGAGAGAAAAGGTGAGAAGCACCTAAAAAATAGGTGGAATTTGAATGTATATTCTAAGAGTGTAGAATCAGTGAGAAGAGATGGAAAGAGATTCAGGAGAAGAGAGCACAGCACCTTCCAGGAAAATAAGAGACAGAGGGTAGTTTCCAGAAGAAAGGCAGTGTCAGGACAGACTTTGTGAGAATGTGACCTGTACAGTTCAGAAGAGTCCTGTGCTTTGTTTAAAGTGCTGAGGTTGCTGTCTTTAAATTCTTAATAATTTTATCTTTGATTTTCTGTTTTGCAAGTGGAGCATATGCTGGAGGCAAACAAGCTGTTCCACATCCCTGGGATGGATTCTCAGCTGCCTGCTGGGGTTCCAAGTGCTTCTTGGCATCCCCCTGCCCATCCCACAAGGCAGGGTTGAGGTTGTGTTGGCAAGGGAAAGCCCTGTCTTCTGTCACTCTCTTGTCCCAGTGGGGGCCTACCCCACAGCCTTATTGGGCAGGGCAAAGTAGTGGCCACCTCTGACCCAGGCTGGCAGCACGAGAGGTTTCTCAGTGGACAGTGCTGTGAAGGACTCTCTCCCACTGCCAACCCAGGTTCTGGGTGTGCTGCATTGTAGAGGTTACAATCATGAAGGTGTCACCAGTCCATTATGGATTGAGGCAGTGGGACAGAGGAGAGAGACAGACTTATCTCCCTGGGATTTTCATTTTGCCCTGAGCCCAGCAAACTCTGTTGCCAGTCCTGAGTGAAGGATTTAGCCTTGGTCAGGAGGCAAAACATTTTTATTCTATGATGGGAAGGACAAAAGGATTGGTGCAATAATTTGCAAGATAAGAAATGCACACCTGTCAGCCTCTAGCTTGTCTCACAGGTATAGCAGGTATGAAGCCAGGACAAAGGCTGAAATGGGGGGTTAGGTGGAAGTAGGGCCCCAAAATTTAGTGGGGTCTCTTTTTTATTGAAATATAGTTGATATACAATATTATATGTTACAGGTGTACAATATAGTAATTCACAATTTTTGAAAGTTATATTCCATTCACAGATATTTTAAAATATTTGCTATATTCACCATATTGTTCAATATATTCCTGTAGCTTATTTTATACCTAATAGTTTGTACCTCTTAATCTCCTACCCTTATGTTGTCCCTATCCCTTCCCTCTCCCCACTGGTAACTACTAGTTTGCTCTCTATATCTCTGAGTCTGCTTCTTTTTGTTATATTCACTAGTTTGTCATATTTTATAGATTCCACATATAAGTGATATCACACAATATTTGTCTTTCTCTGTCTAACTTATTTCACTTAGCATAATGCCCTCCAAGCCCATCCATGTTGCTGCAAATGGCAAAATCTCATTATTTTTTGTGGCTGAGTAGTATTTCATTGTATGTATATACCATATCTTCTTTATCAATTCATCTGTTGATGGACACTTAGGTTGTTTCCATGACTTGACAATTGTAAATAATGTTGCTATGAACATTGGTGTGCATGTATCTTTTCGAATTAGTGTTTTGGGTTTTTTTTGGGTATACATCCAGGAGTGGAATTACTGAGTCATATAGTAGTTCTATTTTTAGTTTGTTTGAGAAACCTCTATACTGTTTTCCACAGTGGTTGCACCAATTTACACTCGTACAGTGTATGAGTGTTCCCTTTTCTCCACATCCTCGCCAATATTTCTTATGTGTGTTCTATTTGATGATAGCAACTCTAACAGGCGTGAGATGATATCTCGTGGTTTTGATTTGCATTTTGGGTGGGATCTTGAGGTGAGAGGCCAGAGCAGTGTAGATGAAGCTGCTACATCTAGCTCAGTTGTGACTCATAGTATAAATACCTGAATGAATGCATGGAAAGTCTACTTCTGGAAAACAACATCTCTTAAGTTTTTTCTTTGCCACACTACTCAAGGGTAGCTTTCCAGCCAATGTCACATTCTCAACAATGCCAGAAACTTACTTTCAGTGTTTATTTTTATTTTTTTAATTTAATTTAATTTCTTTATACAGCAGGTTCTTATTAGTTATCTATTTTATACATATTAGTGTACATATGTCAATCCCAATCTCCCAGTTCATACCACCACCACCACCACCACCACCCACCCCGGCTATCCCCCCTTGGTGTCCATATGTTTGTTCTCTACCTCTGTGCCTCTGTTTCTGCCTTGAAAACTGGTTCATCTGTACCACTTTTCTAGATTCCACATATATGCGTTAATATACGTCATTTGTTTTTCCTCTTTCTGACTTACGTCACCCTGTATGACAGTCTCTAAGTCCATCCACGTCTTTACAAATGACCCAATTTCATTCCTTTTTATGGCTGAGTAATATTTCATTATATATATGTACCACATCTTCTTTATCCATTTGTCTGTTGATGGGTACTTAGGTTGCTTCCATGACCTGGCTATTATAAATAGTGCTGCAGTGAACATTGGGGTGCATGTGTCTTTTTGAATTATCGTTTTCTCTGGGTATATGCCAGGTAGTGGGATTGCTGGGTCATATAGTAGTTCTACTTTTAGTTTTTTAAGGAACCTCCATACTGTTCTCCATAGTGGCTGCATCAATTAACATTCCAACCAACAGTGCAAGAGGGTTCCCTATTCTCCACACCCTCTCCAGCATTTGTTGTTTGTAGATTTTCTGATGATGCCCATTCTAACCAGTGTGAGGTGATACTTCATTGTAGTTTTGATTTGCATTTCTCTAATAATTAGTGATGTTGAGCAGCTTTTCATGTGCCTCTTGGCCATGTGTATGTCTTCTTTGGAGAATTGTCTATTTAGGCCTTCTGCCCATTTTTTGATTGGGTTGTTTTTTTTTAATATTGAGCTGCCTGAGCTGTTTATATATTTTGGAGGTTAATCCTTTGTCCATTGATTCATTTGCAAACATTTTCTCCCATTCTGAGGGCTGTCTTTTCATCTTGTTTACAGTTTCCTTTGTTGTGCAAAAGCTTTTAAGTTTCATTAGGTCCCATTTGTTTATTTTTGTTTTTATTTCCATTACTTTAGAAGGTGGGTCAGTAAAGATCTTGCTGTGATTTATGTCAAAGAGTGTTCTTCCTATATTTACCTCTAAGAGTTTTATAGTGTCTAGCTTTACATTTAGGTCTTTAATCAATTTTGAGTTTATTTTTGTGTATGGTGTCAGAAGTGTTCTAATTTCATTCTTTTACATATAGCTGTCCAGTTTTCCCAGCACAACTTATTGAAGACACTGTCATTTCTCCATTGTATATCCTTGCCTCCTTTGTCATAGATTAGTTGACCATAAGTGCATGGGTTTACCTTTGAACTTTCTATCCTGTTCCATTGATCTGTATTTCTGTCTTTGTGCCAATACCATATTGTCTTGATTACTGTAGCTTTGTAGTGTAGTCTGAAATCAGGGAGTCTGATTCCTCCAGCTCTGTTTTTTCTCTCAAGATTGCTTTGGCTATTCTGGGTCTTTTGTATTTCCATACATATTTTAAGATTTTTCTGTTCTAGTTCTGTGAAATATGCCATTGGATTACATTGAATCTGTAGATTGCTTTGGGTAGAATAGTTGTTTTCACAATATTCGTTCTTCCAATAAAAGAACATGGTATTTCCCTCCATCTTTTTTTGTCATTTTCGTTTTCTTTCATCAGTGTCTTATAGTTTTCTGCATACAGGTCTTTTGTTTCCCTAGGTAGGTTTATTCCTAGGTATTTTATTCTTTTTGTTGCAGTGATGAAGGGATTGTTTCCTTGATTTCTCTTTCTGATCTTTCATTTTTAGTGTATAGAATTCAAGAGACATCTGTGCATTAATTTTGTATCCTGCAACCTTACCAAATTCATTGATTAGCTCTAGTACTTTTCTGGTGACATACTTAGATTATCTAAAGATATCTAACTTTAGATATCTAATTATATAAATATCTATTATTAGATATCTAATTATCTGAAGATAATTATCATTATCTATGTATAGTATCATGTCATCTGCAAACAGTGACAATTTTACTTCTTCTTTTCCATTTTGTATTCCTTTTATTTCTTTTTCTTCTCTGATAGCCTTAGCTAGGAGTTCCAAAACTATGTTGAATAATGGCAGTGAGAGTGGATATCCTTGCCTTGTTCCTGATCTTAGAGGAAATACTTCCAGTTTTTCACCATTGAGAATGATGTTTGACATGGGTTTGTCATATATGGCCTTCATTATGTTGAGGTATGTTCCCTCTGTGCCCACTTTCTGTAGAGTTTTTATTATAAATCGGTGCTGAATTTTGTTGAAAGCTTTTTCTGCATCTATTGAGATGATCATATGGTTTTTATACTTCAATTTGTTAATATGGTGTATCACATTGACTGATTTGCATATATTGAAGAATCCTTGAAGCCCTGGAATAAATCCCACTTGATCATGCTGTATGATCCTTTTAATGTGTTTTTGGATTCGGTTTGCTAGTATTTTACTGAGGATTTTTGCATCTATATTCATCAGTGATATTGGTCTGTAATTTTCTTTTTTTGGAGTATCTTTTTCTAGTTTTGCTATCAGGATGATATTGGCTTCATAGAATGAGTTTGAGAGTGTTCCTCCTTCTGCAATTTTTTTGGAAGTTTGAGGATAGGTGTTAGCTCTTCTCTAAATGTTCGATAGAATTCACCTGTGAAGCTATATGGTCCTGGAGTTTTGTTTTTTGGAAGATTTTTAATCACAGTTTCAATTTTATTACTTGTGATTGGTCTATTCATATTTTCTATTTCTTCCTGGTTCAGTCTTGGAAGATTATACCTTTCTAAGAATTTGTCCATTCCTTTCACGTTGGCCATTTTATTGGCATAGAGTTGCTTGTAGTAGTCTCTCAGGATGCTTTGTATTTCTGTGGTGTCCATTGTAACTTCTTCTTTCAAATTTCTAATTTAATGACTTCAGTCCTCTCCCTCTTTTTCTGATGAGTCTGGCTAATGTTTTATCAATTTTGTTTATCTTCTCAAAAAAACAAATTTTGGTTTTATTGATCTTTGCTATGGTTTTCTTTGTTTCTATTTCATTTATTTCTGCTCTGATCTTTATGATTTCTTTCCTTCTACTAACTTTGGGCGTTGTTTGTTCTTCTTTCTCTATTTCCTTTAGGTGTAAGTTTAGATTGTTTATTTGAGATTTTTCTTGTTTCTTGAAGTAGGATTATATTGCTATAAACTTCCCTTTTAGAACTGCTTTTGCTGCATTCCATAGGTTTTGGATCGTCGTGTTTTTGTTGTCATTTGTCTCTAGGTATTTATTGATTTCCTGTTTGATTTCTTCAATGATCTCTTGGTTATTTAGTAACATATTTTTAGTCTCCATGTGTTTGTTTTTTTTACGTTTTTTTCCCTGTGATTGATTTCTAATCTCATAGCGTTGTGATCAGAAAAGATGCGTGATGTGATTTCAATTTTCTCATATTTACCAAGGCTTGATTTGTGACCCAAGATGTGATCTATCCTGGAGAATGTCCCATGTGCACTTGAGAAGAAAGTGTAATCTGCTGTTTTTGGATGGAATATCCTATAAATATCAATTAAATCTATCTGGTCTATTGTGTCATTTAAAGCTTGTGTTTCCTTATTAATTTTCTGTCTGGATGATCTGTCCATTGGTGTAAGTGAGGTGTTAAAGTCCTCACTATTATTGTGTTACTGTTGATTTCCTCTTTTATAGCTGTTAGCATTTGCCTTATGTATTGAGGTGCTCCTATGTTGGGTGCATATATATTTATGTGTTATATGTTCTTCTTGGATTGATCCCTTAATCATTATGTATTATCCTTCCTTGTCTCTAGTAAAATTCTTTAGTTTAAAGTCTATTTTATCTAATATGAGTATTGCTACTCTAGCTTTCTTTTGATTTCCATCTGCATGGAATATCTTTTTTCATCCCCTCACTTTCAGTCTGTGTGTGTCCCTAGGTCTGAAGTGAGTCTCTTGTAGACAGTATATATATGGGTTTTGTTTTTGTATCCATTCAGCAAGCCTGTGTCTTTTGGTTGGAGCATTTAATCCATTCACATTTAAGGTAATTATCGATATGTATGTTCTTAGTACCATTTTCTTAATGGTGGCCTCTCTTGTTGCGGAGCACAGGCTCCAGACGTGCAGGCTCAGTAGTTGTGGCTCATGGACCTAGTTGCTCTGCGGCATGTGGGATCTTCCCAGACCAGGACTTGAATCTGTGACCCTTGCATTGGCAGGCAGATTCTCAACCACTGTGCCACCAGATAAGCCCTGGCTTTGTTTTTGTAGGTCCTTTTCTTCTCTTATGTTTCCCACTTAGAGAAGTTCCTTTAGCATTTTTTGTAGAGCTGGTTTTGTGGTGCTGAACTCTCTTAGCTTTTGCTTGTCTGTAAAGCTTTTGATTTCTCTGTCATATCTGAATGAGATCCTTGCTGGGTAGAGTAATCTTGGTTGTAGTTTCTTCCCTTTCATCACTTTAAATATATCATGTCACTTTCTTCTGGCTTGTAGTGTTTCTGCTGAGAAATCAGCTGTTAACCTATGGGAGCTCCCTTGTATGTTATTTTTCATTTTTCCCTTGTTGCTTTCAATAATTTTTCTTTGTCTTTAATTTTTGTCAGTTTGATTACTATGTGTCTGTCGTTAATTTTTGTCAGTTTGATTACTATGTGTCTCACCGTGTTTTTCCTTGGGTTTAGCCTGCCTAGGACTCTGCAATTCCTGGACTTGGGTGGCTATTTCCTTTCCCATGCTAGGGAAGTTTTCAACTATAATCTCTTCAAATATTTTCTCGGGTCTTTTCTCTCTCTCTTCTCCTTCTGGGACCCCTATAATGCAAATGTTGCTGTGTTTAGTATTGTCCCAGAGGTCTCCTAAGCTGTCTTCATTTCTTTTCATTATTTTTTCTTTATTCTGTTCTGTGGCAGTGAATTCCACCATTCTGTCTTCCAGGTCACTTAGCCATTCTTCTGCCTCAGTTATTCTGCTATTGATTCCTTCTAGTGTATTTTTCATTTCAGTTATTGTATTGTTCATCTCTGTTTGTTTGTTCTTTAATTCTTCTAGGTCTTTGTTAAAGATTTGTTGCATCTTCTCAATCTTTGTCTCCATTCTTTTTGCGAGATCCTGTATCATCTTCACTATCATTTTTCTGGATTCTTTTC
Organism: Tursiops truncatus; assembly: GCF_011762595.2. Lineage (NCBI taxonomy): Eukaryota > Metazoa > Chordata > Mammalia > Artiodactyla > Delphinidae > Tursiops > Tursiops truncatus. The sequence goes on from NC_047038.1 coordinate 40,459,408, forward strand.
CTGGAAGGTTGCCTATCTCCACTTCTTTTAGTTGGTTTTCTGGGGTTTTATCTTGTTCCTTCCTCTGGTACATAGTCTTCTGTCTTTTCATTTTGTCTGCCTTTCTGTGAGTGTGGTTTTTATTCCACAGGCTACAGGATTGTAGCTCTTCTTGCTTCTGCTCACTCTCAGTGTTTAAAGGGATCAAAGTCTTTTTTTTTTTTTCCTCTGAATGTTTCAAAGAATATTTGAAAATAAGGAAGCCTAATATATGTTGGGTTTCCCTCACTCATATATTCAATGTTCCATAAATACCCCGTGGGTTTGTTGACAGATTGATTGATCCTGGATTTCCATAGACTGAGCTCCCCCTTCATATCTCCCATGGCAAGCGCCTGACCCACAGTCCCAGGAGGTGGAGAGTACAGGCTCTGCTCCTGCCTACTTGGAGCAAGGAGGGGAAAGCTTATGTAGCTCAGATTCAGTGTTCTGCAGCCAAGTTCTCATAATACTCTGCCCCCCACTTTGCCCAGTGTACTCCTCTATGAGATCACTAAACTTCCTTCTGTTGGCCCTCCTTGAGTTATGATTCCCTCTGTGGTAATTTTCAGGAGTGGGGGACATTCATGGACACAGGGCAATTCTCACTTCAAATAAAGCATATCTTCCCTCAATTAGAAATGCAATGAAATAAATGGGAACATACATGTGAGGGGACTTAATGGCAGCGACTCAAGTCTTAAAGTGCCAGCCCCCAGCTCAGGAGATAAGTCATGCTTCCTGAGCTCAGGAGCTGAAGAGACTCCAACACCTTCCCTGTGAGCTGTCCCTCCATCTCAATTAAAGTCATCTATGTTCCCACATTAATGGATTAAAGGGGCCACTCACTGGAGATGGCTAGGAGGGTGTGTGCAGGACAAATGACAAGCCAATTACAGGAAGCCTGGGCTTGAAATGGGAGCTGGACCCAGCCTCTGAAGCTGCACCTACTGTTGCTGGCACATGCCTTTTCCCTTCTCTGTCTTTCCCTTGCTCCCTTGCACCAAATAATTAAGTATTTCCTAAGTCAGGCTTGGCTAGGGAGGCCCTGACATGAAGTCACGTTCAACAACCTTCCCAGGGCACTCCTGGTGTGAGAGTTGCTTCACAAAGGAACTTTTGATAATAAGTTAATCCTATTGACAGACAGCCAGGAAATTGGTCAGACCTACAACACTTCTTAGGCTCACTACACTGGAAGCACTTGCTGTTTTCTCTTATAAATGGGGAACTCTCAAGAGACCAAAGAGATCTTGGAAGAAGTGCTGTGTTTTATTTAGAAA